>NW_021703782.1:94579506-94816512 GCF_005190385.1 Monodon monoceros
CAAACATCTTAAAGTATTTTGATGAAATAGTTTGGTGGCGAATTCTAGATCTAAAAATATTCCTGTTTATTCAGTTGTGTTCTTTGTCCTATTTAAACACTGACTGTCAGAACTACTAATTAACTGTATTTTCCTAAGACATTTTACATGTCCTGGAACACAGGATTGCAGCACTGGAAGGTTCTGATCTTCTCATCCTACCAGAGGAGAGACCAAGGCACAGCGGGGATGAAGGCATGGCACAAGGGACCTTAGTGAGTGAGCCATTAGCAGATGGGGGACTAGTTGGTTTTATAAATGAAGTCACATTTTTATAAAGAAAGCACATTTTGATATCTTTCTCTTTTTAAAAAAATTAGTTTTAAACTGCTAAATGGCTTCCCCCCACCACTGCACCCCTCTTCAAGTATGGAAACCAGTGATATTCCAGGGAGGTAGAGATCTGGTGATAAAGGACTTGCTACAGGCTTCAGACGTGAATTCCTTTTACAATTTGCTTGTATAGCTCTGCAAGTTGGCCTAATGATGGAAAGGCTGGTGCTGTCAAATGCTAACTGGTGCAATTAGAGGGACATTCAGATCTCTCTGAGCCCGTCCATTCCTCCTGGCACCCAATATAGAATCCTATGGGTTCTGGGGGGAATTGAGATGAGGGAACTGAGTCATGGAGGCCTTATGTCTCTTTTTCATGGCCACATAGCTTATAAGAACTAAAGCACAGAAGAGCCAAATGGGGATTTTTTTCTCTCTCTCATCAGTATATAAATATTCATCAGTCTGTCTCCTCCCTCCTCCCCCCGCCTCCTCTTCTTCTTCTCTCCTCCTCCTCCTCCTTCTTCTTCTTCTTCTCCTTCCCCTTCCCCTTCCCCTTCTCCTCCTCCTCCTCCTCCTCCTCCTCCTCCTCCTTCTTCTTCTCCTCCTTCTTCTTCTTCTTCTTTCTCTCTCTCTGTCTCTCTCTCTCTCCATCAGCAAGTATGTGCCAGGAATTCTAGGCTCAAGATATGTGATTGAGTTCCTATTCTCATGGCTCTTTTTTCCAGTAACTTCAGTGATGCAAACTAAAGCAGGGAAAATGGATATAGACTGAAGTGGGGGGCTCTTTTAGATAAGGTGCCTTCCACAAAGGATACCTCTGAGCAGAGGCATGAATTCATGAGGAAGCAGCCATCAACTCTGCAGCTAAGAGAGCTTTGTAATTAGCATTTTCAAAGTGGAGAAAAACATGGTTGTCCTCATGAAGTCGTTTGACACACACTATGACGTGTGTGTGTGTGTGTGTGTGTGTTGGTCAAATTTTTTCCTAGACCAGAGCCAGCAAGAAAAGGTCAGCCTAGGTTGTATAAACAAGGAGGATTTGAAGGCTTCATGTTAATAAAATTTTGCTAGGTTTAGAGAGTCATGGAGGCGGTGTTCACAAAAAGGCAAGACGTAGCCAGATGGAAGCTCACGTGTGTTTGGGCCATAAAGAAATGCAGCCTTTGGTGTCCACACATCAGGAATCAGTTACACCTGGAGAGACAATTATGGCATTTTCAGTAGAACATTCTTGTGGCTCATTCGAGAGCAGACTTCCATAAAAGAGTGAGGGGGATTAATGAGCCCAGCAACAGCCAATAAGAATTCATGGGAAGACCTAATGTTGGCGTTTAATTATCATTGGGTCTGACAAGTACACTATATCCCCATAAAAGATGGAAGATTAAGCCCTATTCCACTCTCACCATTGTATTCTCTGTATTTTTTTTCTTTTTCCAAATGGAATTACTGTTGCTTGGAGAATGTAATACAGAGCGGAATTCTGAACATGATTAGGACTGTTACAGTGTAAGGTGAGTGGCAAAGGACCATTTGTCATGTTGATTTTTGGACTGTCTAGACGTGAATGAAAAATTAAAAGGCATAATTCTTTTTTCTTTTATGGTTGTCAAGTGGAATAATCTATTCAGGATTAAATCTGACAATTCACAGATCAATTCCAACCGTCTTGGGTTTCCTTATGGCTATGGTCAAGATATTTCAGAGCGTGCTAGGTGATTTATTGGATCTTTTGAAATTATTATTCAGAGAATGACGTGCCTTTGACCTGTTCTGGAAATTGCCTGTAAGTCTATGCGTGCTTCTGTCCATCCATCCAGAAGGTATTTATGCAATATCATGAATGACACAGAGATGGATAAGTCCTGACCTCTGTTCCAAAAAGCTCACAGGCTAGTGACCAAAAAGCAGAAAGGATATTACCCCACAAAAGTGAAGGAATGCAAGATGGTGGCAGGGATCAGATGCTTTGGCAGTGGGGGAAAGGATGAGGGTCTGTGGGGACAGTTTCTCACAAACATCAATGACGATGCTCATCCTTGAAGAAGAATGTGTGGGAATCGTTCAGGCAGAGAAGGTGAGAAGTCCTCTACCAGAAGGAAATTCTGTGAGGCTGTGTACAGGCACAGAGGGGTAGAAGAGCAAGACTTTCCCAGGGAACCATAGGAAGCTGGCATAGCTGGAGTCTAGTCTGCCTATGTGGTCAGGTGCTGAGAGGAGGGAATGGCTGGGGGAAGAGGGGTCAGCTCTGAGGCTCAGAAGCATTCACGGGCAAGGTCATGAGAAGTCTGGGGACCACTAGAGTGAACTTGGATTTGATGCTGGTAGGTATAAGGAACCATGACCATATTTTAAATTGAAAGTATCTGGCCAACATTTTAGAAGTTGCATTGGCCTCTTATGGAATAATTGCTACTATGTGGGCAATTTTTTGCAAGGATTTTCTCAGTAGAATGAAGCCTAGAGTAAATGGTTACAGGTTATGGAGTGTGAGGAAGCCACTTAATTATTTGTCTGTTGGTCCTAACAGTGTGAGTAGCCGTTTCATAGATCTTTTCTAGATCAAGTAAATAATCCCAACCTAAAATCTTGCAGATAATTTTAAAAGGAAAGGAAAAAAATCTTCAAAAATGAGAAGTTCTCTATTATACTTCCATGCTATGTGTTACCCTGGAAACATGGCCATGGTCTGATGTGGTTTCTTGTTCTGCTTGGAACACTTCTGTGTTGAATCCTCAGCAGTGCCTGGCACAGTGACTGGGGCAGAGAAGATGCTCAGTTAAATATGCAAAACGTTGGTTTGCTAATGACCCAAACCAAGCAGTGCGAGACCCATTTGAGTAGTGAATTCCGTGTGTGTTAAATATGTGGAATACCAGTGATAACAGCAAAAGTAGGTCACTAACAGCACTAGAGCAACAGCTTAATAGTTACCACTTACTGGGGACCTAGTCTAAGCTACGGCACAGTGTCAGGCTCTCTAGACATCATCTGACGTAACCTTCCCTTCCCCTCACTGCTCAGTATTACTACCCCCTTCACAGAGGGGAACACTGAGGTTGACTGAGTTCACTCTCAAGGTCACACAGATGAAGAATAGAAAGGCAGGATATGAACCCAGGTCTACCTGGCAGCAAAGTCCATGCCTTTTCTCTCCTATTTTTCTCTCCTGTTTCTTGTGAAAGAGGAAGCACATTTGTACCCCTGGCCCCAGAGGAGAAAAAGCAGATCAGGGGGCTCCTTTGCTGGGAAGGTGAAGGGCTTTGGCAGGACTTTGTGACCACCACGGCTCCCAGAGAACAGAACTGACTTTTCTGCAAGGCTGTGGCCGCCTGTCCCTGGAGATGAGACACTGATGTGAGAGGTAGACAACCGTCTCTCAGGGGATCTGTAGAATAATTTCTACTCTGGCGGGTAGAATAAGACATATTTACTTCCATATTTGCAATCTTGAGTTATTCTTCAGGTAGTAACGGCAGTTCCTGACACCCGGATGATATTTCACATTAGTCATGACCCTTACATAGAGCTTCTTATTTAACCCCAAGTGGCCTCCTTTTGGGGATGAAGTAGCTGCTGCTCAGAGAAGCAGCGTGACTTGCCCAAGGATACACAGAGTGAGTGGAAGACTCGGAAGACAGACCTGGATCCAATAATTCCACGATCAGTGCTCCTTCCTGTCTGCCTGTTGTCTCTGCAATGGAATGAAAATCCAGGTCTGTGGGGAAGTATCTTATAGATGGGGTAGTCCCTTCCCACAAGGAGCATGGGCCACAAGCTGAGGCTATTTCTGAGACAGTTGTCCCTTTCTCTGTGGCTCCGTATCCCCAAGGCCTGCACCTCCCTCTGGGAACAAAGCATCCTTCAGGGTCTCCCTTAATCATCCTCATCAGTGTAACAGGTTTGCTTCCTGTCCAGCTGCCCCATTTCCACAGGCAGTTTATGCCAGAGTGTGGATTCTCACCCCAATCACTTCATGTCTAGGTTATCCTTCCTGACATGTGAATCCAGGACACAGTCTAAGTCCCGTACTTATACAGCCCAGAGGAGCCAACCCCTGCTCGCCCAGGAGCACGCTGGCTCCTGACCACGGAAAGATTGCCTGTGTCTAAGTGTAAACAGATGTCTCCAGCTGCCAGATGGAGCAGCCGTATGAAAGCAGTCACCCACTCTGCACAGCATGCATCATCAGGCCAGAGTCTGCAGATGCAACCAACTCGTCATGCTTCCCATACAACAGTGGGTGCGCAGGGCGTGGGGGGCATGGGGAGATGGGTCAGAGCAGTCCATCTAAGATAAAATTTATATGGGTCAAAGGCATGAGAATGGTGACGTCGGGCCAAAGGAAGTGCTGCTCAAAGTTACGATAGGTACTCAAACTTGTCCTGTGATACCATCTGAACACTTCCAACACTGTACTCAAGGGATGACTAAGGTTATCCCTTAGTTATGTGGAGGTGACTTCCTGTGATCTCATAGCAATCTAGTGGTTCAGACAGGGCTCTATCAAAACTCAAACTATTCAGTCCAGTACTCATTTCGTGACGTAAGGCTGCCCGTGCCATTGGCTTTGTGGTGGGCTCCTCCATGTGCAGTCTCTTTTGTTCTGAATCCCACTGGCATTTGGGGTGACTTTTCCTAGCTGAGTAAACTTTTCTAAAGAATGATGATAATTAATGCCATTTAATGAGGGTTAATTTTACGTTAGGCTAGATGTTCTATGTAGTGTGTTATACATAAAAATGCTCAAATACCATGAAATAGGCTTTTCCCTCTCCTGTTTTTTTTTTTAACATCTTTATTGGAGTATAATTGCTTTACAATGGTGTGTTAGTTTCTGCTTTATAACAAAGTGAATCAGCTATACATATACATATATCCCCATATCTCCTCCCTCTTGCGTGTCCCTCCCACCTTCCCTATCCCACCTCTCTAGGCGGTCACAAAGCACCGAGCTGATCTCCCTGTGCTATGCGGCTGCTTCCCACTAGCTATCTATTTTACGTTTGATAGTGTATATATGTCCATGCCACTCTCTCACTTTGTCCCAGCTTACCCTTCCCCCTCCCCGTATCCTCAAGTCCATTCTCTAGTAGGTCTGTGTCTTTATTCCTGTCTTGCCCCTAGGTTCTTCATGACCATTTCCTTTTTTTTTTTTTTTTTTAGATTCCATATATATGTGTTAGCATACGGTATTTGTCTTTCTCTTTCTGACTTACTTCACTCTGTATGACAGACTCTAGGTCCATCCACCTCATTACAAATATCTCAATTTCATTTCCTTTTATAGCTGAGTAATATTCCATTGTATATATGTGCCACATCTTCTTTATCCATTCGTCTGATGATGGACACTTAGGTTGCTTCCATGTCTTGGCTATTGTAAATAGAGCTGCAATGAACATTGTCCCTCTCCTGTTTTAAAGGAGAGGAAACTGATACTCAGAAACAGAAAGTTGCTCAAAGTCACAGAGCTTTTGTAGGTGGTACAGCCTAAATTCACATCAAGATGGACTCCAAATGCTTCCTTTAAAGGAATCAATAAAGTCGCATTGAGGCATTCAGTTGATCAGCCCTGGCAGATGGCTGTGTAATCAACATTTACACAGTTAGAAGGAATTTTTTGAGCATCTCTTCGTGCCTGGCAGCATAAGTGGCTTCAGAGATACATATGACACCATTCCATCCCTCTGGGAAAGCAGTCAGTGGTGGAGTCAGAAGTAAAGACAACCTCTTAGTTTGTGTTGAAGTGATGGTTAAAGGGATGACTGATTAGGTACAACTGGAATAGGGTAGAAGGAGCATACATGTTTGCCCAAGGGGTAAGAGATGGTTTGTCAGAGAAAGTGACACTTTTCTGTCAGACGAGTGAAGATGACATTCAAAGCAGAAGTTGACAATATGTGTAGAGACATTCACGGGACAAACTGTGAATACTTAGGGACATGCAAATCATTAGGTATTGCTGCTTTGTTAAAACATAAATGGGAAGCTTAAAATAGTAGTTAAAAAAGTAATTAAAATAGTAGTTTAAAAAACATACAGTTTGTTAGGACCTTGAATGTTTTGCTAAGGGGGTTGGAATTTTCTCTGAGATCAGTTGGGAACCATGGATAGGTGACATGATTGACCTATTATTTATGGATTAGGTTTGATTGCTAGTAATGGAAAATTCCAAATTAATACTGGTTTTAAGGCAGCAGAAGTTTGTTTTTCATGCAAAAGCCTGGAGTTAAGTGGTCCAGGACTGCTCTAGTGGCTCTTCTCAGGAAATCTAAGTCTTTCCAACCATCCCTGTATTTGGCCTTTAGATTCATATTCCAAATTCTTTGTCCAGGTGGCAAGCAGAGAATGGTGATAAATAAGAATAGAACTATGGGAAGTGTCTTAGTTCATCCAGGTGCTATAACAAAACGTCAGAGACTGGGTGACTTGTAAGCAGTTCTGGTGGCTGGAAGTCCAAAATCAAGGTGCCAGGATGATGGGCTTCTGGGGAAAGTCCTCTTCCAGGTTGCAGGCTGCCGACCTCTCGCTGTGCCCTCACATGGTGGAAGGGCTAGGGAACTCTGTGGAGTCTCTTTTATAAGAAGACTAATCTCATTCATGAGGGCTCCACTCTCATTACTTAATCACCTCCTAATATCATAAAATTGGGCATTAAGATTTCAACATCTGGGGCTTCCCTGGTGGCGCAGTGGTTGAGAGTCCGCCTGCCGATGCAGGGAACACGGGTTCGTGCCCCGGTCCGGGAGGATCCCACGTGCCGCGGAGCGGCTGGGCCCATGAGCCATGGCCGCTGGACCTGCGCGTCCGGAGCCTGTGCTCCGCAACGGGAGAGGCCACAACAGTGAGAGGCCCGCGTACCGCAGAAAAAAAAAAAAAAAAAAAAAAAAATTTCAACGTATGATTTTTGGGTGGGCACAAACATTCAGACCATAGCAGGAAGTCTTCAACAGTCTCGTGAAGAAGAGTCTCAGAAGCTTGCACAACACACTTCGACTTTATTCATCCATCAGAAATTAGCCACAGGTTCTTATCCAGCTACAAAGAAGATCGAAAAATGTAATCTTTACATGGACAACCATTGGGCCCACATAAAAACCAGGTTTTGTGTTTCTCTACTAGAACTGGAGAATGGATATTTAGAAATTTTACCAATCTATGCCACAAATAGGTCTGAAATTTAGAGATCACTTCAGTATCCTTGTAGTAGATGGACAAACATACAGGGACGTGACCGAAGATTTGGGACTGAGGCAGTGGGCATCAGTGGGATTGGGAGATGTTCTCCCCTCCCCGCTCCCAATTACTTAGGCTTTGCCCATTTAAGGAAATTGCTCTAACCTTTATTTCCCCACTGTTGAGTCAGGGGTGATACACATTTGCTTCAGCAAATGAGTCATACTCAAGGTTGGGCCAACCTGTTTGGATACACAGAATGGACCATAATATGAACCTGGTTTAGGCCACATCCTTCATTGACTTGAAACGCTGCTCGCTGTACTTCTGACCTCGAATGGATATACCAGATTTCTTATTCTGATCATTTATAGAGCCAGGATAAGGAAGAGGAAGTCTCTATACATATTATTCAGGTTAGCAGAGTTAGCACATTTTATCTATGGATGTTCACAGAGTTAGTTAGTTAAGAGCATGTACTTTAGAAGCAAAAAATATATAAATTCAGAACTCTGCTGTGGTCAGTATCTCAGGCTGTCTCATTTCGGAGTCAGTCTTCGTAATCACCATACTGTATTGCCTCCTGTCTGGCATTTTGTTTACTTTTGCCCCTTCCCTAAACTTCCTTCCAGTAAGGTGAGAAAAACAGTCTCAGCAGCCTTGATGAGTATCCCTAGAAGGTGGTGGCAGGTTGGACTTAAAGATATAAGAGTTTAACTTTGGTCCCTGACTGCACTTCTCTGGCTACCTACCTCCATGCAGCCCCTTTAAAAATCAACTCCTGTCCCAGCAAGTATGTCTAGGGACCCATAAAGGGAAGAGCCCAGCATATGCCCAATGTTGGCTCACCCAGTCTTCATCATCCCCAAGCTACCTGCACTCACTTTGTATCTCACTTTTTCTGCTAATGTCCTTATGCCCCCTCCGTTCCAGGGTCCTGGCCTCTCCAGTTTACTCACCACACCTTATAGTAAACACCCACACTGTATACATTTGTCTCGTTATCTTGAGATGATTTTTCCTTGTATATTTTCAAGCATTCCAAGCCTTTTCATGAGGCCTGCCAGTTACTTCTCAAAAACTCTATAGAAAATTTATTGTCTTTGCAGTTTAGGTGCCGAAGAAATTTAACTTAAGTACTATTAATTATCTCATGATTCCCCTTTACCTGTGGGACTTAGGGGCAAGTGACAGGGGCGCTTTGAGAAGCAACTCATCCCTGTTGACTGTGCTGGGAGAGCCTTGGGCCTGAACATGCAGGACTCCTGGGGAAAAAAGCCTGGCTTTCTTCAACAATTTAAAGCAGGAGTCTGAGATGGGAAACCCTACAGCTTTCTGGCTATAGTGGTGTCATCATTCTTGGTTCTGGGACTTTCTGCTTACAAAGTACTGGTCTCATGACCTGCCCCGTTTGAGGACATCAGCAAAGGTCTGCAAGACAGGATCAAATGAGTTTTTAAAAATACCCCAGGATCCCTCTCCACTGCAGCGCCTACCCAGTATAACAGAATTAGACTCAAAGCAGCATTTGCTGAAGATAGCACTGTTTGCATAAATTTTCCATTGATACATCTGGTTTTCCTTTTGAAAAGGCCTTCAAACCTCATAAAGCCAAAGTCTTTTGAATCAAACCACAAATTCCTTATAGCTAACCTCAGCGAAACTCCCTGCCTGCTCTGTATACTTAGTCCTTCTAACCCCCATTTCTCTTCTCTCTTCTGTCTTCATTAACTTAGCCCGAGCCAAGTTCACAAGGATAAATCATGTTGTTGTTTCTTTTTAATTCACTTCATATTAATAAAAATTACAGGTCGTTTTTTCTGTCTGAGACCTTTGATTTAGAATAGACACCATTTATTGAGCTCTAACAACGTGCCAAGTGCTTTACGTAGGATCCCATTTAATCCTACAATAGTCTTGCAAGGTAGGTGGTATTTTTCCAGTCTTTCTGATGAGGAAAAAGAAACAAAGAGAAGTCAAATAACATGTCTTGCTCCTGCTGTGTGGTGGATTCAGTAACTTAAATCCAGTTGGTCAATTCCAATGCCCTCCCTTCTCATGTTTGTCTCTCTACATAATATATTCCTAAGACTTAATTTTCAAGTGTGATTTGATATTTAAAATAACTCCTCATTTGCCTCAGGCAGTCATTATCCTGCTTATTGACTTCACAGGGGATGGTGATTCTCGCTATCACTGAAAACATCGGCTACTAGTCTCTGAGTGTATTGCTAACCACGTACCATGCCTTGAATTCTTACAATAACCTTTTGAGGCAAATGGTGTTATCTCTATTTGTAAACTGAGATGCAAAAAGGTTTGTTAACCTGCCCAAGGTCACACAGCAATAAATTAATTGGAACTGCAGATATTTTTAAAATTGATTTTTATCGCAGGACAGTTGATTTACAATGTTGTGTTAGCTTATGCTGTACAGCGAAGTGAATCAGTTATACATATACGTATCTCCACTCTTTTTTAGATTCTTTTCCCATACAGGTCATTACAGAGTATTGAGTAGAGTTCCCTGTGCTATACAGCAGGTTCTTACCAGTTATCTGTTTTATGTATAAATACTAGCGTGTGTATGTCCATCTCAGAAATCAAACGTTCGTGTATGCCAACACCCAGTTAACTCATTCAGTTCCCACGACGATCTTTGCACAAGCGAGGAAACTGAGGCAAAGAGAAATGACCCCACTTCTCGAAGCCGCACAGTCAGAGGTGCACGGGGGCTTGACTGTGGATCAGTTAGTTCAGCTCTGCTTCCTGACTCAGAGCTTGGAACCAACCCCCTGCTGCCCCGTTGTCTGATTTCAGAACCTCTTTGCTCTGGACAGGTGTCTTTGTGAATGCATTTAAAACTATATAACTCATCCAGTTCTTTTAGTCTCTGGTGACCTCATTGTGTCGAAAGGACAGGGCGTGATGCATGCCATGTCAGTGGCGATCGTAGTTACTGAGATGGATCTGCACTGATGTCTGGGAGTTTGGACTGAATGTTAATGACACACGAAGGTGACCCGCAAGAAATATATCGCTCTGTCGGAAAGCTGGAGCTAGGCAGGAAAACTCATCACAGACTGTGGCTGATTCCCCTCCCACCAGGCTCTTTTATGAGCAGTGTTCAGGTAGTCAGAGCTTATCTAAAAGCTGAACAAATCACATGGGAATCTTCTGGAATGTGGGAAAAGGGGGAAAAGTAAGTATTGGGTGTGAATGGAGTGGGGGGAGGTTCAGCTGGAAGATGGAACATGAACTAGAGCAAAGGAGAAATTTATGGCAGCCAGTTTTCTTTTCAGGAAGGAAGGACCGGGAATGGAAGAAAAAGCAGAGGGAATTGTTTTCAGTTGCAGGCATGGAAGTAGAGAAATCAATATCTCTAAGACTCCCTAATGGCAAGGTGGGCCCTGGGTGGGTATTACCCTACATTTGATTCTTAAACTTTTACCTCCGGGCTTCCCTGGTGGCGCAGTGGTTGAGAGTCCGCCTGCCGATGCAGGGGACGCGGGTTTGTGCCCCGGTCTGGGAAAATCCCACATGCCGCGAAGCGGCTGAGCCCGTGAGCCATGGCCGCTGAGCCTGCGCGTCGGAGCCTGTGCTCCGCAAAGGGAGATGCCACAAAAAACAAAACAAAACAAAACTTTTACCTCCAAAATCTGCTCAACTATAGGGACATGCCTATAGTATAGCCTAAAGTGGACTCCTGCCCACTGGAAATTTCTTTGAAGCCACATGTTTTATTAATTAAATACTGGCCAGATACGAATTCACATGTATGTTTTTTATATGAAATACTTGTTTAAATTGCTGTTCAGTTAAGTTACTTAACTTACTCTAATTTTCAGTGAAAATGATGCCCAATGTTTACTATTGAATTTGAGTACTCGCAGAACGATGTTTCAAGAAGCTTCTTCCTATCCTGGATTTATGGGAAGGTACCCTCCAGCAGTGCAGAGAGGCTCAGGGAAGAAAGATTTGAAGGGGACTAATATGTATTTGTGACCTCTGTTGTGTCTGGCACCATATTAAGTGCTGTGCATATACCATCTCATTTAATAATCATAATAGACTTGCATAGTGGTTATTATTCATCCCCATCTTATAAAGAAACCAACCCGGAAGAGTGAGTTTACCAGGTCATGTGACTAGAGCGTGCAGGGGGCAGAATTTGAAACTCAGTCTGCCTGACTTCAAAGCATGTTCTTTCACCAAATCATCCATCACTGCCTCTCGGGGTAAAACAGAGAATTGGCACCATTACCTTAAATCCATGCAGACAATTAGGTCAGGAGACTCTTGTTCTCCCAAGGGAAAAACCAAACCAAAACAGAAACCATGAACTTCAGTCTTCTAATCTGGAACATCAAACCTTTCGTGTCTCGTGTCCTGGTCTTTGCTGCGTGTGGAATATGGGCTCTCTCACGTTTGCGATTGGATACCTCTATCTCCTTCTTCTGGGTTAGAAAGTAAACTATTTATGAGGGGGGCATTAATTTTGGTGAGAAAACAGATCTCATATTATAATTTGATATGCTGTGCATTTCATTCATGACAAGTATTTTGTGGTCGGTTGGAAAAATGGCCCTGATTCTCTGCTCATCCCACATCCATTGCCATGTGATGTTGCCGCCCGTTCATCGAAGGGTAGTCTGTTTCCCCAGGCTTTGAATCTGGCCGCGCTTGTATCTTGATTCACCTAATAGAATGTGACAGAAGTTATAACGTGCCAGTCTGAGTCTAGGCTGTAAGAAGTTTTGTTTTGGCGTGCTTCTGTTTCTCTCACTTGCTCTTGCCATCCCTGCTATGCTGTGGGAACAGAATTGGGCCAGGGTGCAGGAGGGGGAGAGACACATGTGGGCAGCCACACTCAGAAACTGAACTGCCTGGCTGTACACAGCTAAACTCATTCTCATGAGGGAGCCGGGCAGCGACCGGAAGAGCCACCAGCTCTACCTGCCTGAATCGCTGACCCGTGGAATTGTGAGCTGAAGAAATGGTGTTTGCTTTAAGCCACACGTTTTCGAGTGGCTTGTTTTGCAGCAGCAGATAACTGACCTCAGTTTACTAAAATCTGATGGAGCGCCAACACTGTGGCATGCTACGGGGACACAGAGCTGACTAAGGCATGGTACCCGTTCTCCGGGGCCAGCCAGCATTCCCAATGGAAAGTCAGCCATGTAAACAAATAATCATCACCTGACAAGTTACGTGATGAATCGAAGTAACTTGTGAAATAATTTTAGTGGGAATAGTTCTACCTCCTCTGTAAAGAAGCCATCATTCTAAGCATCACAATACGAGTTGCTTCCAGTCCTTCCTGTGACAGTGTCATCCAAACCTCAGACTGCATCAGTGGTCACTCGGCGAGGAGCCTTGAGGATTACCCAGTGCTATTTATGTCTATTATAGGAGCCCGACTGAATATCCTCAAATGGGAGCCAGGAGCTGGGGGCCAGAACTTTTGGGAATGCTTATTTTAAAGGGATATTATCCTCTGTTTAAAGATGGAACTGCTAGAATTTGGGTGTACCAGGCAAAAATTTCAGTCTCTTGGACTTTTAATGATCAACAATTTTAATAGAGCTGTAGACACCAGAAATCATGGACTTTTTGACTCTCTCTGACTTTTCAGAGAGAAAATGAAGGCCTTAGCAGATAGATTAGTAGAGAGAAGCTAAACCTGGGTTTGAATCTCAACTGAGGCATTCACCAGTTATTTGATCTTTAGCTCTTTCTGGAATCTTCATAAACTTCACATTGTCGTTATACAGGAATACAGATATCTACCTTATATGGTTATAATGAGTACTAAATGTGCCTGGTACATAATTAATATTAATTCATTTCCCCATTTCCTTCATTCTTAACTCTCCTTTGCTTTCTGTTACCATTTCTTCCTTTTTTAAAAAATAGACCCAGTCAGAGCCTCCACACACTAAGCTTCATGAAACTGGGTCCTAATTATTAGCAAAATGGATGAGTTTGAAGGCTTCCCCAATGTTTATCTGTAAAAGAACCTTTTGAAGGTGGTTTTAGTGACAGTTTGAGTAATAATATCTGTTCATGATTGTGAAGGGCTACGACAAAAGGTTGACACAAGTCAGTCTGGAGCAACCTCTTTGCACTGAATGCAAGTGCCCATAGCAACAACCAGCCCGTCCCTTCGGTCCACGGAAAGAATGGTGGTTTTCTGTCATCCTGGGCACCAGGATGGAATGGAATGGGATGGAATAACTCTCAACTGGCTGGTGCATTACACATGACCAAAGACGTAACTAGATAGACCGTCTAGAACTTTTTCTTCAAAAGTAGCAAGACCTTCAATATTCATATGCAAACCAGAGAGGAAGTGGGAGGATTCTTCCCTCTTGCTTTTCTTTGCTATTAATCTCAATCACAAAACTCTTACTTTGATTTTCCTTCTATAGAAAGAACGTCTAACAGAAAGCACATGTGAGAATTAAATAAAAGCAGAACTGAGTGAGGGCTGAATCTGCGATATATAAGATATATATATATATATATATATATATATATATATGTAGACTTGTTTACAGAGAAGGTGTATGACACCATCTTGGATATACAGTTTTATCACCTGTATGACTGTATGATGATGGAAAGAATCTCTCCTGGGGTTAGGATGGGGCTATGGGATTATAGAGATGCTCCAAGATAATGGATGTGAAAAACAGTAGCCTCTCTAACTAAAACACTCTGTAGTCTCAGAACCTTTGCCCTTGCTGTTCTCTCTGCTTAGAGATCTCTTGCTTTCCTCCAGAGACGTTTATTGGTACATGCTTCAATTCATTCTGGCCTCTGCACAAACGTCACCTTGTTAGAGGGACTTACCTTGATTATCTTATCCAAAATAGCCATCCTATACGCTCTGTTTTCTCATCCTGCTTCATTTTTACTTCGGAGCACTTCTGTGACCATGTATTATGTAGTTAGATGTTGATTTGTTAATTGGCCATCTCTTGCAGTAAAATGCCTGCCACATGAAGGCAGGGATTTTTATGTGTTTTGTTCACCTCTATCCCCAGCACCTATAATAGTACCTGTCACGTAGTAAACACTCAAACACTTATTAAGTAAATGAATAAGTTAATGAATGTTCAAGATTATCTTTACGTTGAACATCTCAGGCACACGGTGGGCATTCTGTAACTGTTGGCAGAGTTAACGGGAGTGCGTGCTCCTGTGTGACCAGAGCTGGGGAATCACGACATAGCAAGCAGCATCTCCTTGGCTTCACACCCCTGCAGATTGCGTAAGGAGTATCCAGACGCTTTCTCTTTCCAGCATGATGTAATGTGGAATGAGAAGGCCTGAGGAGCATGCTGCTCACAGACCAGACAGATGATCTCATCCCCTTCCTGGGCATTCCCAGGCTTTTCTGTTCAAAATGGAATAAATAAAACCTGCAAAGTTCAGTTCACAGGTGGTTGTTTCAGCCGCAGTCCTTTGTTGGCAAAATCCTGGAGCTCATCTCACAGCTGTCTGGCGGCCAGGGAGAGGGAAGTCATGTTGAATATTGCCTGGCCTCTTCCTTCAGCCAAATGGAATGGATTTAGCCTGAGAAACTGGGACATACAGGGGGCGAAATACATTTTAGCCTCAGCCACGGGGGACAAGCTGTGAGTAACTAACTGGGGGTGATGGGAGAGTTTAAAACACAAAGTAAGCAAAGTGTTTCATTGACTCCAGAAGCCTGAGATTGTTCTTGGTATTGTTTCAAAGGTTTAGGGCCTGAAAAAAGAATGTACCCAATTTTTCTTACACGGCTCACTTTCAAATAAAAATTCCTTTGGTTTTGATGTCTGTGTATATATTAAAATGATCATAATTCTGATTTATAGATATTTATTGTTCTACCATTTGCAATACCTTATTTTAGTCAAAAAAATTTTAATATAGTTCATTGTAGATATAACCTAAGTCAAACAAATTTTTGTTACCGTGAGTTTTTTTTTTTTAAATCGGGGTAACATTGGTTTATAACATTATGTGAGTTTCATGTGTACAACATTACTATTTTGACTTCTGTATACACTGCAGGTTGCTCACCACCCAAAATTTAGTTTCCATCCATCACCATACGGTTGATCCCCTTTACTCATTTCGCCCTCCCCCTGCCCCTTCCCCTCTGGTAACCACTACTCTGTGTTCTGTAACTACATGTTTGTTTCTGTTTGGTTTGGTTTGTTCATTTCGTTTGTTGTTTGTCTTTTATATTCCACATCTGCGTGAAATCGTACTGTATGCAATACCTTTTAACATGCAGATCTTCAAAAAAGCTCTGAAATTGAGGGATGTAGAATTATCCCCATTTATAGTTGAGGAAGCTAAGGTTCAGAGAGGGATGGTGAATTGACCAAGATCACACAGCCAGAGTGTAACAGAGCTGGTAATAGAACCCAGATCTGGTTATCTGGTTATTGTAAGTGCAAATTTCTCCAGTGATAATTTCAAGACTTAAAAGGTGATCTCTATTTGTCAATCACAGTGTCTGTATTCCCTAAATTTTTCTACATTTTTTCTTCCCTGGTCAGCTACTAGATACCATATTTTAGACCCCGGTCTGGGGCAGGTATGGGCAGACAATCTGTGCACAAACCAAACTGAAGTCCACCTAAATGTCCCATGAACAATGAACATATCCAAATAGAACTGTCGACTGTGCCCTCCAAACTTGCCCCTCCTCCCTTTGCTGTTCTCTTCCCACCAGTGTCTCTTTATCCAGACACTGGTATCACCAGCTGCTCAAGTCCTAAGTAAAGAAGTCATCCTTGCTTTCTCTCTTTCCATAACCACTTTCTCCATCCAATCCATGATCAAATCTTCCAATTTTCATTTCCAAAGTATATCCTGGCTCTGTCCACTCTTCTGCATCTTTATTGCCAGCATCTTAGTTTGAGCCACCAGACTTGTGCTCCCTATGTTTTTATACAGCCTCATAGCTGCTGACGCTGTCCCACGCTCTGCCTCTCCCATTCATTTTCTCCAGTGGAAACAAAAGTGACCGTCTTAGTGTATATCTATTTCTCGTGTTTAAAT
Source organism: Monodon monoceros (assembly GCF_005190385.1). Taxonomy (NCBI): domain Eukaryota; kingdom Metazoa; phylum Chordata; class Mammalia; order Artiodactyla; family Monodontidae; genus Monodon; species Monodon monoceros. Next base: position 94,596,064 of record NW_021703782.1, read on the forward strand.
CCCCCAAGGCTTTCCGATGCGTTTATAAAACCCAAAGTCCTTAACATGACCACTACCCTCTGCTTGATCTAGCCCTTGGCTTTCTCTCCAAACTTATTTGTGCCCTTTTCACACTTGCTTATTCTATTCTAGGAGCTGCTGTGTGGAGGGGAATGTTTCTTGAGAATAAAGTCCATATAGAAAAGAAAGAAAGAAAGTAGAGCTTGAATACCAGGGCGGGTGGAATTCCGGGGATATCACTTGAGCCGCAGAGTTCAGCTGTGCCCTAAGGACTACACTGAGTTACTGAGCCAATACGTTCCCTCTCCTATTTTGAAAAAAGTAAGGTCACGTTGATTCGTGTCTACTATCATTTGCAACAAGATATTCCTGGATTTTTAGAAACTTATAGTCAGGTGGGCAAAAGTTGACATGGGAATAGGCAAACACTCTACAAAGTGGTTGGTATGATGCAGGTTAATAACAGAGACTTTTGATCAGCCCGGGAGAGGAAAAAGCGTCAGGGAAGGCTTCCCTGCAGGAAGCCTGGTCTGAATCTTGAAGCACGCCTAGAAGTTGACAGGATGTGTCTACCGACCAGAGGGTGGGGCTGAGGCATTCCAGGGGTCAGGAAAAGCAAGAGTCAAGGTATGGTGTGAAACCGTACCATAGGTCAAGGAAGTACGAGTAGTTCAGCATAACTTTAATGCATCACAGGGGATAGAGTTAAGGAAAGAGAAGCTGGAGAGGGAGGCAGAGGCCAGACCAGGAAGTGGCTAATACGTAGGTCATCCTAACAAGATGAACACTATCCTGGAAGTTTTGAGGGGTCATTGAAAAATTGATATCACCATTTTTCAAATGGGAATTCTGATCCCTGCCTAGCTTAGCCAAAAATATTAGGGTGAAAGTCTGTCAATAAAATGGCTGTGAAAGTACTTTGAACCAGATACGAATAAGCGATTTATGCAAAGGAAAAAGAAAACTGGAACCTATTGGGCATCTCCCAATAGTTTCAGGCTCTGGACCAGGAAAGAGACTCAGGCCAGGTAGGAGAAGCTGAGGAGCTGTGTAGGTGGGTTTGGTGAGTCCCCTGAGCTTTTTGTTCCCGGCAGCAAAGACAGTGGTGGAGCACATTTAGGAGTTGAGAGTTACCCCTGAAGGGAGAACAGAAAATACTGCTTATGAGCCTAGCCTATTTCACAAGTGCCCTGAGCTGGATTTGCTCCCTGTCTCCCTGTGCCTCCTTCTGGCATCCCAGCGACGTGATCGCAGAATGGCTTGACAGCCCTGGTCAAGACAGAATCCTATGGGAAATCACACATCTACATATTGGCTTTATTATGAATTTCCCCTCATTTTATTCCCAGCTAATTGAGTTGGAAAGCCTCATTAAGAAAACACACCTCCAGAATTTAACAATACCATCTTCCCTAAGACTCTAAATGGGAAAAGCAAAGAATTTTTCCTTTCTCTTCTCTGTTATATAAATTAAAGACCTATAAGACATCTCAGGGGAAAGGAAATGATTGTTGACTTTCTGATAATGTTACCTCTTGTTTGCCTTCATCCGTATGGGCCAGAGCAGTAAGAGCTGTGTGAGGAGAATAACGACATTTAAAGGAGGGGTTGTGGGAAACCATTGCAGTTTTGAAGAAGTAAAGTTTTTACAAACTCACTTTTCTCTGAGTCCAGTTGATCTGACACATTAGCTGTCCCCATGGGATGGATCGTTCCATGTGGTCCATAAAATCTCCTGAGATATTTCCTGTTAAATGGCCTCTGCCACTTCTATATTTATTTACTTTACCCTAGAAGCCTAGAAATATAGTTCAGCTCTATAGGTGGGCTCTGGCTAGCTATTAAAGTCTTCATATAACTTGATTGGACGCATCTGTAGAAAAGAGGGGTGGGGCATGTTTTTATTTACTCTAATTAATGTAAACTCTTCAGAATAGAACTTTGGGCATTCAGGATTTACATATGACCCATAGCTGCTGCCGCTCTGTGCAGAAAGAAAATCATGTTTAATAGCTTTGTTAAAAGTTTTTGCTTGTTCCGACCTCGTTGCTGTAGAGTCTAACTCAATCTGTGTGTGTTTAAGAAAGAAGGGGAAACAGGCTGGGAGCAAAACTGTGCTCTGGTCTCTACCCAAAACATCTTTTCTTTGCAAACTCTGAAAGCCTTTTAAAAGCTGCTTTGATTAGCTTCCTCACCACTCCCCCACCACAGAGTGAGATGCTAGTTTGTGGCCCCGGATGAGAGAAAGAAGGGAACCACAACTCTCACGGGACTACTGGGCCACTCAAATCTTCCAAACCCAAGAGACTTTACATAAATCGGAGATTCCCTGGAAGGGGACCAGCAGCCTTTTGAGCTCTTTACCCATCACTAATTCTGGCTCCAGCTGGACTCCGGGTCTGGTGATGAAAGGGGCTGAATGCAGTGGCTTCAGCAAGCATTTTGGATGGGATCTATTCAGTCTGCATTTACTCACCCTGCATTATGGGGTTTCCATGGCAACAGTGCATGTTTCGGTGTGTTGCATGTGGAGGGGCTTTACCTTATAGTCTCCCCTTGTCGGGGAAGTCTGATCATGTGTCCCTTCCTTCCTACTTGTCTGAATGGGCTCCACCAGGAGCCAGTCTCTCTTTCCATGTGATATGCAGAGACAAATGCCTGAGGCCAATGTCCAAGATCCTAAAACATGGATCCCACTGGAGACATAGGAGAATGGAGTCGGCTCCAAAGACACTTGGCAAGGTTGTGGCAGATCAGAAATTGAGGCCCAGGCCCCTTTCCTGCTCTCACTTGGCTCCCAGCCTTGGCTGGGTTTTGAGGGCCATGAGATGAAAAGATCATCTGGACATTGTCCATCGTGATTCTGCTCCAAGGAGTGCAGTTCATGAGGCAGCTGGTAACAAAGAGAAGTTTCATGAGCCTGGAATAATTGTCCTCTGTGAAATCTGTCTACTAGTCACTCGACAAACCTGAGAGTTGGGTGTTTGCAAACAGTTCATGGGATCATCGAATCATATTCAAGGGGAATCTAGTTTATTACCAGTATTGTAGGAGAAATGTCCTCTCTCATATTCTCTTGTTCCCACCCACCTCAGTTCACAGAATAGGACCCTCTGTCATCTGAGAAGTTTCAGGGAGAAAGAATTGGTTCTTCTTTCCAGCCCCTTCACTTACTCATCCTCACAGGAGAAGGTGTCACTTTGGTGTTGGCAAGGGTTGATGTTTCTCTGTCGGGTGGCTCTGTATGTTAATGATTGTGTGATAGGTGAGCTATCTTAGGTTCTCATGTGTCTTGGTGCCTGTCCTCTGTACTAGACTGTAATTTCCATTTCTTTTTTTATTCAGTTCAGTAATTTCATTTATGAATCGTTATAATTCAGAGTTGAAAAATCAGTAGCCATTACGACAGATCTAATACTTTGATGCATTATTGTTTCACTTGTAGAACAATCATGGAGTTTTGAATTAGATATTAAACTTTGAGCATTGAGAAGTTGTACAATAAAATTCCAAATTTCCAACTTATCTTGGAAAATCTGGCAACATGGGGCCTACATGGAAATAATCAGTAGGAAGTAGCCAAATTTGCCCCTCTAGCTGGGTCTGTTCTTTCCAGTTTTGCAGCTCCCTCCATGCCCACTCACACATTCACAGCATCTAACACTCCAGTGGATGTTTGAGTGTGTGACCCCTGCTAACATGAGGTGTGTGCCTCATTCTCTGTAGGGGTCACATGATACAGTTCGTGTGACGTGTGACCTGTCCTTTGTGTGTTTTGATGGGGTGTGTAGGAAGCCAGAATGTTCCTCATGATTGGCTGGGTTAGGGCTTTACAGAGCCAGCCTCCTCATGTCAGGGTGCTGAGGTCTAATGATAATCCCAGATGCCTAGGTGCTGCAGAGATGTCAGAGAAGAGGAGACGAGCAGCTTCACCTGGGAAGAGCAGAGAAAATAGTACTTGAGCTGGGTTCTGGAGAACGACTAGGATGTCACTAGGCAAAGAAGGAAGAGAGAGGCTTTCTGAGCTGAAGGATCATCATGTGGGGGAAAAAAAGGCAATTACGAAGCACATGAAACTTTAAAAGACTATAAACATTTTGGTATGCCAAAAATGTCAGATGCAAGAGAGGGAGCTGGGAGAGAGGCAGGGATCAGGTAACAAAGTGTCCTCCATTGTCAATGGAAATCTACTGAAAGTTAATTTTCAATTAATTTATAATTACATAAGCAATGTGCAATTGCATTTTATTCGAAAGGTCTAAACATTAAAGGTAAACTTCTTTGACATCTGTGTAACCCTTAGGCCCTCTTTGTTTATCTAGGGCTTCTCAACCTTGTTACTACTGACATTTTGAACTGGATAGTTTCCTTGCTGGGGGTGACTGTCCTGTGCACCCTGGACTCCATCCACTACATGCCAGGAGCACCATCCCTCCGCCCAACTGTTTTGATCTCCACCAGTGTTCTTGAGACACTGCCGAATGTCCCCAATGACCTAGCATTGGTTCTAGCAGAACCCTCCATTTGCTGTAAAAGCTTATTTCTATACATTTACCTGTACATGTATTTACCATGTTCTCTTCATTTTCTGGTTCTGTTGTGTTTTTCTTTTTCACGTATGTAGTATTTTGTTAGTACATGTTCTGTTTTTCTTTTTCACAAATGCTATTATGTGATATGCATCCATTTTTAACTTGCTTATTTCATACATCTTTGTGTGTTTTGATACCTATGTACGTGCTGGTACATAGCAAGCTGTCAGCTTTTTTTTTAGTGGCATAATATTCTGTAGTAAGGCTATAGCAGCACAGTTTATTTATCTGTATCTATGTTATTGGATCTTTAGTTTGTTATTCTTTCTTTCTTTTTTCTTTTTTGTATTTCAAACAACTTGGCAATGAATGTCCTAATATATTACCTCATGTACACAGAAGTCTGTACCAGGAAGACAAGGCAGCCTTGCTGTTATTCATCTCCAAAACGACTAAACCATTAACTAGAATCTCTGTGCTTCTTAGAGAAATGATTCTTTTCTATTGCAAACAGCCCTAAAGGGAAAAGAAAAAGGGGGGCAAAGAAGAGAAGGGTGGAGGAGAGAGTAAGGGCGAAGAAAACAAAGAAGGGTCTCCTGGCTACTCCAGTGATTAGAGCTGAGCATTAGTTCAGAAAAAAGTTTTTTTTGGTGAGAAGATGAATAGCACGACAGGGTATTTCAAATGTCAAAGGAGACATCCTGGTGCAGCAGGAGGGAGGGAGAAAGATGATGCTTCCAGATTTTTCCCAAAGCTTCACAAGACTTTGCCTCTCAGCCTCTGATTTGACTCACAGCCAAAACCAACAGGCCTCTCATATTCCTTATCCCAAAGAAATGTGTCCCTTTAATTCCTGCTTAAGCCAATTATCTGAGATATGTTTTATATTCTGAAAAAAAATCATGTGCTTTTAATAGACCCCTTCCTTCGTGGGCTGACAGGCTGGCACTGGGCTGGACTCCTCCAAGGGGGATCAGTTCATTACCTTGCCCTTGTTCATCTCACTGCATGAGTGGGTGTTCAGTATCTGATAGCCTTCCCTGTAATTTATCCAAAGGGTAGAGGGCCAGAGCCTTTGGGATTAATCAGCTCTGTCTTGCGAGAAGCTGAAGCTGAAGATTCCCGTTCTGCCTGTGCCCTCGACATGCCTGATCAGTGATCTCCATCCCATCCTTCAAGACCTGGCTTCCCCTGGGAACTAGTTTACCCCCCTTGCCCTCCTGACTCACTTCCTTGATGCCCCCCCAACCCTAGCACCTCCTACCCTCTCCCCTCTATAATAAGTTTCCCTGTGTACCTTAGAACCTCTACTGCTTCCTCTGTTATGTTCTGGACCATCCCTTGGGTCAAGACTCCAACACCTTGAGGGAAAGACTGTATCTAAGGCAGCCTCACGTTCTCATCTCTGTGTACTGTACTGCATTCCGCTGATCAGTGAGTCATGGAGCCTCTGCCCAAGCTCAAGAGCTGGAGCAGGCGACACTGCCGTACGAGGGGGGGAGCCACAGGTTTCATGTTGCAGAGGAGCCTGGGTACAGGGAGGGAAGTTTTGCCGCTATTTTTATAAGCAATCTATTGGAGGCAGTTTTATCAAAATAAAAAATGCATATACTCTGGGAGCCAACAATTCCACGTTTGTCTGCCTGAGAGACAATTTACACACGTGCATAAGGAAATATATGTCAGGACATTTATTGCAAATTTGTTTGAAATACAAAACAAGTTCAAGGGTAGCTAACGTAGATACAGATATACTGTGATATATATATATATATATATATATATATATACACTACAGAATACTGTGTCATTTAAAAAAAAAACAAAAACCTGGCAGTTTCCTGTGTACCAGCATAGTTAGCTATCCCAAATACTAAGGCATGTGAAATAAGCAAGTTAAAAGTCGATGCATATAACATAAAAGAATGTATGTGAAAAAGTTCAAAAGAGCATGTACTATTGGTAAATACAGGTACAGGTCAGTCTATAGAAATAGGTCCAGGAACTTCTACAGCAGATAGATAACACTGGTTACTGCCAGGTCCATGGTTCTCACCTGGGAGTGGTCTTACCCTCAGGGGACATGTGGCAATGTCTGGAGACAGTTTTGTCTGTTCTGATTTAGGAGATAAGTGAAGCTACTAGCACGTAGCAGGCGGAGGTCAGGATGCTGCTAAACATCCTCCAGTGCACAGGACAGGTACCTCTAGCAAAGAATTTCCCAGCCCCAAATGTCAATAGTACCAAGGCTGAGAAGCCCTGCTGCTCTAGGTAGACAAAGAAGAGATGTTTTAGACCATTTCAAAGAAAATATAATTGTGAATTGCATATGTAATTACAGATTGACTCAAAAGTAACCTTCAATAGATTTCCATTGAACACGGAGGACTATTTGTAACCCGGTCTCTGCCTTGTCTCTCCCTGGTTCCTATAATACACCTTACATTTTTGGCATACGAAAATATTTATAATCCTTCAAAGTTGCATGTGTTTCATGATGAAGTTCTTTAATTCACACGGTATTCTGAGCTGCATACACCTGGAGTGTCTATTCTACGTTTCTTCTTGGATGTCTAGTAAGTAGGCCATAATTAACCTGCACAGAACAGATCTCTTGATTTCTACCAGCCCCAAACTTGCTCTTCTCCCAAGCTTTCCTTTATCAGGACTTGGCATCTCTTTCTGCCTGGTTGCTCACTTTCCTCACCCACATCCACTCCATCAACAGGCCCTGGCCTCTGTACCAGCAAACTATATCCTGCACTGACCGTTTCTCACAACCTCCTGTCACTTTCCTGCCTCCCTAAGTATGCCATCTTTATATCTTTCTTAAGCCACAGAAAAGGTCTAGGGAGGATGACAGGGGCTGGTACCACATGGCCAGGAAAGCAGATTGTGGGAAGTGAGAACAGAGCTGAGGGAAGCATATTCTCTAAGAGAATTTCAATGAGAACCAGAATATGGAAATATGCCCCCTGCCTTTTTTTCTGGTAATAGAAAAAAATGTTAAATTAGAAGGCTAAAAAGAAGACAGCCAGCTGCATTTTGAGGGAGGTTTTCCAAGCTGGGTTTGCATGTGGTAATCAGACCTTGTGTGCAGGATTTAGTCAGAGGGCACAGCAGCCCTTTGTTAGTGGGGCCACATGGGGTTTGCCATGGCAACAGAGGGGGACTGCCTGATGTTCTTGAGGAGGAAGAGAGCAGGAATGGATCCTCTCAGTGGGTAGACTGGAAAGCCAGTCCAGGTTGGAGCTTGGGTTGCAGTCTCATCTATTAATGGGATTGAAGTGGAAGGTGGATTAAGTTTGATGAGCCCTGGAGTTTGAGACAGAGAGACTAGTGTAAATTCTACTCTCAACCTACACTAAATGTTTGAGCTTACTATACATCTGAATGTCTCATTTTCTTTACCTATAAAAATAGATGTAATAATTTCTGGCTAGCCTCTATTCACCGTTGGACTGGAAGAGCAATTAGAAAATAAAAGAGATAAAAGGCATCCAAACTGGAAAGGAAGAAGTAAAAGTGTCCCTGTTTGGAGATGACATAATTATTTATGTAGAAAACCCTAAACATTCAACAAAAAAACTGTTGGAACTAATAAACACATTCAGTAAAGATGCAGGATACAAAATCAACACACAAAAATCAGTGGTATCTCTGTACACAAACAATGAACTCTCTGAAAAGGAAATGATGAAAACATTCCCAATTACAATAGCAATAACAAGAATAAAATGTTTAGGAACAAACTTAACCAAAGAGGTGAGAGATTTGTACACTGAAAACTCTAGTACATTAATGAAAGAAACAAAAGAAGATACAGACAAATAAAAAGCCATCCCATGTTCATGCATTGGAAGAATTATGGACAAGTATGGACATTGTTAACAAGTATGGACATGGTTAAAATGTCCATACTTCAGATTTAATGAAATCTCTATCAAAATCCCAGTGATGATCTTTACAGAAATAGAAAAAGCTGTCCTAAAATTCGTATGGAACTACAAAAGACCCAGAATAGTAAAAACAATCTTGGGCAAGAAGAGCAAAGCCAGAGGCATCACACTGCCTAATTTCAAAATACACGACAAAGCTATAGTAGTCAAAACAGTATGATACTGGAATAACAATAGACATATTAACCAATGGAACAGCATAGAGAGCCCAGAAATAAATCCATATATCTATGGTCAACTGATCTTTGACAAGGATGCCAAGAGCACACAATGAGGAAAGGATAGTCTCTTCAATAAATGGTATTGGGAAAACTAGGTACCCATATTGCTGAAGAGTGAAATTGAATCCTTATCTCACACCATATACAAAAATCAACTCAAAATGGATTAAAGCCTTAAATGTAAGACCTAAAGCTATAAGACTACTAGAAGAAAACAGGGAAAAACCTTGACGTTGGTCTGGGCAATGAATTTTTTGATTATGACCCCAAAAGCACATTGTCAACAAAAACAAAAATAGACAAGATTGAATCAAACTAAAACCCTTCTGCTCAGTAAAGAAAACAACCAACAGAGTGAAGAGGCAACCTGTGGAATGAGAGAAAATATTTACAAACCGTGCCTTTGATAAAGGCTTAGTATCCAAAACATGTAAAGAGCTCAGTCAATAGCACACTTATTTTGTAGAGTGTATTTACATGTTTCATTGAGATACAAGTACCATACCATAAAATTCTTCCTTTTTAAGTGCACAATTCAGTGATTGTTAATATATTCACAAAGTTGTGAAACCATTATTACTATCTAGTTCTAGAACATTTACATTAGCACAAAAGGAATTCTGTAGCCACGAGCAGTCACTCCCATGAGTCGTCTTGTAGCCCTTGACAATCCATCCAGTAATCTGTTTTCTATCTCTATAGATTTTGCCTATTGTGGATGTTTTAAACAAATGGAACCATATGATATATGCCCTTTTGTGTCTGGCTTCTTTAGCTTACCATGACATTTTCAAGGTTTTTCCATATTGTAGAATGTATCAGTACTTCAGGACTTTTTCATAGCTCAGTGACTTTCCACTGTATGAAAACAAGTCCACGCAAAAACCTGTGTGCAGATGTTCATAGCATAACATTACTCATAACAAGCAAAAGGTGAAACAACCCAGTGTTGTGTAATTAATGAATGGCTTTTTAAATTTATGGAGCTGGGAGCTCCCTGATGGCAGGAATTGTGCCTTATTCGATGTTTTATACATAACAGGTATTAGGTGAATGTTTGGTCAATTAGTAAATGAATGACTACTACTACTATACTATAATAATACGCAATAATTGACTATTACATTAATTATGATGGAGATGACAGTATTGAGGATGATGGAAATTACTGCTTAATTGAGCTTGGTTAGGTTTCTGACTCTCTCTGGATTTCAGTTCCTTTGTTAATAAAACAGGGCTAACAGTGATGGTTAAAATGAAATCGGGGATGTGATCATTATTCCTATATGTAAACTTAATTCCCCACTGCAACCTTCCTTTGCCAGGCCTGCCGTACATATTGCAACAATAGACAATCACTGGGCATTTAATAAATGTACCAGTAACCAAGAGTAAAGGACTCACTGCTCAAGAATTTCTTTGTATCAAGTAAAATTTCATTTCTTTTGAAATTAAAAGAAACTACACTTGTTCTCCTGGATAGTATACACTTAGTTATAAAAAGTTTATGGATATCTGAGGGAAAGTTGAGGTTGAGGCTCATGTATTTTAGGATTTTAGTGTTTGTTTCATGTTTTCTCAGTTTCAATAAAAATCGCTGAATCTCAAGTTTCCTAAGGCAGGACTGTATCTTTTTTTTTTTTTTTTTTTTTTTGCGGTACGCGGGCCTCTCACTGTTGTGGCCTCTCCCGTTGTGGAGCACAGGCTCCGGACGCGCAGGCCCAGCGGCCATGGCTCACGGGCCTAGCCGCTCCACGGCATGTGGCATCTTCCCGGACCGGGGCACGAACCCGTGTCCCCTGCATCGGCAGGCGGACTCTCAACCACTGCGCCACCAGGGAAGCCCAGGGCTGTATCTTCATCATCGTGTCTTCAGTGACAAGCAGAGGGGTTGGCACTTAGAATGTGCTTCATTATTGCTTTGCAGATGACTACATAGACAGTATTTGATATAAAAATGTGTCAAAACTGATCTCTAGGCTCTGCATCAACATGCGAACTCAATGCTCCATAAATTTCACCCCCAAAATATGAGCCACAGTGAATTGGAGTAGATCCATCCAAGGAAACTGTGCCTTGCAGACCTGTTTCCCAGCCTAGCTCCTTGGAAAAATGTATGACCTCGTGCAGGCAGACTGCCTCCACCTGCCTCCCACTGCACAAGGGTAAGGCCTTTCAGAGACTCAGCCTTCCAGGATCTGGGTTTGCTGCAGGGGAAAGTCATGTCATGGGAAACCAAATATAGAGCCTGTAGCCTTTCACAGACGGAGGGACAAAAGCAGATTATTCGTGGTGGGAATAGAGACAGTCATTTTAGCCAATATCTCCAGACTTAAAAAAAATATATCTAGCCAGTCTTTGTGGCTGAGCCCTGGAGAAACTAACCTCAGAGCCATATGGCTAATGGGGATGAGGAAACTAATTTCATCTGTAAATTGATAGGTCTGGATGAGATAATAATCACTCTTCTCCTTCCCAGCTCTGCCCCGTGGTTTCTTTGAGAAACCCTACAGAGGGGGATATGGGATCCAGGGCCCCCAGGGCCTAGCGGAGCCTGGAGAGGGCCACAGCGTTGCCATGGGGTTCCTGCTGGGGGGTTTCTGACTTTTTTCCTGCTGCTGTGTGCACTCAGCTTCCCCCTCTTTCTACATGCTGAGCTTCTCTGCTCACTCATGCTCTCCTACAGTACACGTGTTACCTACACAACAGAGATGCTGAGCCTGAGGGAGGAGGGCTTTTAGCCCTACTCTGGTGTCTGGAGCCATCACTGTCACTGATGTGTTTCTGAAACAGAAATCTGACGTCCCTCTGTGAATTCTTTCATAGCATCCATTGCACTGGGTTAAAGTCTGAATCTTTGTCGCAGCCCCCAAAACCCCGGAGCCTGGGTCCCAGACAACCTCTCCAGGATCATCCCTGGCTACTCGCTCCCTCAGCTGGACTAGGTGATTTTCTTTCCCTTTTTTCCTTTTGTTTTTCTGTAGACCATGTCCTCTCTCATCTGGAACTTTTGCATATACAGTTGACCCTTGAACAACATGGGGTTGAACTGTGTGGGTCCACTTACACACAGACTTTTTCCAATAATACAGTAGCTGCATTTTCATTTCACAGATCTTTGAATTAAGTAAGTGTGAATTGGTTAGATCACAATGTTTGAATTGAAAAAACTTAGGGTTTTAGTCCGGATTCTATCCAAACTGTTTTAGCTTTCTGCCCTTGGGTGAGTCCTTTATCAATTCCTCTGTTTTTGAGGCAGAGAGAGCAGTAAGTGCATTTCTGACTGCGTGTAAGGCTGGAGCCCCAAACCCCACATTGTTCAAGGGTCAACTGTATTGCTTTTACAAGAACTAGCGTGATCTTTAAATATGTAAATCAGATCACAACTCTCCCCTCTTAAAACCTCCAATGGCTTCCCATCACACTTAGAATGTAATTCAAACAGCTTACCGTTCCCTACATGGTTTTACAAGATCTGGCCCTGTCCTCTTTCTTATGTTTCCTATCTTCTTTTTGCTCCCTAAGGCAGCCATGATCACCTTCTTTATGTGCCCAGAACATGCCAGGCTTGCTCTGAACTTAAGACCTTGGTGCTACTGCTTCTCTCTGTTTATACTTTAGTTGTCTGCATGGTCACATGGCTGGACTCTTCTCCTCTCTCAGGTTTCAGTTGAAATGGAACTTCCTTGGAGTGGTCTTCGACGTCGATCAAGTCTGAAGTAGCTCCTTTCCATTGCAGTCTTCATGTCATGGATCACTTCCTGATATTTTGTTAATTATTTATTGTTGATCGACCAGCTGAAAGGTTGACTATAAGATCAAAGACCTTGTCTATCATGTTCAGTACTGTACCCTCAATTTTTAGAATAGTTCCCAGAATATATTAGGCACTCAGGACTTGTTTGTTGAATGAATGAATGAATGCCTGAACATCTCTCATCATCCTTTCCCTTCTTTCATGTGTCTAACTTCACTTAGACATCATTTCCTCCAGGAAATGTGTCATCATTTCCTCTGTGACCCTGGAAAATGAGCTAGGCGGCCCTCATCTGTGTTCCCTTAGCAGTTGCTACTTTCAGAAACAGAGGATGTATGATGCTGAAGTCTCATTGCCTCTTAACTTGTCATTCTTCGCTTGACGATGTTCTTATGGGCAAAACCTCTAACCTGTACATTGACACATGCCATACCTAGTTTACTTGTGAACAGTTCAGTGGCTTTAAAAACACAGAATAAACTGTGTATTCTTTTGCTAAAACTGTGTGGTGCTTCCTAGGCAGTCGCCCTGCTGGCCTCTGGGTTAATTCACTCAAGGATGCGAATGAGGAACTATTTGGGGTTGCTGGACCCAATTCCAACGTGTATGTGTTGCGAGGCTTCCCACAAAATAGCAAGCAATTTTTGGACCCTGCTGGTGTCCAAGAATTCAACTCAATTCTGATACTATCTACCCAGAGATAGCATCAGATTCCACAGGCCAAGAGCTCAGTCCTGTAAGACTGCTCCCCTCCCCATTTCAGAAACCAGTCACAAGTCCAGGTTGTTACCTGTTCTTCTGACTAACTGGCTATAAATCAGAGGTTCCCACAACCTCCTCCTCAGGTTTGATTAATTTGCTAGAGCAGATCTCAGAACTCAGAGAAACATTTTGCTTACTAGAATATCAGTTTGTCATAAAAAGATATAACTCAGGAACAGCCAGACGGAAGAGATGTATCAGGCAAAGCATGGGGAAGGGGCACAGAGCTTCTATGCCTTCTCTGAGCACGCCACTCTCCCCAAATCTCCACCTACCTGGAAGCTTACTGGATGCCACCCCTTTCAGGATTTTTATGGAGGCTTCACTATGTAGGCATGATTGAGTGAATCATTGGCCATTGGTGATTGAGGTCAATCTCCAGCTCCTCTCCCTTCCCTGGAGGTCAGGGAGGTGAAACCGCCTTCCAAAACTCTAATCCCATGGTTGGTCCTCCTGGCAGCCATCCTCCAACCTTAGATGCTTTCCAGTAATCACCTCAGTCACATAACAAAAGACACCTTTATGCTCTCATCACTTAGGAACTTCCAAAGGCTTTAGAAGCTCTGTGCCGGAAGTGAAAAGGAAGACCAAATATAAATTTCATCTTATAAATTACAACGTCACAGGGAGCGCTAGCTGAGTGCCTGCCAAGTGCTGATACTTTACTTACATTTTCTCCTCTTATTCTCAGAAAGCCCTCAATAGGCGTCAATGCTGACTCCACTCTCTGGGTGTGGGAATTGGGACTCAGAGAGAGCAGTGACTTGGTCAAGTTGAGAAGACAGAAGCAGTGTTCTGTCCTCCCTCTATACCTTCTCCTCTTTTCAACACCTCTCCACAACAACGGTGCAGGACACGCGGCTGGCATCCCCTGAGAATCTTATTGGCCATCTTGAAATTAACAGCTTCCCTTCTGACCTCCCAGAAAGGAGGCCACAATCAGAAGTCGAGCCTCAGAAGAGGAAGAGACCCTGAGGCTCTGGTTCCAGGTATCGTCTGGGGAAGGGGCTGATGGAAGCCAGTGTTATTACCTGGCTAAGCCTCAATGTTGATCTGCTCCCTTTCCTGAGATCACCCACGTCTGATCTGAGCAGTGTTTCCTGGCAACACGATTCGATGCTGCCTATAGTTAGATAAGAAAGGAAATGGAGGGACATTCGTGACTGGCTGGGGATGATTTGTTTTTTGGGGGGAAAAAAGAAAAAAGGTATTGGATTAAATCCTGGGTGCACTGGTGCCAGGTCTTTCCACCCTGGCCCTTAGGTAGCTGGTGGGGCTGCTGACTGATCTCCATATGCCGTCACCTCCCATCTCAGCAGTTACGCTCGGTGCGTTACCTCCTTTTGCTCCGTGACACCCCGCCCGGTTTTGCAGAGTTGCTTACTACCCTGTCTTAGCATCCTCAGAGCTCACTGCAGTGGATTTAGGGGAAAACCACAGCCAAAACTATTTGGGCAACTGAAAGCTCCACAAGCTGGACTTCTGTGCGTGAAAGAGCTGCTCTGTCTCCCCTCAGTCTCCTCTGGAAAGCTCAGAGTAGATACCTCTGCCTCAGTGAGCACTCTTCCACACACCATTTAGAAGGGCCTTCCTAATCTCCCACAGAGCTCACCCTTGGATGGTTACAAGCAGTTTGCCCTTCCTTTCCCAGCCTTGATGGGACGTATATCAGAGGCCCTCAGTGGAAGTTGGACACCCAGCTGGAGGACCCAGTCTTGCTACAAACTTGCTGCATGACCTTGGGAGAGTCATTCCACCTCCTTGAGCAACAGCTTACTGAGCCATTAACTGAGTGGTTCAGCTCCGTAGTGCTATGCAGTGTCATCTTATCTCAAGAGCCCCCTCTGGCTTTTTAATTTTGTGATTTTAAAGCCACTCTGAACTGACAGAGGATGGTGCCCAACATATATTAAGTAGAAGAAGACTGTTTTGATGGAAAACAGTCATCAAAGTATCCCACATTTGTTTAAATACATATGTCTGCATTGCATATGTTGTTTTGGTAAGTTAAAATAACAACTTATTATAAGTAATCTTTTGTAAGTTGATCGTTCCACTAAATAATCGACTCATTCCAAAGGCTGCAAGGGCCTACTTGATATCAGACATTCGGGATACAGAAATAAAGAAAACAGGATCCTTGTCCTGCAGGGTCTGAAGTCTAGGGAGTTTACGGGGACTTACGATTTATTTTTCAAAGCTTTTCACAAAGTAATTACTCTGCATTGAGGCTGGCTTGCCTCCGTGTCTGATACATGGAAAGGGCACTGGAGCTCCTTTTCTCATGACAAAGTGTGTATTGTTCACGTTCTCTTCAGTGAGACATCCTCTCCTTAGTGCTTGCACTGGACTCACCCTTCCTGAACTCCTACCCAGGCCCGCGTTTGTGCCAATAATTTAGTACTAAGCCATACAGCATCTTCTTCCTCCATTTCCACCTCCTCACCACCCATTCTCTCCTTAGCTCATTCCAACCAGGCTCTGTCCCCTCCGTTCCACTGAAAATTCTCTTGTCAAGGTTACAGTGCTGTAGGTTTCGTTCCACAAGAGAAGGGCAAAAATGCACATTTTCAACAACATCAAGTGGTAGAATGGGCTGCTGATGTCCATCTGATGTTGCCTCCTGGATCCTGCAGACTGTAAGGTGGCTCTTGAGTGCCGCGCCCCTGACCTTTCATTCTCTGGTGTCTGTTTATGCTGTCAGTCTCACCCCCACTTTGCTGTCTCAGGATTCTCTGTTCCCTTAGTGTGTCTTTCTCACCATCAGACCTTCATTCACGCTGCTCTTCCTGCCTGGGTGACCATCTTCGTCTTGTCCAAGTAGAAAATTCCTACTCTTCTTTGTAATGGACCTCTTTCTGCCTTATTCCCCCCACCCTTTTTTTGTTTAGTTTTCCTCTATTTCCTCTTCCCAGAGCACCTTGATTTCCCTTTGGGGAATTATATCTCCCCTATTGCAGGCAGGAATGCCCTGCTGGGTCCTTCATCTCACCTACTTGGTACAGTCATGGAATGGGCATTGACTTACACTAGGCCAACTGGACTCTCCCTCCAGGAGAATGCATGAAATGTATGGATTCTCTCATTCCAGCAGCTGTTCCAGGTCCCGATATCAGGTAATTTCAGTCTCCATCTATTCCAGTCTCTTTCTTTAGCCTTCTCCCCTGACCTCAGAGTCTACTCTTACACTCCTGACATACGCTTTTTGAGACTCTCATCCAAAATGGGTTTCTGCTTCTCGCAGCGGAAAAGCAACAGCAATAACAAGGTTGATACACCTTTGGAGACTCAGATAAGCAGTGACCTTCCCTGCAAAGTTCACAGGCTTCCTCCTTTGTCCTTCCTTGGCCTCTGGTTGCTCTAGTGGATTCCTCTTCTATGGCACTGTAGCTGACCTCTCCTCCCCTGAGGGGGTTCCAGGGGGTAGAGATCAGAGCTCATTCAAAGGTGGGTCCCTAGAGCCTAGGATACTTTATCTGGCGTGCTGCTGAGATGCAGACCAAGTTTGTTCAAGGGTGAATGAAGAATCAGAACCCTTGTACCTACAGGGCTAGTACATTCTTATTGACAGAGATGACCACTTGACAGAGTAGTTTCCTTTTCAAGCAGTTAACATTTTGTTTTTTATAGAATTGTCCTTGTAAGAGATTTGACAACACTACATTTAAAGCTGTGGATGCCCTTTGTAACCATCAGGTTCCAGTCAGGAAAACGGAAAGCATAACAGGAATTTCAAATAGAGGGATTTAATATAGGAAATTGACTACACATGTGTTTGAAAAACAGACTAGCAAACAGAGGACATGAGACAATCCAGACATTTGTAACTGCAGGAAGTAACTACCACCCCTCTGGCAGGGAGAACAAAAATGGAAAGATAGTATTAGAAGGACTTAGGAAGGAGGAGATGGAAACCTGCATGGCTGATTCTCATACTTCTGAGGCGGGGGTGGGTGGTTGGAGGGAGTGTCTTATAACTGTGCTTCAACCTCTGGGGAGGGGGCACCCTGCAGTCAATGCTTAGACATCTGGGGAGGTGCCCCAAGGGCTGGCACTCAGATTTCAGTTGGGGGGGGGTACACTGTGGCCAGTACCAGGACTCTGGGAGTGTAAACTCAGCGCTTGAGCTCAGACCTGATGGGCCATTCAGCTCTGGTACCTCTAATGAGGCATCTCATGGTGGGTACCGGGAGTGCTGGAGTGGGCTGAGGCTGGAACCTCAGCTGTCTTGCTTCTGGAAGGTGTCTGGCTGGATCTGGAAATAGGAAGAGTCTTCTTTCATCCTGCCACCTTGTAGTCTCCTGTCAAGTCCTCCTGCTGAGGGACCCTCATGGGAAGTGAGCCAGCAAGGAGTCTGGGAAATGTAGTTTGCAGACTCCCAGCTCCAGCAATACAGAGTGTAGAGGAGGGTGGGGAGCCTTGAGGCTGAGAGACCCTGTGTAAATAACTGACATAGACTCTTCCAGTAAGGAGAGACTAAGCAGAGTTGGCCTCCAAGGTAATGTGGCAAAACAAAGTCTTCCTATTTTGTAACCCATTTCCAGCCTGATTCCCAATAACTCTGGAGTAAGAAATTATAGCTTGGGATAGGACTTCAGTGGAAAATTCTGATGCCAATGTGAAAAGTGGCTCCAAAGTCAAAGCATTCCTGCAAGCCCCGGCACACGGAGCCCATGATTTATTCTAGCTTTTCCTTATTTTGCCTCTTTCTGCAGTCCGTGCTTCCAAGAACATCTTCAGGGACAGATGACCCCATGGCTCAGATACTTGGAAACATAGCCAATTACTACAAAGCCTGTTGCTCCTCAGACCACCCTGCCAAACCCCTTGCTGTGCAGCCACACCCTGTTCCTGCAGGCTTGCCTCTCTCCATGTGTCACTGCTCCATGTGTCATCACCCCTTTTCTTGGGAAGAGAATGCCATGACTCAACATGTCCCATCTCCAGACTCAGTTTTTTCCTTCTTCATTTTCCATTGCTTTTGCTCATCCCTTCAGTCTGATGCAGGATGGAGGTCCCTGAATCTCTTTCTAACTTTTATGCTCTTCTCCTAGGATCGTACAGTGTGAAGAGCACCCTGTTATAATAGTGACAGTAAAATTTCATACAGCCACAATCTTTTCTCATCTACAACTTCTTTGACACACTGTTAGGAGGAGAACAGGTTTTTGGATTCAAGTAATCATATCTAAATCCTAACTGTAATTTAACTTGAAAAAATTGAGCTACTTAATTCCCCTGAGCCTGACTTTCCTCTATTTTAAGAGACTAATAACTACTTCCAAAGATTGCTAGGAATATTAAATGACACAAGGTACTTTCTGCATCCACACATAGTAGGACAGGGTGAATCTCGGTTCTCCTTCCCCATGTAAGAGTGGTGTTTTTCTTATACATTTATGGGGAAAGGAGGATAAAGCATTATATAAGCCTAGCCTGTGCCATATAATAGATATTATAATAAAAAAGGACTTAAGGCTTAAAATCTGGGCAATGCTATGTGGAGGGGAATTATTTATCTATTCCTACAGGAAGACGAGAGTGATACTACCATCAGATGAGTTCTGACTATGGACTGACTTCCCTCCCCCGAGTTTACCTGGCTTCCGGAAGGTGTCTTTTGTTATTTGTACAACTCTGTTATTTGTATATGCATAAGAGCCAGGAATAAGGAGGCTGGAAGCAAAAGCACAGGGCTGGGACAATATGAGGTATTCCTAGGGAAAGAATGGCAGATTATAGGACTAGAAAGGAAGCTTTGAGTCACACTCTGCCAATCCTTGAATGACCTGCTAAGGAGTTTTGCATTTTATTTCTTAGGCAATAGAAAGTTAATACCGGAGAGAATAAAAACTAGAGAACCTTGTAAAATGGATTTGACATTTTATTTACAAAAGCTCTTACTTAAGGAATGACAGGCAAAGAGATTCAGAAAAATGCAAAATCCAGAAAGATCTCTCTTGGCAATTCTTTTTTTCCTTTTTCCCCTAAATGACTTTAGGAAAGATATACTTAAAGTAAGTGCTAGAAGCTGAGGTGTCCCTGTCGCTTTATCTTTTCTTTTTCCCATTCACATAGAACATGACTTGCCACTGCTTCAAACACAAGAAAGATTCCAGCAGTGGACAAACTGCAATTCTCAGTATCTCATGATGGGTTTATTCTGTTAGAAGCATTTGGATCATTGCTGCCTCTAAGGAGTTAACATTCTGGTTGAGAAGAGATCAGAATAATCAATAAGGTAAATGTAATGAGGAGTACTGGCTAGTATTGGATCCTCAAGATGGAGCCTGTAGGGCTTCAAGGAGAACTTTCCGGAAACACACAACATTGGAGAGAAATAGCTAAGCTGAACCTTAAAGGATGAGAAGGAGCCAACCATGTGGAGGAAGAGGCTGGAGGAGAGCAGTCCAGGTAGAGGAACAACCTGGGCAGAGATGAGAAACACCATCATTCACGAGGGGAGACCACAAACAATTTGTGATCCTGGAGGCCAACGAGGCAGAGAGGAGTGGGGAGAGAGGAGCTGAGCAGGTGAGGGGAGGCCAGAAGGAATAGGCTCTCATGTGCTTGGCCAAGAAGCTTGCAAATTATCCTGTAGTCACTGATGTGAGGATGGGGAGGGGCTCCGAGCAGGGTAATGACACTGGAGATTTAACATTTCATCCGCTCTCGCGGCTGCATGAAGGAGGGAACAAGATGAGACCAGATGGGAGGTATTAGCAGTATTCTAGGTTGGCTCTTAGGAGGAATGGGGCTCTTGGGGGTGCCAAGGAGAGTATGGGAATGGGATCTGGGAGGGGTTGGTGCTTGACTGACACAGGGAGATGAGCCATCCCAGGTGTTCAACCACCATGACTGGTAGGTGTGGCTGCCAACCACACAACGGGGCACATGAGGGGTGGCCACTTCGGAGGAGGACGGTATGCTTAGCTTTAGAAACAATGAACTTGACGTGCCTTGAGGAGGCTGAAAACTCATCCTCCCAGCTGTATCAATTACCAGCTCTTTGACCTTGGGTAAATGATTTAATCTCCTGAGCCTCAACTTCCTCATCTCACTTGAGGATGGGAAAATAATGAGTAGTTTTCGGGGAAAGATAAATTTGCTCAAGGAACTCAAGGTGTTGCTTTTATCAGACTCTTTCCATTTGTACCTTCTTCACAGTAACTATGAGGAAACAAAGGAACAAACTTCTGTCCTGAAAGTTGACAAATGTTCCTTTTTCTGAGCCAAGGTTCTGCTTCTGTTGGTCATCTTAAGCCTCGGGAAATCCCCCACCTGTAGGACTGGCCCTCGGGTTGCATGTGTGTCATATGGGATGTTCTTTCTGCTTCGTCTTAATATCAAAGTGACAGATGACAATGTGACGGTTCCAGAGGTGGAGACACTCCTGCTGAGAATCCACATCGAAAAATTCAGAAGCCTTGAGAAATAAAGGTGATCCAGAAAGAATTTTGAGATGTGTGAAAGCTTTGAAATTATCTTTATTTTATATTTATTTCTCTCCTATCGTATTTCTAAAGATTTTGAAATTCATTTCATCCTTAAATATTGTCTTTTTCTATAAAAATACTGATACATAAATTTTTCATCTCTATAAAAGCCATCATTTTTGAACCCGAAGATGGTGTGTGTGTGTGTGTGTGTGTGTGTGTGTGTGTGTGTGTGTGTTTTAGTGGCAGGATAGAAAAAGGGACAGACCCAAACCCCTCGGCCCACATTTACTCCTAGTAACCCATAAAATAAACAAGTCTCACCATCCCCACCTCATGTGCTCCTACAACAAAAAGGATTTGGGTGTGATGGGTCCAATTTTTGCTATGAACTGTGAACTAGCATATTTTAAACTTGACTTCTGAGGTTGATGAAGGAAGCTTTCTTGTCCTCTAATAAAAATGCAGATGGCTCTCCTTTGCAAGCTCCTAAATCCACAAAGCTGTGTTTGAGTATGAATCTCATCTTCATCAAGGATAAGAATAGACTGGTAATTCAATAAGTCACGCTGTGCGTCATTTACATTCCTCATCCCAAGACAATTTCTAAAGGGTTTGACATATAGTAAGTGTGCATTAAATATGTATTAAATGAGTATATAAGAAGGCATTAGCGCTAGCCTGAGAATATGAAGATCTGGGTTTAAATCCTGGCATTGTAGGCCACTGTCTACAATGACAGGGAGTCTTGGGTTCTTTAGAATAAAGTCCTTTAAGTTGGTTAGATCAGGATTTGGATCCTGGTTCCATGCCTACCTGGCCATGTGTGGGGAGGATTGGGGTCAAATTTCATAACCTCTCTATAACTCAGTAGGCTGCAGTGGTTGAGCTCGAGGATTCTGGGTTTGAATCTGGTTCTCTCTCTTATTATTTAGAGGACTTTGGTAATTCACTCAAATGCCTTGATTTTCTCACTTGCAAAATATAAAAAAATAATTGTACCTATTGTTATGAGTTTGCTATGAGGATTTACGATTTAATATATGCAAAGCACTTTGAGTAGAGCTTGGCACATGGTAAGCACTTTGTATGTGTTAGCTATTATTCTATTATTTTTATTACACTACCTCTTACTGTGCTGTTGGAACTCTGAAAATGTACTTTTTTTTCCTAGGGAGAGAGGTTCCAAAGCATTCAACAACTTGAGGGTGGTGTTAGGATTGTCGGTCATTCAACCTTGGCCACTTTGGGTTTCAGTTTCCACACATGCCAATGAGATAATGTTCCCCATCCCTTCTCTCTCTGTATATAGCATAGGCTCTAGTGAGGCTCAAATAAGATCAAATGTGAAAACACTTAGCTAATTCTCAAGTGCTCCATAAATGTGAGTTTATTAGCTGGAACCCTTTCCACTACAAATGACAAAGACCCAACTCAAATTGACGTATGCCAGAACAGAGGATTTATTGGTTCTTGCAACTGGATTCTAGAGTAGCTTACAGTCCCAAAGGAAGAACTTTGGGAACCCAAACTGATGCTCATTATAACATGAACATGTAATTTACATCTGTATGTCATCTCTGATGGCTGCATTCTCTCTCTCTCTACACAGACTTTTTTTAATATAATGAGGAAGATAAAACCAGGAGACCAACTTCATATTGTTCCATTATTCCAAGCCAGCAAAAAGAGGAAATCTCCCAATCATCTCCTGTAGATTCACTTCAAGGAAGAATTCTAATTGACTCTGATTTAAATCTCCTGTCTAACCTTGGGCCAGTCATTGGATATAAGGGAGTGCATAACTAAGATTGTTTAGGCTTGGTCACAACCCTTTCCATTTAACATGGGACAGAGGGATAGCGTATTAGAGTTCTCCAGAGAAACAGAACCAATAAGAGATATACATCTATATATAGAGAGATTTATTATAAGTAAATGGCCAGTTATGGAAGTTGGCAAGTCCTAAGATCTTTAGTGAGTCAACAAGCTGGAGACCCAAGAGAGTGGATAGTATAATTCCAGTCCAATTCTGAAACCCTGAGAATCAGGAGAGCTGATGGCATAGTTCTAATCCAAAGGTCAACAGGGTCAAAACCAAGGATAGCCAATGTTTCAGTTCAAGTCTGAAGACAGAAAATAAGCAAATATCCCAGTTCACAGGAAGTCAGGCATCAAAAATTCCCTTAAGTTGGGGAGAGTCAGCTTATTTGTTTCATTCAGGCCTCCAGCTGGTTGGATGAGGCCCACCCAGAATAGGGAGAGCAATTTGCTTTACCCATTCAGCTGATCTAAATGTTAATCTCATCCAAAAATGCCCTCACAGAAACACCCAGGGTAGTATTTGACCAAATATCTGGACATGCTGTGGCCCAGACAATTTGACTCATAAATTTAACCATCATAAATATGTTACCAGAAGAAGGAAAAAAAGAGGAAAAAAGGTATTGAGCAGATTTTTTTAAACAATACTGTCATAGATTATCATTACTAATAGTAGTTTCTTTGACTTCTATAGATATGATTACAATAAGCCTAGATTAATTATACCCCAAACCCTTGAGTATTTCTCAATTTCTGGCAGAGATAGGTCACCAGGATATTGATCCCATTAGAAACTCTCTTGGTTAGAGGAGAAATCCTACTAGTACAAGGTTCTCAACCTTGAATATATTGACATCTGTGCTGGAAAATTCTTTGTTGAGGGGTATTGTCCTGTGCAGTGAAAGATGTTTAAAGCATTCCTGACCTCTACCCACCAGATGCCAGTAGCACCCAACCCCCTGCACCATCCACCTTGCGACAATCAAAAATGTCTCCAGGCATTGTCAGATGTTCCCTGGGGAACAAAATCTCCTCCCACCTCTGGCTGAGAAGAATTATACTAATAGCTCCTGGCTAAGTAGTAAGCCATACCTCTCTATTCTTCACCCTTAGTCCCAAATGATGGACGGAATGCTGCCATGCTGGGTTGGTTTTACAACTTTATAACTCCCCCTGCCATCCCCTCTACGCACACCCCATTACACTGAAGCTCCCCACCACTGGGGCACTGAACAAGCATACTGTTGAGAAAAAACTGCAGGGTATACAACTCAGGATATTTGGGGGTCTAGTCCCTCCTCTGTCACTGACTTGTGTACGGCTGGGCATCTCTTTTCTCTCCTGGCCTTGGTTTTCCATATTGGCAAAATGAGAAGTAATTCTTCTGTAATTCTTCATGTTACTCTAAAATTGTTTGATACAAATTGGTGAGATTTAAACTATGAAATGGGAAATCACCATACAGAATTCACTGACTGAGTACCTTGTGACTCAGGTCCTAAATTTCCCATAAGCATCTCTTTTGCTTCTTGGAAGTGAAGATTGTATTGGGTTACTTGAATAAGGAACCTGGGCAAAAGTGAGGACTGACCTACATCTGGATTTCTGCTGCTGCTTGATGTTTTGTTTTGGGGCGTCACTCAAGATTCCATCTGTGTGTAGGAAAACAGTGTCGAGTGGAAAATCATTCAGTGTGGCTAAACGATTGGGAGATAGTGCAAACTTAGATGCCAGAGTAAAGGGTACATTACCAGAGTGTGTGGTGGTGGAATGCATAATAAAACCCATATCTCTATAACGGGGTGAATTATTTCTCGTCCTTATGTTTGAAATTTAGATATATGGGAGAGTGAACTTAGCCAGATGAAACTTGGAGTAGACAATAGTTGTTGCCTCTTTATTTTTCTTGTCAAAATCAGAGGGCACTGAATATTGACTTTATTGATGAGAAAAATGGTGCTCATAAAGGAAGAATTATGAGCAGTGGACATACTATGAATTATTGGCAGGGTTTAGACACACTTCCAGGGCTCTCAACATCCAGCCCAGTGATGTTTCTACCATATTAACTCCCTGGGACAAGGCCTTATGGGAAACAAGTGTAGAAACACCCTTTCCTCTTCCCACCTAATATTAGAGTTCAAAAAAGAAAGTCAAGTTGACGCTGGTTTTTCCATCTTCCTCTCCTCTGCCTCCCCACTCTTGGATGGGCTTTTCACAAAGATTTCAGTCTTATTCTTGCCACTTGTTCCTATCTAGAGGCATAGCAGAGCTTATACTAGGGCCCAGAACAGAGCTCATGGAGCAAATGTCTCATAGTCCCAGCCCCCTTCCTGCCCAGCTGAAGAAAAAGCAAAAGAAAAGAAATAAAGGCATCAGTTGTGTTTTCATAATGACCTCTGTGGCAGATAGAGATGAGAAGTTATATACAGTTTTTGAACAGTCAAGTTTCTAGTTCCTATGTTAGTTTCCTGTGGCTGTCATAACACATTATCACAAACTTGGTGGCTTAAAGCAACAGAAATGTATTCTCTCACAGTTCTGGAGGACATAAGTGTGAAATCAAGGTGTTGGCAGGGTCACACCCCCTCCGGAGGCTCTACGGGAGATTATGTTTGCAGTCTCTTCCAGCTTCTGGTGGTTCCAGGTGTTCCCCGGCTTGTGGCTGTATCATTCCAATTTCTACCTCTCTGGTCACCTTTCTCCTCCTCTTCTCTGTGTGTCTCTAACCTATCACCTGTCAACTGGATTTCAGGCCCACCTGGGTAACCCTGCATGATCTCCCCATCTCGACATCCTTAACTTGATTGCATCTGCAAAGACTCTTTTTCCAAATAAGGTTACATACACAGGGTCTAGGTATTTGGACATGCACATGTATTTTGAGGGCACCATCATTTAGCCCACTACACCTAGGAACTGTGCTAATTTTTTAAAATAAATTTATTTATTTATTTATTTTTGGCTGCGTTGGGTCTTCGTTGCTGCGTGCGGGCTTTGTCTAGTTGCGGCGAGCAGGGGCCACTCTTCGTTGCGGTGCATGGGCTTCTCACTGTGGGTGGCTTCTCTTGTTGTGGAGCATGGGCTCTAGGCACGCAGGCTTCAGTAGTTTTGGCACGCAGGCTCAGTAGTTGTGGCTCGCAGGCTCAGTAGTTGTGGCGCATGGGCTTAGCTGCTCCGCGGTTTGTGGGATCTTCCTGGACCGAACCCATGTCCTTTGCATTGGCAGGCGGATTCTTAACCACTGCACCACCAGGGAATTCCCGGAACTGTGCTAACTTTTCTCCATAGGTATAGTATCTCTCAGACTTCTCACAGGTCTTTGAGTTATGAGTGAATATTCATTTTACAGATGAGGAGGTGAAGAAACAGCAGTGAATTTGGAAAAGGATGCAGAGCTAGAAAGTGTCAGAGGCAGGGTGCACAGACTTGAGTAATTTTTAGTGAGTTTATATTCTTCCTCAACTATGGATCTTCCTTCAAAGAGTTTAGTTACAGTCACTTTTGTTGTTAATAAATTTATTTTAGGGTGAGGCCATGCAGAATAGGGAGTGTCATCTATAGAGGACATAGGTACTGACACACTAGGTTGATGGGGGGGCGTCCCTCTAGGTTATTCTGTTGGACCCAATTGTTACCCTCATGATCTAAGAGAATCTTGATTCAGTTCTTCAGTTCTGGCCCTGTCTCTGTGTATGTTGAATACATTTTGTCAAGTCTGTTTACCCCTTGTTTCTCCAGTTTTTCACCTGTGAAGTGAGCACATTGGTCTTGAGCTCTCAGTTGATGAATCATACCTTTCAACAACATCAATCCTCAAGGACACAGTTTTTAAAGAAATGATGCCACCTTTGCAAGTATCCTGACTGCTGAAAATATTCGAACTCTTCCCACCACTACTCTACTGGTGGAACAGGGCTCAGATGTTGGGAAGCTTTAGGAGTCACTCTGGTGAGACTCATCTTCCCCAGCTACTCTTCTCTCCCGGGCTGTATCTCTTCCTTGGCCTTGAAAATTCATCTCAAACATTCCTCCTGCCCTGATCTTCCTGGGCCAAATTAACTATTCCTTTCTCTCACTTCCTACCTTGTACACACTTGGATAATGACATTTATCTTTATGTGTGATTGCTTTCCTTATCTCACTCCTCTAGAGGGTGTGTAAACAAACAAGGGAATCTAGACTTTCTTTCAGGTGGTATGAAGACAGGGAACCTGCATTCTCACTTTTTTTTCCTTGATATTTGACTAAAACAGTGCCAGAGCCCTTAGAGGGAAAAGCCTGAGTTGGTGAGGTACTGAAGCCATTTCTAAAAGAAGATTAGAGTTTGCTTCTTTGCAAGATAATTATTTCCTTTGTTTCCTTCCTCCTTTTCATCCTTTCCTTTCCATTCCTGTCCTTCCTTTATCAAAAACACACCCTGAACTCCTACTACTTGTTAGATGCTGCTAGATCTACAGATATAATGGCGCATAAGTTACTGCCCTGCAGTCAAGTAGATCACAGTCTCATGGCCAACATAGTCAAGGAAACAAAGAATTACAGCCCTTCATAGTATATGGCATTATATCATATATAATATATACAGTATAATATAATACATAGAGTACATATTGCTTTGTTATATATTTTTGCATCGCATTTTACACTATGATATGCGCCACATGGCATACTACAAGGAAAATGTACTGAACACTTTAGTATAGTTTTCTTCTTGGCTTCAGGGGAGGTCCTAGAGAAAAAGGGATAGAAAATGAACATGTGTTCATCAGACAGAGGGGGGCATATTTAGAATGGAACATTCTCTAAAGCTCAGAGCCTGTGAGCTTGAAAGGCAAACTCAGATATATGATAGCCAACAAAATTCACTGGGGCCACTTTATACGAGTTATTTTGGGGGCCCATCTGGGCGTTCCAGGGCTACTGTAGAGCCTGCCCCTCCCCTACCTCTACGTGGCAGCAGGCTGAGCCGGCATCACCACCTGCCCACAGTTCAGAACTCTGTCCAAACCAGACTGCAGGACACCAGCGAGCAGAGACCCAGCACACGACCTTTCTCCCCAAACACTCAGCCTGGTCTTCATTAACTGCTCTCTCAGCTACTTTGGACTCCCCAGAAACCATGTGTATTTCCACTGCTAACTTAATCTGCAAAGCATTCAGTGAATTTCTTAATTTTCTTTTATTTCCCTGTAATCTGATGTTGCAAATAAAAACAAATTATAAAAAGGGGGCAATCAGTGAATGGGCTAAGTTATCGATCACTGTATTTTAATGCTGCAAATCGCTGTTCATTGTTAGGTAATGAAAGTACAAAGTATGGTCCATTTTATCTTGATATCCCTGTGCTTGGCATAAATTGGGTAATGAGTAAATGGGAGTTAAATTAAGTTGAGCAATACTGAAAGACTGAATGAAGCAGGCATTATGGATTCTCTTCATATACAAGAAAACGGATCAGAATTTAACCGGGAAGGGAGCTGAGCCTCCCTGTTTGTGTGCTAGTTAGCTGAAGAGCTATTATTGCCTTCACTGCTAAACACTCATAAGTATCCCGTTGGCCTATTTTTGCTGGTGATTTAATAGAAGTCTGAGTGCATGGCTTTTCTCTTTCCAGCCCTCCTCTCCTTCATTCCATCTTTTTCCAGGCTTCTGGCTGTGAGTTCTTTCTGAAATGCACATTGGATCATCTGTCCTCTGCTTGTTTATATACCATTTTATGGTTTTGCTCTTGCCTGAGCCCCATCTCTCACACTCAACCACATGTGCCCTATACTTGAGCTGCCATGGGGCTTCTCCAACACCCTTGTGATTTCTCCATCCTTCCTGCCTACACAGGCTGTACCATTTTCCAGAAGGATGCCTGTCCATCACTTCTCCACTCAATTAACTTGTATTTCAAAGCCTAGCTCAGACCTTAATACCTCCTTGAGGCCTTTTCTGAAGGCCTTTACTTGATTAGGAAGTCACTCTTCTGTTTCCCGCAGTCCCTGCTGTATACTTACCACAGTAAACACACTATGGATGTTGTATATATACCAACAGGTCATGTGTCTGCCTGTTTCTCCATCTCAGCTCTGAGCTCCGTGAAGATGGAGACCATGTCTTTGTTCTCAGTTCTAATCCTAGGATCTGGCATCTATCAATTGCTCAACTAATGAAAGAGAGAAAGAAAGAGAGAGAGAAAGAAAGGGAAGAAGGAAGGAAGGAAGGGAGGGAGGGAGGAAGTAATTATGAAATGGATGAATAAGGAGAGTGGGACAGTCACAACCAAATGGCAGCAGGAGATGTACACGGTCCCATGGTCACTTCCAGACCGAATTATTTTGTGTATAAACATATAAGCTCTTCCAACAGCTCCCCTCTGTCTGGCTTTGGGGCACCAGGGATATATGACCACTCAACTACTCCATAAACAGTTCTGGGGAGCTAAGGAGGACTTCAACCATGGAAGCCCGTGATTGCTTTTGTTTGTTGTGTCTCTGCTGCCATGGCTCCCAGATGACACCCCATCTCCACAAGTGCTGCTACAAATGGACTTGAAGCTGCCAGGTGGGTTTTCTCAAACCCAAGAGCCTCAGCAAAGCAGCAGCTGACATAGGTTAGAAGCAGGCCTCAGACAGAGGGGAAGGAATGCAGGTTTGTCTTGATCTGCCTCAGTGGAGGGGAAATGTTAAAGAAGGACTCATAAAAGACTGGCAGCAGCTCAACTATTTGACGCAAAGGCCTCTTCCAAGGAATCATTGTCCAAGCAGGGTCTGCGCTCCTGCAAACATGCTCACGTTCATATAATGTTCTGCTTGTCTTTTCTCTTTTCCTATCTTTCTTTCCTCTTTTAAAAATTTCCCTGATCTTTCAGTGAAAAGAATTAGTAGAAGGGTCAGGCCTCAGGCCTCAGGTAAAAATAGAAGAGAAACAAGATAGGGAAGTGAAGCAAACATCCCTCTGGGGAGAAGGCAGGACTGTTTGGAAGGAGGGGCACTCTCAGAACCCACTCCCTCCCACTCCTCGGGCTGTTTCTGGCCTGGGAGCCATGGATGCAGAGCCCATTGAGTTCTTCCTGTCTGTTGACCTGATCCCAGAAATTCTAACCCCATCGTTGTCCCCTAATGGCTCTCCTTCTCCAAGTATCTGCCTGCCTGTTCTCTGGGGGAAGAAATGACACTGAGAGGCTCTTCGTCAGCTTTTCTTTCTATTCTGTAGTAATTCACCACTGACAGCAGGTATAACTGAATTCTTTCCTTTCCCCAAGACAGGGGTGCGTCTCCCTTCCCGTCGTTCTCCTGACATCTTGTCCGTTGGTTTTCTCATTTCCTCAGCGTCAGCCCCCCACACGTCCCCTAGCCCTTCAGCTTGCAGGGGTCACCTTGTTGGTTATGACGAAGGTGCACTTTGGCTCGAAGCCCCGTTCCACGATGGTGAGATCCCAACTGTCCTGTGTGACCTCTGGGGACTCAGGCCGATCCCCTCTGGCCCTGGTTTCGTGTCTCTCCCATTGTCCATCCTTTTGCTTCTCCCCACAAGCCATTCCCACCCTCTGCCATTCATCAATGCTTGGAAAACAGCTCCTTTTAATTTCTCTCTCCCAAACTCCCACATGGGAGCTGTGGATAGCAGACTTTTACAGAGAACCCACCCTAAGTGTGAGCGTGTGTGTAAGTGTGTAACTTTGCAGCTTGGGATGGATGTCGTTTCAGCCCAGGCTTTGGTCTTATTGTTCCTCTTCCACCCTCCCCCTTTCTAGTACCTTAAAACTCCCCCTCCAATGTTCTGGTGTATTTCCTGGGTAGAACAGTTTAACTATTTTATTCTAGTCTGGACCAGTGCTACTATTTAATAACAAAATAACCTATAAGAGATTTTGCTACTAAAAAGCTGTCTTCTCCCTCAAGTACAATTTCATCACCAGTTCTTAACCTCACAACCTTCTATACCAGTGGTCCCCAGCCTTTTTGGCACCAGGGACCGGTTTCATGGGAGACAATTTTTCTACAGATGGGGCGGGGCTGGGGGGGATGGTTCAGGCGGTAATGGGAACAATGGGGAAGATCGATGAAGCTTCACTCACTCGCCTGCTGCTCACCTCCTGCTGTGCGGCCCGGTTCCTAACAGGCCACTGACCGGTACCAGTCCGCGGCCCAGGGGTTGGGGACCCCTGTTCTACACATTCACTCAGTAGACACGCAGCGGATATCACTGCGTGCTGTCCTAGGCCCTGCTGACTATGGAGGTGAAAAAAGGACGATTCTGATTTTCCTCATGCAGTTAATTTTTTTACATAGCAATCTTCCTCAAGTCTTGCGGGTGGGTGCCACGTTTCATTTATTTCTGTATTCCTGGCTTCCAGCATCATGTCTAGTATACACTGATAATGTGCAATAGATAATTGTGGCAACATAGTTTCAGATATTATTATGATACACATTTTACAGGTGAGAAGAGTCAGAAACCTCCTACAGCAAGGCCTTAGTCACACAGTAAATGGCAGAACTAAGTCTTGAAATACCCAAATGTTCAGACACCAAACACCACACTTTTATTTCTCTACCATATCAGTGGCATGTTTCCTGCAAACAGTAATTTTTTCATATGTTACACACACATGAAGTCATGTGTTCCAATCATACTGGCCCCCCATACCCACAGGGTGATCTCCCACCGCTCTCCAGTGTTTGTGCAGGGATGGGTGCTGGGCAAAGATTGGGGGAGGGCCATGCAGGCTCCATTCTTGACCCCCCTCAGGTACCAGCTTCTCCAGCCATCTCTAAGCCTCGCTGCTGAAAAAAGTCTCCGTATGTCAGTCCAGAAGAGTTCCTGAGCTCTTTCTTACACAGCTGCCTCTTGAAGGCACAGCCTCGGTCATAGCAGCAGAATATTACCATCTTAGAGAAGGGAAAAATGAGCAGGGGGGTGTTGCCCAGTGTATCAGTTTTCTATTGTATGACAAATCATCACAAATTTATCAGCTAAGAAATAGCACTTCGACATTATCTCACAGTTTTTGTAGACCAGGAGTCCAGGCATGGCTTAACGGGGTCACAGAAAATTGCAGTCAAAGGGATGACTGAGCTGTATTTACATCTGAGCACGTGACTGGAGAAGAATTCATTTCCAAGCTCATTCAGGTTATTTGCAGAATTCATTTCCATATGGCTGTATGGCTAAGGCCAACATTTTGGTGGTGGTGCATAGGTTTAAATATCTTCTCTCTGGATTCATTTCCATTTCCATTTTAATGAAAACAATATAAATAATTTTCCTTAAGTGTAAAGTACTAAAATTCACTAAAAAATCATATGGGCATCAATTTTGCAGTGAATACTTGAGTATTAAACTCAATCCAAATAATAAGAATGCCAGAAATTTATCCTGTAGAAATAATGATCAAAGCAGAATTATGGTGACCTTTTTTTCTCTAGTATGTGGTCCACGAGTTGCACCGATAGCAGGAGTGTTGCTTGAGCTCAGTGAGAAATTCCCAGATCTTCGATGGGTACCACTTCATTTACTCTCCCACCCCTACCCCCTCAGTACCATTCTCTCCTACCGAAGCACTGGAGACTCAGCTGGGAGCCAATTCCTAAAGGTTCAGCTCAGCTCAATA
This sequence comes from Monodon monoceros, assembly GCF_005190385.1. Lineage (NCBI taxonomy): Eukaryota > Metazoa > Chordata > Mammalia > Artiodactyla > Monodontidae > Monodon > Monodon monoceros. Next base: position 94,628,159 of record NW_021703782.1, read on the forward strand.
CGTGTTAACTTGGAGTTGAATGTATCAGAGTTCCAGCAGCTGAAACTTAAGGTCACTTTGAAGATGAAAAAGTTGTCATTTAAGTAGTTATAAATCGTTTCTACTTTCCTGGGCTAAAGATGTGGACTTGCTTTACGAGGAGATTGTGTCTTTTGTACTTATCTGAAGAGGGACCACATCAGAAGGCTCTTTCAGTCATATAGGTCAGGGGTTGACAAACTTTATTTGTAAAGCACCAGGTAGCAAATATATTAGAATTTCCAGGAAGTCAGTGCTGCCATTTTGGCATGAAAGTTGCCCTAGACAATATATAAATGAAGAAGCATGACTGCATTCCAATAAAACTTTATGTATGGACCCTAAAATTTGAAATTTTATTATTCTCATGGGTCGTAAAATATTCTTCTTCTTTTGACTTTTTTTCAACCATTTACAAATGCAGAAACCATTCTTGGCTTGTGGGCCATATGTAATGGGCAGCAGGCTCGATTTGGCCCATGGGGCATTATCTGTCAACTCCTGCTACAGATGTAAAACAAGCACCTATCCACTGCTCTTGGGAGATTTAAGTTTTCTCCCTCACCCCCTTGGAAGTCAGTTGGAGTTGCACTGAGAGTTGCAAGGATCTCTGAAGATTCTTGGTGGTGAGAACTGTCCCTGAGTTTGGGCTTTCAAAAGAAGTCCTTTCTATGTTTGGAGGTGGCAGCCAAAGGAAGAGCTTTTTACACTCCTGGGACCATTGCATCTCAGTGAAGGACAGCTGGGCCCAGCCAAGCTAGGATATCAGTGATCTCATGGGCAGGTGAGGATGCCACAACAGGGAGATGAAGAAGTGAAGCGACTGCAACATGGGTGAAATCATCTCAGTAGAGAAAGAGTGACCTGCAGAAGAGCAGATGGTGGTCTGGCGACAAATGACTGGTTTATACAAAAAATGACAATTAGGACAGATTTGTTTAACTTTCCCAGAGATACTTGGTGGAGTATGGTAAAAGGATGAATTTTCTATATTTGAGTAGCTTGAGGGATAATGCCACTATAATTTGGAAATACAAGGAAGTGCAGCATTTTTTGGTAGGGTCTGGCTTGTGAGGCCTGAGATGTGTGTTATCATAAACACACTTGGTTGCCAAGCAACTTGCATATTCCCATTCTTCCTCTTTTTTTAAAAAACATTCTATTTTGAAATAATGTAAAATCTTCAGAAAAGTTGCAAAATAGTACATACCTCCACCACCCAGATTCCTTGATTATTAACATTTTTCTGCATTTGTCTTAACATTCTTTCTCTATTACATACACACCCTCACACACAGCACACATATTCATATATATCATTGTTTCTGAACCATTTGCAAGTTTGTTTTTCTTAAAAACAAGGATAACCTCCCATATAATGACAGTACAACTATCAAAATAAGAACGTTAGCATTGACCCAATATTGCTTTCTAATACATATACCCACCTGAAATTTCCCTGATGTCTGAATAATGTCCTTTTTATATTCTGGTTCAAATGCAGTAATGTAAGTTCACTTAGCTGTCATGTATTTTTAATTTCCTTCAATCTAAAACAATTCCTCAGTCTTTTTTAAAATTTGAATTATAGTTGACTTACAATATTATATTAGTTTCAGGTGTACAACATAGTAATTTGATATTTTTATAGATTAGACTCCAAACAAGGTTATTATAAAATATTGACTATATTCCCTGTGCTGTACATTACATCCTTATAAATTATTTATTTTATACCTAGTAGTTCTTTATCTTTCATGACTGACAGTTTTGAACAGGCCAGGCCAGTTACTTTGTAGAATAGTCCTCAGTTGGAGTTTGTATGATGTTTCCTAATGATTTATGAGCTGTTTAGCAGTAATATGTGCCAAATATTCTTCTCACAGGATTACATCATTAAGCACCAAATGCTAATTTGTCCCATTACTGGTGATGCTAACTTTTATCACTTGGTTAAAAGTGTCTGTAAGGTTTCTCTACTGTGAGGTTAGTTAATAAGTATTTTGTATTGAATATTAATCAATTCATAATTAATAAAATATATTTTAGGCATTGATACTTCCAAGTCTTCTGTTGTAAACTGGAGCTTTTCCTTCTCCCCCATTTATTTAAATCAGTAAAAACAAATAGATATCTATTTCCCTCAAAGGATTACAACCTGTCAGTAATGTTATTCGGGCTTCCCTGGTGGCGCAGTGGTTGAGAGTCCGCCTGCTGATGCAGGGGGCACGGGTTCGTGCCTCGGTCCGGGAAGATCCCACATGCCGCGGAGCGGCTGGGCCCGTGAGCCATGGCCGCTGAGCCTGCGCGTCCGGAGCCTGTGCTCCGCAACGGAAGAGGCCACAACAGTGAGAGGCCCGCGTACCGCAAAAAAAAAGTTATTCATTTTGATGCACAAATGTCGTAGAACTGGCCAGTGGAGCCCCTCGAACTAGCTTCAGTAGTGTATTGACCCGTCCCCATCATTCTTTCAGCAATTCCTTGCTTTATGGTACAACAAAATGTTTTTGACCTATCTTGAATTTTCCCTTCCTCAGCTCTGGATAAGCCATTACTCTTAGGGACTCTAGTTTCTTTACTGCGGAACAGTATATAGAAACCAAGAACTAGGCATACTCATTGTGAAAGATGCGCCACTGTTTCTAGGTCCTTTTAATGGGCAGAGATAGAACAGACAGACACACATACACAAAATCTGTATCTCTCTATATTTGTGTATGTATGTAAGTTAAAAACCACGCGTTTACCTCATCACTTTCCATTTCAGTCTACAGCACACCATGAGATTTACTCTAGTCTTACCCCTCTCCATTTTTGTTAATACCTTCTCCATCAGTGAAAAACCAAACCTGTAGCATTTTCAGTGTACTTACTTATTTTTTCAATCCCTCCTGTTTATAACGCACTGAAACACGCATGAGGGAAAGACCAAGAGAATCACACAGGTGCCAGTGCCGATAAATTTAGGTGACTGAATTAATTCTGGCAGGCACCTCACTCTAGTTATGTGAAAAAATAAACCCCTATTAATTTAACCACTGCAGGTCTAGTAGTTAACTTTTAGCTGAATACATTCTCAACTTGACCTCAGCTTGGGACAGTGTCTGTGTGCTGCATGGGAAGGTGACGCCCCCTCTAGCTCTGGGGATAGATCTGATTGATCTCAGGGTCCTCTCATTTCACTTTGCAGTAATTGACTTAGGGATGGGCACGTGGCCCAATTCTGTAAGTGATGTGGGAGGTGAATTTGGCCATGGGAACAATCAGTGTCTCTCTTCCTCTATAAGTTACTACGCATGAGTATAAGGCTCATTATTGCTGTGGCCGTCTAGCTACATGCCTGAGATGAAAGAGATACTTGGAGAGGAGCCCAGTCCAAAACTGCAACAGGAAATCCAAACTAGAGTCTGCCTCTAGGGTCACCTTTTGACCCTCAATTATTTGAATTGGTACGTTTTCCTATTAACTAAACCAATTTGAATTGGATTTTCTATTACTTGCTATTAAAAGCAACCTAACTGATAAATGCAGATAACAATAATGTATATCATGGTCAGTTCTTGGCAGTAAGAATACAGAGAGAAATAAGTCTACTTTTTTTTTTTTTTTTTTTTTTTTGGCCACAACGGGCGGCATGTGGGGTCTTAATTCCCCGACCAGGGTTTGAACCCACATCCTCTGCCTTGGAAGCGTGGAGTCTTAACCACTGGACCACCAGGGAAGTCCCAATAAGTCTACTTTCAATGAGATCGAACTACATATTACTATATCAGTGTGTGCCATCAATGATAAGGAAGATGTAGGACACAATAAGAGCTCGCTCAGAGGAAGTCTGGATGAAAGTTTGCCTTAACTAACCAGGATTTCACAGTGCATAGAAGACACATAGGGAATAAAGACTATCATAGACAAAATACTTAGTACAAAGGCTTAAAACACTAAATGCTGGTGGGAGGTTGGGGATAGGAGTGCTAATATTAGAATGAAAATTTTGAGCCATTGTTGACTTAATGAAGAAACGTATGTTGGTAGCATATGGGTGCTATAAAGATATCTGTGGTGACTAAAGGGAATAAATATGTGCAGAAGTTTTGGGCAACTAAACATGAAAGGCTAAATGTTCCCAGGACAGAAGGAACTCCTAAGTTATAAACTCACTCCTCAGAAATGCCTCTTCTTGTGAGAATATATTGTGGGGTAGACCCTACTTCTTTCAAGGGTATACTGAGTTGGATGCAAGAATTTGAATTTTCTTCATTTTACTGACAACCCGTGTTTCATGGACCTGAAAGTAGAGGCCAGGAAGCTGTCCATCTCAAAACCTGAGGCTGTTCTCTAATCCAAGATGGTGGATATACCTACATATAAATTTTCTTCAATGAGATGATTATTTTTTTAACATCTTTATTGGAGTATAATTGCTTTACAATGGTGTAAAGCATTAGCATTAGTTAGTTTCTGCTTTATAACGAAGTGAATCAGCTATACATATACATATATCCTCATATCCCCTCCCTCTTGCGTCTCCCTCCCACCCTCACTATCCCACCCCTCTAGGTGGTCACAAAGCACTGAGCTGATCTCCCGGTGCTATGTGGTTGCTTCCCACTAGCTATCTATTTTACATTTGTTAGTATATATAACTCCATGCCACTCTCTCACTTCGTCCCAGCTTACCCTTCCCCCTCCCCATGTCCTCAAGTCCATTCTCTACGTCTGAGTCTTTATTCCTGTCCTGCCCCTAGGTTCTTCAGAACCATTTTTTTTTTTTTTTTTAGATTCCATATATATGTGTTAGCATACGGTATTTGTTTTTCTCTTTCTGACTTACTTCACTCTGTATGACAGTCTCTAGGTCCATCCACCGCACTATAAATAACTCAATTTCGTTTCTTATATGGCTGCGTAATATTCCCTTGTATATATGTGCCACATCATCTTTATCCATTCATCTGTCAATGGACACTTAGGTTGCTTCCATGTCCTGGCTATTGTAAATAGAGCTGCAGTGACCATTGTGGTACATGACTCTTTTTGGATTATGGTTTTCTCAGGGTATATGCCCAGTAGTGGGATTGCTGGGTTGTATGGTAGTTCTATTTTTAGCTTTTTAAGGAATCTCCATACTGTTCTCCATAATGGTTCTATCAATTTACATTCCCACCAACAGTGCAAGAGGGTTCCCTTTTCTCCACACCCTTCTTTTTATTGTTTGTAGATTTTTTTTTTTTTTTTTCCGGTATGCGGGCCTCTCACTGTTGTGGCCTCTCCCGTTGCGGAGCACAGGCTCCGGACGCTCAGCGGCCATAGCTCACGGGCCCAGCCGCTCCACAGCATGTGGGATCTTCCCGGACCAGGGCACGAACCCGTGTCCCCTGCACCAGGGAAGCCCTATTGTTTGTAGATTTTTTATGAGGACCATTCTGACTGGTGTGAGGTGATAACCTCACTGTAAATTTGATTTGTATTTCTCTAATGATTAGTGATGTTGAGCATTCTTTCATCTGTTTGTTGGCAACCTATATATCTTCTTTGGAGAAATGTCTGTTTAGGTCTTCTGCCCATTTTTGGATTGGGTTGTTTGTTTTTTTGATACTGAACTGCATGAGCTGCTTGTAAATTTTGGAGATTAATCCTTTGTCAGTTGCTTCATTTGTAAATATTTTCTCCCCTTCTGAGGGTTGTCTTTTCGTTTTGTTTATGGTTTCCTTTGCTGTGCAAAAGCTTTGAAGTTTCATTAGGTCCCATTTGTTTATTTTTGTTTTTATTTCCATTTCTCTAGGAGGTGGGTCAAAAAGGATCTTGCTATGATTTATGTCATAGAGTATTCTGCCTATGTTTTCCTCTAAGAGTTTCATAGTGTCTGGCCTTACATTTAGGTCTTTAATCATTTTGAGTTTATTTTTGTGTATGGTGTTAGGGAGTGATCTAATTTCAATCTTTTACAGGTAGCTGTCCAGTTTGTGCCGCAGCACTTAGTGAAGAGGCTGTCCTTTCTCCATTGTATATTCTTGCCTCCTTTATCACAAATAAGGTGACCATATGTGCGTGTGTTTATCTATGGGCTTTCTATCCTGTTCCATTGATCTATATTTCTGTTTTTGTGCCAATACCATACTGTCTTGATTACTGTAGCTTTGTAGTATAGTCTGAAGTCAGGGAGCCTGATTCCTCCAGCTCCGTTTTTCGTTCTCAAGATTGCTTTGGCTATTCGGGGTCTTTTGTGTTTCCATACAAATTGTGAATTTTTTTGTCCTAGCTCTGTGAAAAATGCCATTGGTAGTTTGATAGGGATTGCATTAAATCTGTAGATTGCTTTGGGTAGTATAGTCATTCTCACAATGTTGATTCTTCCAATCCAAGAACATGGCATATCTCCCCAACTGTTTGTATCATCTTTAATTTCTTTCATCAGTGTTTTATAGTTTTCTGCATAAAGGTCTTTTGGCTCCTTAGGTAGGTTTATTCCTAGGTATTTTGTTCTTTTTATTGCAACAGTAAATGGGAGTGTTTCCTTAATTTCTCTTTCATATTTTTCATCATTAATGTATAGGAATGCAAGAGATTTCTGTACATTAACTTTGTATCCTGCTACTTTACCAAATTCATTGATTAGCTCTAGTAGTTTTCTGGTAGAGTCTTTCGGATTCCCTATGTATAATATCATGTCATCTGCAAACAGTGACAGCTTTACTTCTTCTTTTCCGATTTGGATTCCTTTTATTTCTTTTTCTTCTCTGATTGCTGTGGCTAAAACTTCCAAAACTATGTTGAATAATAGTGGTGAGAGTGGGAAACCTTATCTTGTTCCTGATCTTAGTGGAAATAGTTTGTTTTTCACCATTGAGAACGCTGTTGGCTGTGGGTTTGTCATATATGGCCTTTATTATGTTGAGGTAAATTCCCTCTATGCCTACTTTCTGGACGATTTTTATCATAAATGGGTGTTCAATTTTGTCAGAAGCTTTTTCTGCATCTATTGAGATGATCATACGGTTTTTCTCCTTCAATTGGTTTATATGGTGTATCACATTGATTGTTTTGCATATATTGAAGAATCCTGGCATTCCTGGGATAAACCCCACTTGATCATGGTGTATGATCCTTTTAATGTGCTGTTGGATTCTGTTTGCTAGTATTTTGTTGAAGATTTTTGTGTCTCTGTTCATCAGCGATATTGGCCTGTATATTTTCTTTCTTTGTAATGTCTTTGTCTGGTTTTGGTATCAGGATGATGGTGGCCTTGTAGAATGAGTTTGGGAGTGTTCCTCCCTCTGCCATATCTTGGAAGAGTTTGAGAAAGATAGGTGTTAGCTCTTCTCTAAATGTTTGATAGAATTCACCAGTGAAGCCATTGGTCCTGGGATTTTGTTAGAAGATTTTTAATCACAGTCTCAATTTCAGTGCTTGTGATTGGTCTGTTTATATTTTCTATTTCTTCCTGGTTCAGTCTCTGAAGGTTGTGCTTTTCTAAGAATTGGTCCATTTCTTCCAGGTTGTCCATTTTATTTGCATAGAGCTGCTTGTAGTAATCTCTCATGTTCCTTTGTGTTTCTGCAGTGTCAGTTGTTACTTCTCCTTTTTCATTTCTAATTCTACTGGCTTGAGTCTTCTCCCTTTTTTTCTTGATGAGTCTCTCTAATGGTTTATCAAATTTGTTTATCTTCTCAAAGAACCAGTTTTTATTGATATTTGCTATTGTTTCTTTCACTTCTTTTTCATTTATTTCTGATATGATCTTTATGATTTCTTTCCTTCTGCTAACTTTGGGGTTTTTTGTTCTTCTTTCTCTAATTGCTTTAGGTGTAAGGTTAGGTTTTTTATTTGAGATGTTTCTTGAGGTAGGATTGTATTGCTATAAACTTCCCTCTTAAGAACTGCTTTTGCTGCATCCTGTAGGTTTTGGGTGGTTGTGTTGTCCTTGTCATTAGTTTCTAGGTATTTTTTGATTTCCTGAGTGATCTCTTGGTTATTAAGTAATGTATTATTTAGCCTCCATGTGTTTGTATGTTTTGCATAATTTTTCCTGTAATTGATATCTAGTCTCATAGCATTGTGGTCAGAAAAGATACTTGATACGATTCCAGTTTTCTTGAATTTACCAAGGCTTGACTTGTGACCCAAGATATAATCTATCTTCAAGAATGTTCATGAGCACTTGAGAAGAAAGTGTATTCTCTTGTTTCTGGATGGAATGTCCTATAAATATCAATCAAGTCCATCTTGTTTAATGTATCATTCAAAGCTTGTGTTTCCTTATTTATTTTCATTTTGGATGATCTGTCCTTTGGTGAAAGGGGGGTGTTAAAGTCCTCTACTATGATTGTGTCACTGTCGATTTCCCCTTTTATGGCTGTTAGCATTTGCCTTATGTATTGAGGTGCTCCTGTGTTGGGTGCATAAATATTTACAATTATTATATGTTCTTCTTGGATTGATCCCTTGATCATTATGTAGTGTCCTTCTTTGTCTCTTGTAATAGTCTTTTACAATTTTAAAGTCTTATTTTGTCTGGTATGAGTATTGCTACTCCATCTTTCTTTTGATTTACATTTTCATGGAATACCTTTTTCCATCCCCTCACTTTCAGTCCTTATGTGTCCCTAGGTCTGAAGTGGGTCTCTTGTAGTCAGCATATATATGGGTCTTGTTTTTATATCCATTCAGCCAGTCTGTGTCTTTGGTTGGAGCATTTAATCCATTTACATTTAAGTTAATTATCTATGTGTATGTTCCTATTACCATTTTCCTAATTGTTTTGGGTTTGTTATTGTAGGTCATTTCCTTCTCTTGTGTTTCCTGCCTGGAGAAGTTCCTTTAACATTTGTTGTAAAGGTGTTTTGGTGGTGCTGAATTCTCTTAGCTTTTGCTTGTCTGTAAATGTTTTAATTTCTCTGTCAAATCTGAATGAAATCCTTGCTGGGTAGAGTAATCTTGGTTGTAGATTCTTCCCTTTCATCACTTTAAATATGTCCTGCCACTTCATTCTGGCTTGCAGAGTTTCTGCTGAAAGATAAGCTGTTAACTTTATGGGGGTTCCCTTGTATGTTATTTTTTGTTTTTCCCTTGCTGCTTTTAATATTTTTTCTTTGTATTTAATTTTTGATAGTTTGATTAATATGTGTCTTGGTGTGTTTCTCCTTGGATTTATCCTGTATGGGACTCTCTGTGCTTCTGGACTTGATTAACTATTTCCTTTCCCGTATTAGGGAAGTTTTCAACTATAATCTCTTCAAATATTTTTTCAGTCCCTTTCTTTTTCTCTTCCTCTTTTGGGACCCCTATAATTTGAATGTTGATGTGTTTAAGGTTGTCCTAGAGGTTTCTGAGACTGTCCTCAAGTCTTTTCATTCTTTTTCCTTTATTCTGCTCTGCAGTAGTTATTTCTATTATTTTAACTTCTAGGTCACTTATCTGTTCTTCTGCGTCATTTATTCTGATACTGATTCCTTCTACATAATTTTTAATTTCATTTATTGTGTTGTTCATCACTGTTTGTTTGCTCTTTAGTTCTTCTAGGTCCTTGTTAAACGTTTCTTGTATTTTCTCCATTCTATTTCCAAGATTTTGGATCATCTTTACTCTCATTACTGTGAATTCTTTTTCAGGGAGACTGCCTATTTCCTCTTCATTTATTTGGTCTGGTGGGTTTTTACCTTGCTCCTTCATCTGCTGTGTGTTTCTCTGTCTTCTCATTTTGCTTTAGCTTACTGTGTTTGGGGTCTCCTTTTTGCAGGCTTCAAGTTCATAGCTCCTGTTGTTTTTGGTGTCTGCTTTCAGTGCCTAAGCTTGGTTAAGTGGGTTGTGTAGGCTTCCTGGTGGAGGGGACTAGTGCCTGTGTTCTGGTGGATGAGGCTGGATCTTGTCTTTCTGGTGGGCAGGACTCCATCTGGTGATGTGTTTTGGGGTGCCTGTGACCTTATTATGATTTTAGGCAGCCTCTCTGCTAATGGGTGGGGCTGTGTTCCTGTCTTGCTAGTTGTTTGGCATAGGGTGTCCAGCACTGTAGCTTGTTGGTCGTTGAGTGGAGCTGGGTCTTAACGCTGAGATGGAGATCTCTGGGAGAGCTTTTGCCATTTGATTTTATGTGTAGCTGGGAAGTCTCTGGTGGACCAATGTTCTGAACTCAGCTGTCCCACCTCAGAAGCACAGGCCTGACACTCGGCCAGAGCACCAAGACCCTGTCATCCACACGGCTCAGAAGAAAAGGGAGAAAAAAAGGAAGAAAGAAAAAGAAAGAAAGAAAGAAAGGAAACAAAGGAAGGAAGGAAGGAAGGAAGGAAGGAGAAAGAAAGAAAGAAAAAGAAAGAAGAAAGACATTAAAATAAAAAATAATTATTGAAAATAAAAAAAATTAAAAAGTAATAAAAAAGGAAAGAAGAGAGCAACCAAACCAAAAAACAAATTCACCAATGATAACAAGCACTAACAACTATACTAAGAAAAACACCAACAAAAAATGGACAGACAGAACTGTAGGACAAATGGTAAAAGCAAAGCTATACAGACAAAATCACACAGAGAAGCATACATGTACACACTCACAAAAAGAGAAAAAGGAAAAAATATATATATACCGTTGCTCCCAAAGTCCACTGCCTCAACTTTGGGATGATTCGTTGTCTATTCAGGTGTTCCACAGATGCAGGTACATCAAGTTGACTGTGGAGATTTAATCCACTGCTCCTGGGGCTGCTGGGAGAGACTTCCCTTTCTCTTCTTTGTTCACACAGCTCCCAGGGTTCAGCTTTGGATTTAGCTTCGCCTCTGCATGTAGGTCGCCTGAGGGCATCTGTTTTTTGCTCAGGCAGGATGGGGTTAAAGGAGCAGCTGACTCGGGGGTTCTGGCTCACTCAGGCCGGGGGGATGGAGGGGTATGGAATGCGGGGCGAGCCTGCAGCGGCAGAGGCCAGCCTGACGTTGCACCAGCCTGAGGCGCTCCGTGTGTTTTCCCTGGGAAGTTGTCCCTGGATCCCGGGACCCTGGCAGTGGCGGGCTGCACAGGCTCCGGGAGGGGAGGTGTGGATAGTGACCTGTGGTTGCACACAGGCTTCTTGGTGGCTGCAGCAGCAGCCTTACTATCTCATACCCGTCTCTGGGGTCCGTGTTGACAGCCGTGGCTCACGCCCATCTCTGGAGCTCGTTTAGTCAGTGCTCTGAATTCCCTCTCCTCTCGCACCTCAAAATAATTGTCTCTTGCCTCTTAGGCAGGTCCAGACTTTTCCCCGGACTCCCTCCCGGCTAGCTGTAGTGCACTAGTCCCCTTCAGGCTGTGTTCATGCAGCCAATCCGTGTCCTCTCCCTGGGGTCTGACCTCCGAAGCCCGAGCCTCAGCTCCCAGCCCCCGCCCACCCTGGCGGGTGAGCAGACAAGCCTCTCGGGCTGGTGAGTGCTGGTCGGCACCGATCCTCTGTGCAGGAGTCTCTCCGCTTTGCCCTCTGCACCCCTGTTGCTGCGCTCTCCTTTTTGCCTCTGAAGCTTCCCCCCCGCCATCCCATATCTCCTCCTAGTGTGTGGAAACCTTTCTTCCTTCACAGCTCCCTCCCAGTGGTGCCAGTCCCTTCACTATTCTTTTGTCTCTGTTTTTTCTTTTTTCTTTTGCCCAACCTGGGTACATGGGGAGTTTCTTGCCTTTTGGGAAGTCTGAGGTCTTCTGCCAGGGTTCAGTAGGTGTTCTGTAGGAGGTGTTCCACATGTAGGTGTATTTCTGATGTATTTGTGGGGAGGAAGGCGATCTCCAAGGCGATCTCCACGTCTTACTCTTCTGCCATCTTGAAGGTCTCTCCTCCAATGAGATTATGAAACAAATCCCCTGAGGCAAAGCTCAGCCTTGCTCTGAACTAGCAACATCTCTGTTGGGTGGCTTCTTTCTACTGCTCCAGAATTCGTCTCCACCCAATTGCCCTGATCTGGTGCAGTTTTGATATGATGCTCTTGATAGATGCACCTTTCGGGAAAAGACAATAGAAAGGTCTCCTCATTCGCTATCACCATGGAAACCTGAACACCAATGAAGCCACTATGTTGGCTGCCTCATTCCAAAGAAAATTTACATTGTATTACTTGAATTAATTAAAATCCAACAAAAGACAATGATGTAATGGAAAATAAAGAGATAAATGTTGGAAAAAAGACAAAATAATAATTATTTTAGAGTATGGGATTTTATACCTGGAGAATCAAAGATAATTAAAAAAAAACAACGTTTTTTAGACAACTTAGAAAGTTGGCCAGATACAGGATAAATATACCAAAAGCTAATAATCTTTTATGTATCAGTATCCAGGAGATAGAAAATTTAATGATGTACATTAAACAAAATAACCAAAGCATTAGCCCTTGATGGAGAGATCCAGAATGTCCATCAGACAACCAAATATCACTGTCAATTGAATGGAATTGAGTGTGGAGACCCCCCATTTATTTAGCAAATGCTGTGTCTCCTCTTGTTGCCAAGTACTCTTGCAAGTTGTGCCATGATCCTCACAGCAACCTTTATAATACACACTATGAGCCCCGTTTTGCATATGAGCAAATTGAGACAGGAGAAAGCTCCAAGGTCATACAGTTGGTAAGTGGCACAGTGGAATTAAAATTCCTCTCTGTTTCTCTGTTTGACTCCCAGATTCATAGTTGTGTCACTGTTTTCACCAGAACATGACATTAGGTTGAGTTCTCTGTTGTAGAATTCTCTCTTTAAGCTGATGATGTTCCTTTTTACGGGAAGACTACTACTATTTCCCTCCTTGGCTTTTTCCATGCATGTAGGTCAATATTTTTTATATTTGGTTTTTGTTGCAATTTCCCTCCCATTTCCACAGGTAAAATGCACCTACTTAAAGTCAGTAGCTGATATCTGGTTTGATTTAGAATAGCTGCTGGTTTGTAAATAGGGAAAACACAACTGTAGCCATATTCTTTTCAAATTGGCCCTTTTGTTTTAAAAGTGGAATGTAGAGAATTTGTGGCATTTTGTTTTGGTTGTTCAAATTAAAACTTGAAAGAGGAGGAGAAGGAATGGTGGAGGTTCTGTGTGTCTCTAACTTGATTGGATTAAGTGTCCTCACTGGACTGACATTCTCATGGAGCATTCCTTAACTGTGATTCCCCAAATGTCTGGGCCTTATTAATCAATGTCATAGCTCAGCACCCTTGCTGCCTTGTCTCTAATGACAGTTTCCGCAGGGAAATAATCTTTCCATTATCCTTGCTTTTGAGAAATGTGTCTGTGTCTAACCTGGAAGGAAGGAAAGCACAGGAGAGTCTTATGAAACTTTTTGGCTTTAGCCTAAAATAACTAATGCACAGTGTCTTGGGGAGTTATTTTATGGAGAATTTTTTTTAAAAGGAAAAGTAATGTGAAGCCCAGAAATTGTCTGCAATTCAGGATACTTACCCTTAAGAAGCAGATCTCATTATTCCTTCTTTTGTTGACTAGTATTTCACATTTAGTGGATTGATAATAAATAAGAATTAATAGCTATACATTGGTGAGGTTTCGGATATGAATGGCAAATATAATATGATATAGTGGAAAGAACATGGGTTTGGAATTGTATGTAGCTCCATTCAACACTAGGTTCTCTCACTTGTAAAGTACACAAAATAGTTACATGGCTGCTTTTGTTTACATATAAAAAGTAAAGTAAGAAAATGTAATTTACCTGCTTGATTTGCCATTTAGCATTTTTTCCCCATGTTTTTCCTTCTGCTTGGAATGTCTTCTCCTATGCTCAGATATGCTCAGATAATGTTTACTTAGGCTTCAAGGCTTAACTCAGTGTTCACCTCCACTGGGAAGACGTCTTTGGTTGTTCTTCTCTCCTGGGAAGAGTTGCATTTTCCTCTCTGGCTCCCAGGTTACTTCTCACTATTATAAATATCATGCTAAATTAAAGATATTTATTTCCCCAAGTGTGTCCTTGGTTAGACCCTGTCTTCTTCATCTTCACATCCACAGTGCCTAGACTAGTGTCTGATATCGTGGAGGTGTTAGAAAATGTTTATTTAGATAGACTTGGAATATATAAATGGAGTCATTTTCAAAAGACTTTGTCTGTATTGTCCAGAAAGTTTTCCCAGTTAGCCATTGGCTGTAGAATTGCAGAGCCAAACCCTAGAATGACAGATCCTGCCTGGCCAACTCATCTAACACCAGTGATTTGTGATCCACTTTCCCAGTTTCTTTCACATCCACATACCCCCTCTACCCATATTCATAATGTCTAATGTTGATTCTTTTTAAAAAACTGAGCTATTTACTTTGCATTCATCTAATCAATTACTTATGTGATATCAAGTATTTGCTATGATAATTATTTTCTAGTGCACATTACAATAATTCACAGCTGCTAAAATGTTTACAAGTTTGTCCAAGTTGTACCTGTAAACATTCCACATACCACCAGTGGTACACAGAGCCTCTATGGGAAACACTGAGCTTTGGGTCCTTATTTACAAGTGAGGACTTTACTTGCTCAGAGAAGTACATGTCCAACCAGGAGTCTCACAGCAGCAGAGCCTTGACAAAAATCCCAGTCTTCTGAGCAGGTCTTCAATAGAAGCTTCATGAGTTAAGCCAAATATGTACATTTCCTCGGATCTCCAGCACTTCGAGCAGCCTTTGTCATCACTCCAGGCCTTTGTGGCTCTGGTGAAAGCAAGACACTACATAGCTCCCTGCCTGTGCCCTAGCAACCAAGCACAACACAGATGGCTGGCTTGGCAATCTGCCCACCAGACGCTGATCGCATACCTGGCGGTGAGATACAATGACAGCTTCCCCCATGCAGGGATAGCATGTATTTGCACAGTGTGACTAGAGTTTATGTGATATGCAACAAAGATTGTGCCCTGTGCCTTCAGGCCAATTTGCTAGTTTCGAGTCCAGAGGCAATAACTTTCCACTGGTGTAATGACAACTTGTCTCTTGCAGCTGGATCATGTTAGGACAGTAGAAATTTTTTTTTGGTCCCCTTTCAGTGGTGCCTTGTAATAATAAGGTAGCATTTTCCCAAGATGTTTCTTGCCATTTGCATACACGTATTGGCTCATGAAGTCTTGAGCATTTCCTGACATCAAAGAATGAGAACTGTCTCTATTGCCAGGAGAGAATAGTCCCCATTTTACAGGTGGAGAGACCAAACCTCATTCCAACTCATGAAGTATTTATTATGTACTCATTGTTTTTTGTTAAATTGAATGAATGACTATAGCGTATAAGCCATTCCACCAGGCCCTGGACATACAAAGATAAATAATGCACAATGTGATTGAACAGGCACTCAGACAAGTAGAGGAGATAGATATTTATGCTACGATCTCTGTTACAACATGGTGAATGGTCCAAAAGCAGGGTGTACCCAGTACTGTGGGAACACAGAGGATGGGGTGGTTAATTCTCCCTGGAGGGGGTTGAAAATGAAAGCTACATTTGAGCTGGACATTACATTCAGGGAAATGCATTCTGGCAGAACGGTGAGAGCTTTTGCTTGGCTGCCTGATGAATCTGTGCTCAAGTTCTCACTTTACTACTTACTCATTTTGTGACTTTAGGCAAGTCACTAAATGTTCCAGATCTGTTTCTTTATCTATAAAATGGGGGCAGAAAGAGTTCATGTCATATATATTTATATAAAGTGAGAACAAAATGAAATAATTATGAAATGTTTAGCGTCCTTTCTGGAGTCTAATGCTAGGGCAATAAATATTAGCTTTGGTCGTCATTCATATCATTATGATTATGTGATGGTGATGTGAGTTGCCTTTCAGGCAGACTTGTGATGTGGTATTATCGTTGGCATCAGAAAGCACTGACTAGTCTTACATTTAGGTCTTTAATCAGTTTGGAGTTTATTTTTGTGTATGGTGTTAGGGAGTGTTCTAATTTCATTCTTATACATGTAGCTGTCCAGTTTCCCCAGTACCACTTACTGAAGAGGCTATCTTTTCTCCATTGTATGTTCTTGCCTCCTTTGTTGTAAATTAGGTAACCATATGTGCGTGGGCTGGGCATTCTATCCTGTACCATTGATCTATATTTCTGTTTTTGTGCCAGTACCATACTGTCTTGATTACTGTAGCTTTGTGGTATAGTTTGAAATCAGGGAGCCTGATTCCTCTAGCTCCATTTTTCTTTCTCAAGATTGCTTTGGAAAGGGTTTGGTGAAAAGGGAACCCTCCTGCACTGTTGGTGGGCATGTAAATTGATACAACCTCTGTGGAAAACAGTATGGAGGTTCCTTAAAAAACTAAAAATAGAACTACCATATGACCCAGCAATCCCACTACTGGGCATATACCCTGAGAAAACCATAATTCAAAAAGCAACATGTACCATAATGTTCATTGTAGCACTATTTACAATAGCCAGGACATGGAAGCAACCTAAATGTCCACTGACAGTGGAATGGATAAAGAAGTGTGGCACAAATATACAATGGAATATTACTCAGCCATGAAAAGAAACAAAATTGAGTTATTTGTAGTGAGGTGGATGGACCTAGAGTCTGTCATACAGAGTGAAGTCAGAAAGAGAAAAACAAATACTGTATGCTAATGCATATATATGGAATCTAAAAAAAAAAAAAGGTACTGATGAACCTAGTTGCAGGGCAGGAATAAAGACATAGACATAGAGAATGGAATTGAGGACATGGGGTGGGAGGGGGAAGCTAGGGCAAAGTGAGAGTAGCATCAACATATATACACTACAGAACGTAAGATAGCTAGTGGGAAACAGCAGCATAGCACAAGGAGATCAGCTCTGTGCTTTGTGATGACATAGAGGGGTGGACAGGAGGGAGGCTCAAGAGGGAGGGGATATGGGGATATATGTATGCATGTGGCTGATTCACTTTGATGTACAGCAGAGACTAACACAGTATTGTGAAGCAATTATACTCCAATAAAGATCTATTTAAAAAAAAAGAAAGCAAGCAAGCACTGGCCATAAATTTGGCTCAGAATTTTACTGTTTGTCCTTGAGCAGTCTTCACTATTCTAAAGTAATGTATACTAGTTGACCAAGATGGATAAGTAAGCCCCTGTAAATAAGAAATAAGAAATATATATTTTGTCTTTGTCCCTGATTCCTGGCAAACAGCTCCTAAAACTGTTGGAATTTCTGGAGTGATAAGACTGTTCTTTGTGTGCTAATGAGATGACTGGCATTTGGGGACCCCTAGATAGCTTCGGTATGGGGGCTGGTCTCCAGAAAGACCAAAACATGATTAGTGGATTGGAACTTTCAGCCCCACTCCCTATCTCTGGGGAGGGGAGAGGGGATGGAAATCGATAATCGCCAATGGCCAATAATTTAGTCAGTCATTCCTGTATCATGGAACCTCCATAAAAACCTCAAAAGTTTTGGGGTTGGTGAGCACATCAAGGAGCAGGGGTGGGGGGTTAGTGTACATGGACATGTACACTAACAGAGGGCATGGACATGTACACTAACAGAGGGCATGGACATTCCTTGAACAGCATCCCCATCCTCATTCTTTGCTCAACTCTTCCATTTGGCTATTCCTGAGTTGTATCCTTCATAGTAAACCAGTAATATCAATAGCAAGTAAAGTGCTTTCCTGAGTTCTATGACTGTTCTAGCAAATTATCAAAACTGAGTAGGGAGTTTGTTGTGGGAAGCCCCTAAATATATAGTTGTTTGGTCTGGGTACTGGTGACAACCCGGGACTTGCAACTGGCATCTAAATAGGGCCTTGTGGCCCTGAGTCCTAAAGTTATGGGATCTGATGCTAAGTCCAGGAAGATAGTGTCAGAATTGAATTGCATTGTAGGATACCCAGCTGATGTTGGAGAGTTGGAGAAGTCATATTGGAAAAGACACTACGCAGTTGGTGTCAGACAGGTTGTGAGTAAAAATCAGTTCAGAGCCACTATCTTCATCCATTAGGTTTTATTCTAAATGCAAATCATTTGAACACGGTGGCATTTCCAGAATTGTGGTTCTTTGCAAACATCTCACTGCATCGCTTGTTAAGTTTTGGAGGTCACATTTTTCAGAGAACTAGCACAATGTGATCATGGCACATTCCGTTTTCCAGTATGAGTCAAGTTTGGACTAAGTATACCATTGCAAGATGCATATCATACTCAGAACTTGAATTCTGATAAAGCAGAGACAATAGACAGAAGTTGAGGTGATGTCCAGGAAGTGAAGAAGGCTGTGTTGAAAGGAGTTGCCTCCAGGCAGGGGAATGCTCCCAGCTAATGGGAATTCAGTGTAGGTGGTGTGCAGTGTGTTCGTCCTTCTCAGGGAGCTGGGGAAGTGAGGCTGGTAGAGTCCTGAAAGCTGAATCAGAGTCACCAAGTGGAATAGATGAGAAAGGATTGTCTGGGCAGAGAGAAGAGAATTGCAAAGACCTGGGAGAACAGGTGTTTGTAGTATATTTGAGGAACCATGAGATGTGAGTGGTCTAGTGTATCGGAGGAGTGTCAGAATAGACTGGAAAGAGTGGTAGGTGGCAAATTTGGGGAAGGGAAGACGATGGAAAACTGCTTTCAGCTGAGTAGTTTCAATGTGTTTCACTACCTACCCAATCACTCTCACCACCATAAATGAAAACTGTCAGTAATGAATGCCAACAATGTGCTATGCATCATGCTGAATGGTTTACACATTAAATATCTTTTAGTCCTCACAAAAATGGAAAGAATTTGTGTTTCAACTAGGATAAATTTGTCTGGGAATAATATTTGCGCATCCCCACCCTTGGATAACAGTGACATAAGCAAGATACAAATTTGTTTTTCTCTCATGTACAGTCTGGAGTTCAAGGATATAATGGTGGCTGTGATCCAAGAGGGTCTCAGGTACCTGGGCTTCACCTATTCTGTTGTTTCTCTATCTGCGTGCCCCAGGCCATGTCGTAGCCTAAATCTGGCTACTCTAACTCTAGGTATTTTGACCGCATTCTTGTCAGTAGCAAGGAGGAAGGGTTGAAAGAAAATAGGGTCATGAGAATATACTGGAGGTGTTCTGAGAAAGCTTTCTAGAAGCTACCTCACAATATTTTTCCTTGCAATCTTTTGGTCCAGAAGTTAGTCCTGTGGCTACACCTAACTGCAGAGGATGCTAGGAAATATGGTATTTATCCTGGGTAGCCATGTACTCAGCTAATAATGTAGAAAAAGGAAGAATGGATTGCTACATCTACTAGATATATTTCCAGATAGGGAAATTAAGGTTTAGAGCATCAAAGTAACTTGCCTATAGGGACACAGCTATCAAGTGCCTAAGATTTCAATTGATTCAAGTTCCAGTGGTCTTAACAACAGGACTTTCTCTTCAACATTACTTATATATCCTAGTTAAGATTTCCCCGAAAATGTAGCCAAGGACAAAGACTTGGGTGAGAATATTTGGAAGGGATTCATAGGGTGACCAACCATTCTGGTTGGTCTACAGCTGAAGGGTTTCCTGGGATGCAGGACTTTCAGTTTTAAAGGTGAGACTCTTGTCTAGGGAAGGGAGACAGACAAGGGAAAAAAGCCAACGTGAGGGTGAATCATGAAGCAACGGGGCTCCATTTCATCAGGGCCTCTGAGATGCATGCAGAATTCCCTTCCGAATGTTCATCTGAAAGACAGGTGCCTGCAGCACGCATCCAGGAGCTCCTTCCTCATCAGCTGAGAGCTGGGCCCAGAGGCAGCAACTCCAGAGGCACTTCTGCGCTGGGCCTGCCTGTACCATGCGCTAGCCTGTAGTGAGTCAAAGAAAGCTCTTGGGCAATGTTTAGAGACATATTTTAGCAGTTGATGAGGGAGGGGCCTTAGCAGTATCAGGTGAGGGGGAATGCTCTACCAAGGTGAGGGCTCTGATTGCAGGTGAGTTGAGAGGGTAAGACGGGTGCTAGGGGAGTCGGGGAGTCAGCTACATCCTGTGTGTTGTCTTAAGAGGGTTGAGAGCTCAGATATTATCCATAGGACACTGGTTTTTCAAACTGAGCTCCTTTCATTCCTTAGGGATTCTAGGAGCTATTTCTGGATGAGGCCTGCTCTGTGTGTGTGTGTGTGTGTGTGTGTGTGTGTGTGTGTGTGTGTGTGTGTCTGTGTGTGTGTGTTGCAGGGATACTTTAGTACTTTGCTTCTCTTCTTAAGCCAGAGCAGTTTTAATTTTATCTCTTTCACATTCTGTATTGTAACTTTCACTCAAAGAAGAAATTCCATAGTGTAAAATGTTTGCAAAGCACTGTATTGGGTAATGGAGAGTCACTGCAGCCTGGAGAATGAGTAGGAACAGCAAGCCTATAGGCAAAGAAAACAACCTTGATGGTGCAACCATCACCCAGTCAAGGGGTGATCTAGGACAGGCCAGGGAAAGAGAATGGACTAGGTGACCAGTTGGATTCGGATGGTAAAGGAGAAGAGATTGAGGAGTCTCCACCTACTGCAGATTTTTTATTCGGCTAGCTGAGGATCAGAATGGGGCCACTTATTGAGAAAGGATACACAGTGGAAGGAGCTGACTTGGGGGGATAATGATTCATCCATTTAATGAGTAATGACCAGCACCTGAGGCCCTTTGTTCTATAATATGAGAGAGTCTGCGGTTGGGGAAGTCACTGACAATTTAGAGAAGATCCCAGGCCTCTGCCTCCTCTTGGGCCCCCCGCCCCCATAGGGAGAATCATCCAGGCAGAGTATCCTTTGTCCCCAGGGCCCATGGAGAAAGGAATTCAGTTCTTCCTTCTCTGAATAAACTAACCAAGGTGTGTTGCCTAAAGCCTCACTTCTCCATCCCTTGAAGAAGCACTGAGCACTGATGGTGCTCAGGAGATAATGTCACATGGAGTCAAATTGCTCTTCATTAATTCATTCGTATGTGGGACATCAATGGAAAAGCTTTGCTGACAAAACTACTTGAAAAAGAGCAGTAAGTTGGAAATGGCATAGCTTCTAGCCTTGATGAGCTCTTTGGGGGGCTTCCTAGTCATTTGGTCATTTGAGACTTACTGTGTTTTGCTCATGGTAACACATACTGATAAAATTAGTAAAAATCACACAACAACACCACTAAAAAAATCCATCATGCAATAACAAATAGAATAAAATCAATAATCTTTAAAGCCTACTTGGAAACTATTAGATATGAAAGGAAAAAAAGACTGGATTTCTCAAAATCTGAATCTCAGTCATATATGTATGTATGTGTTGTATGTATGTATGTTGTCATTTTGATTTTTAAGGTATAACATGAGACAGCAAAGAGCTTTGAGATCACTACTTTAGGGATATGCTTCCATTCTTTTAAAGCCATTCCTGCCTCAGAATTCACGCTTATCCTCTTTTTTTAAATAATGGGTATCATCTGAAGAAGTATAAAAGTATCTGAAAGTACTTTTAAATTATGTGTGTGTTAAGAGAATAATAAATATTTATGATTATAATAATGATTTATTCTAACTCATATCAACTGGCTACACAAGCAAAGCCTGCCAACCAAGCATCTCTGTAGCCCAAACTGTCTTTCCCTTGATTAGACATAGGCCTCCAGGAACTTAGTTGCAGGGCTGCTGTTCACGAAAAGAGTGCTGAAACTCTAGGGCTATTTAGTGCCCAGTTGAGGGGATGGAGGCTGTCATACCTGAGTTACCCTATACTCTTTCCCAATTGAGAAGACTCACCCATGAGTACCAACAGGAACAGAGCCAGACCTTGTACAAATTATGTGAAAGCCAACATTGTATTAAGTGTGGTCATGCCCCATCACTCTGGGGTTCTGACTCTGCCCCAGCCATGCCAGCACCTCATGAACTTCTACTCCGTGAAGCACACTCTTTCCAGACCAAATGATTTAATGCTTGTCAGTGACAAAATCCTTTATTTAAATGAGACCTTTTATGAAAATTCTACATATAAAATTAATAAGAACAACTCTGCTGAAATGGATTTGAAGACCCTGCAGCCCATCTCTCGTAGATTATTTCTCACCACATTTTGGCAGCTTCTAGAATTTCGCAGAACCTAGTTTGCGAATAAATGATATAGACAATTCCCACTTGTAAGTGCCCATGGGAAACTTGCCTTAGTCAGACTCTCTGGGTTTGAATCCCGGCTCTTCCAAGCTCAAACTTTCACTATCTCTGTGACTTTGGAAGACATTACTTAACTTCCCTGTGCCTCAGTTTCTTCACCTCCTAAATGAATAACATTTTGTTTACTAAAAACTGGGTTGCTGTGGGAATGACACAATGTAAGACACGTGAAAGAACCTAGAAGGATGCCTGTCACATAGTACTCACCCAGCCAATATTATGTGTCATTGTTTTGATTATTCCTATAGCTCAAAATTAAGTCATTAGTTATATAAGTTAGTCTAATAAATCAATCCATGCTTATGTGCTCATCTTTCCTGGGATAGAAATAATAAAAATAACAATAATGAGAAAAACATCAACAACCACGAAACACAGCGGTAATCACAGGAGTTGCTTTGCAGTGATCACTCTGTTTAGCCACTGTTTTAATATGTAGCCCTACAAGGTAAATACTTCTTAGACCCATTTTACAGATGAGAAAATCAAGATTCTAAAAGATTAAGCCACTTGCCCACTGCCAGAGAACTCATATGTGCCATAGCCGGGGTACACAGCTTAGAATTGTTTAATTCAAAAGCCCAAGCTCGGGACTTCCCTGGCGGTCCAGTGGGTAAGACTCCATGCTTCCACTGCAGAGGGCACAGGTTTGAGCCCTGGTCGGGGAACTAAGATCCCACATGCCATGCGGTGTGGCCAAAATTTAAAAATAAAAATACTTAAAAACAAAACAAAAAAACCAAAAGCCCAAGCTCTTCACTTTTCCACTAATGGCCCCATGGCCTCCCTATTTTTTTTTTCTCAAAGAACTTTTCAAGAGATGGTTCTAAGGATGAAGGTTTCAGGTCCTGGTGCCTACATGCATGGATGGTGCTCAGGAATAAGTAGCACCTTCCTTGCTGACGTCCTATAAACTCTAACACATGGGGATGGCAGTAGTTATATAACCAAGGGCTCCAGGTCCTTCTTTTTCACTGTTAAAAGAAGGTGGCCTCATGGTTGTCACATATGAAATCCTAACTCATGAAAATGCTCCTCCACTTTCTACATCCTAGATACACCTTGTTTTAAATTTGCTTTGTAGATCTAGCATTCCCTTTCCTCAGACACTGAAAGATGAGACAGTATAATGGTGGATTTTGTTGTCCGACTGGGGTTGAAGTAATGCCTTGGCTATGTCCTACCCCTGTGATACTTGCAAGTCTTTTCTGTTCTCTGAGATTCAACTTTTTCCTTTATAAGGTAATTAATTTTATCCACAGAGTGGTTATGAGGCTAAATGCAATAGAAAGCTCTCGGCCCCATGCCTGGAGTCCTCAGTATACAGGAGCTATTACTGTAATTATTAAGTTCAACATCCCCATCAGTTTCAGGAATCTGTTTCCAGCCACATTTCACCCAAATGTGAGTTTCTTTCCCAGGAGTCTGTGTGCTCTGCATGGTTGAGAAGGCGCCGGGCTATTCTCTCTGCTCCCTTGATAAAGGCACTTTCACCATCAAATGGCTCCACTGAATCAACCCAACATTTTCCCCTCCCCTGCTCCCTCCCTGCTAACTACATTTTGGCACTTCTTCAAGGGGCTTTCTGTAATGAGCAGGTTCCCAGAGAAAGCTGTTTCCTGAAAGGCTTATAGCATTTAAAAGAAAACAAGTTTAGGGTCTCAGAATTCTTGCTTTTGAAGACAGAAAGAAAGAAGCTTAATCTGCAGGCCTGGCAGCTCTAGCAGGAGCCTCAGGCTTTCCTGATCACAGCCCTAAAGAACCACCAACTCGTCATGCATGCTATTTCCCAGCTCCTTTTGCAACTTCATTCTGGCTTGCCTGTTTGCCTGGGGAGGGTTTGGTGGGAAACCCAGCCTCTCCCCTAATTCTTTGTTCCTCAAATTAAGGCTGAGTACTGTTGCTATCCCTATCAGATAAGCATAAATAAGCCCTTTCCTTATAGCAGCATGAAATACAGCTGTGTGGGTGTGCACACTGCTTCTCAGACAGGCTTAGAAACGTTTCCTGCGATGTCGTGGCAGAAAGTACATGAGTAAGAGCCAGACCAATGTGATATTGTCTATCGGCCACCAGCTGTGGCACCTTGAACAAATCACTGATTCTCTCTGAACCTCCATTGTCTTTCTTAGTTAAACTGGAATCACTGTGTCTACTTTGCTTGTGTTGTGAAGACTGTGTAGACAATGCACATTTAGGTCTGGAATATTCTATGTGCTTAACAAATGTCGATTCATTTACAAAGTATGCATTCATTCATTCAATGGAATATTTTCTGAGCTCTTTCTGTGTCTCATACAGTACTAGGCATTGTAAATAAAGAAGTCTGACACAGTATCCCTGTTTTCATGGTGCTTACAGACTGGGGAACCGTGCTTTGTACCATGGGTAAGGAGAGGTGGGGATAAATGACCAGTATGATATAGTTCATCATAAAACCATTGAGTCTGTCATACAGAGTGAAGTAAGTCAGAAATAGAAAAACAAATACCGTATGCTAACACATATATATGGAATCTAAGGAAAAAAAAATGTCATGAAGAACCTAGGGGTAAGACGGGAATAAAGACACAGACCTACTAGAGCATGGACCCGAGGATATGGGGAGGGGGAAGGGTAAGCTGTGACAAAGTGAGAGAGTGGCATGGACATATATACACTACCAAACGTAAAACAGATAGCTAGTGGGAAGCAGCCGCATAGCACAGGGAGATCAGCTAGGTGGTTTGTGACCACCTAGAGGGGTGGGATAGGGAGGGTGGGAGGGAGGGAGACGCAAGAGGGAAGAGATACGGGAACATATGTATATGTATAACTGATTCACTTTGTTATAAAGCAGAAACTGACACACCATTGTAAAGCAATTATACTCCAATAAAGATGTTTTTAAAAATTGCAAAAAAACCCCAAAAAACAAAAGAACCATTGAATATTAAAGTTGTATGAGGACTTAGAAACCAAATAAGCATTTTATAAATGAGAGTAAATGGCATAGCCGAGAAGAAAAGTGATCTATTTAAAATCACATGGAAAGCCACTGAGAAAGCTGGAACTTCATGCTTGCTTAGTTAGGTACTTTTCCTTTTCTCTACTCTCAAGAAGGCTATGGTTTCACTGTCATGTAAAATGATTTGCAAAGAGAACGTGTGAGTATGTATTATTTTGTTAAAAAAAATACTTGGAAGGAGCTCTGCAGTTGGGGAGGTATTTAGGGAAGACTATACGAGAGGAGGTCGCATCTAGATCTTGGGTGAGAAGAGATTATGAGATCTTGAGTTGAGAGAGAACATTCTGGACACAAAGAAATGCATGAGAAACACTGCCATTTTGGGACTTTCTTTAAGAACCTAAAATCAGCTCTTTTGTTTTGTTTTTCTTTGCTTTTGGTTTTACAAACTGTTAATCTAAAGAGTCTTTTCTCTTGGAAGCAGCTCTGTTCAATGCAGATGTTAGGCTTAGCGGGTGATAAATTACAAATAAACAGGCATTATTCACATAGATTTATGTTTCCATGACTCCGGATTATAAAAACACTACCCCACAGGAAGATTATACTACGTCTCTGATCTTTTTCTGAGGGGCATTGGAGATTAAGTTTACTCCAGCCTCACCATGAATATCTCATTAAAGAGTCATTAACAAAATAGCTTTTCTATCTCTAAAATCTATGAATTGGAAAGTAGTTATACCTTTTTTCTTTTTCTTTTTCCAGTGGGACCTCACACAGACTTTTCCATAGAAAACTTTTTGTGCTTCCAGAAAGCATCACTTGCCAAAAAGAATATTATTTCCTCAGTCTAAATCTATTGGAAGGAGGTTGAAGTCAACAATCAATATGACACATAGGTATTTGGACTATAAGGAAAAACCATAAACATTAGGAGAATTAACTTAGATACAAGAATATGTACCTAGTTTCATTCTAACCCCAGGACTTAGGGCAGGGGATTCCATCAAGTGTAATTTATATCCTGCAGGATTTGTATAATGCTCATTTTCTTGGAAACTGGAGTCCAAATTATTTTTGATATGGTAAGAGCTCTTGGAAGCTTATCCCTGCTTGTGAAATGGGCAAATTGGCTCTCTTTTGGGAAGCTCCGTGTCCAGGTGGACTGGGCCAAGATATCTTGGGCATCTGAAATGCCTTATGGAGTTGGTTTGTAAGGGCAACTCTCCAGCTTCAGCTGATTCTAGCAGCTGCTTTCCACTGCATGGTGAAAATGGTGTATTGGAACTGTCCTAGGTTGGAGCTCTCACAGCTTTCCACTCAAATGCTGAAACAGCTTTTAACAGGTTGCTGAGCTGGGTGGGGACCACTCCTTAGGACTAGGTGAGTGTAGGTTTTTTACAGCCTAGAGATTATCTCTAGGATTATCCTCTAGGCAAGAGGATTTTCATAGTTCAGAACCTTTTCTTGCCAAAGACAATCCAGGGGGAAAAGGCAACAGGGTGTGGAGGACTTGGGGTTGACTGTGGGCTCTATCCTTTATTCACTGAACTCTTGGAGAAGTTACTTGATCCTTTTCAGCTTTGGTCTCTCTGTAAAATAGAGACACTGACATCTAATTTATAGGGTTGTTATAATGCTCGAATGAAAGATGACAAGTAAAGCACCTGACAAATAACACAACACTTAACACAACATTTTAAATCAACTATACTCCAATAAAATTTTTTTAAATAAATAAATATCAGATAAAAATGGCAGTGATTTTTAAAAAAAGCATCAGGTTGTAAAAGAATTTGGGGGGATTTTAAAGGATGAGTGATCTAAGAAGTGGACACACTGAGACTCAGAAAGATTCCCACTGGAATGAAACAATAGAGTTTTGAATTTGAGTCCAGGTTTTCCACGCCTGTTCCCTTTCATCAGGGTACCCTCATTTCATCATTGTACCCAGGAGCGATCGACTGAGTGAACTCACACCAAACACGTCTGCAGGTGACTAAAGGCTAAAGCCAAACAGCAGCTCAACTCATTTATACACAGAAGGAACTATGATTACGAATGGGCTTGAGTGCTTGCTATCCCTGGCCAGCTGATTCTTTCCCCTGTGCGTAGACATGTTTGCAAGGGGAGCCAACCTCTACTAGGTAGAGGGTGATTAGAAGAGACAGAGTGAAAATGGGTCAACTCAAGGCTCTTATTGGCTAATGGGAAAGAGACATGACTTTTGGTTGACCTTATCCAAGGTAGGGATAAAACTACCAAGCATCTGGTATGTTTATA
Source organism: Monodon monoceros (assembly GCF_005190385.1). Taxonomy (NCBI): domain Eukaryota; kingdom Metazoa; phylum Chordata; class Mammalia; order Artiodactyla; family Monodontidae; genus Monodon; species Monodon monoceros. The sequence continues at coordinate 94,655,465 of NW_021703782.1, forward strand.
TTAACGGGACAATGTCTATCTTGAAACGCTTTTTCGCCCTCCCTCCTTTTTTTTTTTTTTTTTTTTTGGTACGCGGGCCTCTCACTGCTGGGGCCTCTCCCGTTGAGGAGCACAGGCTCCAGACGCGCAGGCTCAGCGGCCATGGCTCACGGGCCCAGCCGCTCCGCGGCATCTGGGATCTTCCCAGACCAGGGCACGAACCCATGTCCCCTGCATCAGCAGGCAGACTCTCAACCACTGCGCCACCAGGGAAGCCCGTCCCTCCCTTCTTTTCTTCTGCTCCTAGCATGTTTCATGAGCAGAATAGGTGGGGTACAACCAGAAAATGACTGTCTTTTTTCTCATAGCTACACCTGTGGACGCCACCTGGCCTCTTCTATCCCTGACCCTTTGGATAAAAATCTCTGGCAGACCAACAGCTGATCTGCTCACTCTTAAAGAAGAAGTGCCTTCTATCCATTCCAAATCACAATATAATTTCGTTTCAGTAATCAAAATATCCAGTTTCCTTCATCAGTCAAAATGCTGAACTTCATTAAAATCTAAGTTTCCCCCCACTTCTTAGCTCAGAAAGCCCACAACAGGTAAGGGGTATAAAAGTGTGGGTATTTTTTTTAACTTTTTATTTTATATTGGAGTATAGCCAATTAACAATGTTTTGATAGTTTCAGGTGCATAGCAAAGCGACTCAGCGATACATATACATGTATCCATTCTCCCCCAGACTTCCCTCCCATCTAGGCCACCACATAACATTGAGCAGAGTTCCTTGTGCTATAACAGTAGGTCCTTGTTAGTTATCAGTTTTAAATATATCAGTGTGTATGTGTCAGTCTCAAACTCCCTAACTGTCCCTTCCCTCCACCCTTCCCCCCACCCTCCGGTAACTATAAGTTCGTTCTCTAAGTCTGTGAGTCTGTTTCTGTTTTGTAAATATGTTCATTTGTATCATTTCTTTTTAGGTTCTGCGTATAAGTCATATCATAGATATTTCTCTTTCTCTGACTTAATTCACTCAGTATGAGAATCTCTAGGTCCATCCATGTTGCTGCAAATGGCATTATTCTTTTTTATGGCTGAGTAATATTCCATTGTATAATATGTACCACATCTTCTTTATCCATTCATCTGTTGATGGACATTTAGGTTGCTTCCATGTCTTGGCTATTGTAATGTTCATTGTAGTGCTGCAATGAACATTGGGGTGCATGTATCCTTTTGGGCCATGTTTTTCTCTGGATATATGCCCAGGTGTGGAATTGCAGGGTCATATGGTAGCTCTATTTTTAGTTTTTTAAGGAACCTCCATACTGTTCTCCATAGTGGCTGTACTAATTTACATTCTCACCAACAGTGTAGGAGGGTTCCCTTCTCTACACACAGTCTCCAGCATTTATTGCTTGTGGATTTTTTGATGCTAGCCATTCTGACTCGTGTGAGGTGAAACCAGACACTATTAAAACTCCTAGAGGAAAATATAGGCAGAATATTCTCTGACATATATCGCAGCAATATCTTTTTTGATCCGTCTCCCAGAGTAATGGAAGTGTGGGTATTCTTTGATCAGTTGTTTTTAATCTTTTTCTCCACCTTATGCTTTTTTTTTTTTTTTCACCTTATGCTTTTAATTCTCCTTCTCATTTGTAGAAAATTCTGTTTCTGATTCCTTCAGGAGCAAAACTGAGTCAAGGATGGAGAGGTGAGCTGGGCAGGAACAGGTTTTGAGACTAGCATTGCTGTGAGCTGGCATCAGTGTTTTATGGCCTTGGAAATTGTTTAAAAGTGACTCTCTTATGGAGCATTCTGTGCGTAGCTGGAGACCTTTTTGCCTCCGTCTCTTTTCTGGGGATTTCTCTCTTCCATGAATGACATGGATGAATGCATCTCCTCTAGCTGGTCACTTAGGAGGCCACCACCCTCCACACAATCTTTGCTGAATTTGCATCATCCCTCCTGGCATCTCTTTCAAACAAAGCCTGTTCAAATGCCTCCTGACTGGCTCATTTTCCCCCTTTCTTGGACCAATGATGAGTCAGTGTGCAGTGACTCCCCAGCCTGCTCTATTTGGCTCTACAGGCTGCTTCAGCCAACCTCCTGCTCTTTAAAATTCTCAGGCATGTCAAACTGATCAGTCACCAGCCCTCTGACTGTTCCCAAACTCCAGGGAAAATGTGTAGGCTCTGTGGTCTTAAAATTCAGTTAGCTTGAGGTGAAGGGATAATCATCCCTGTCTTGGGATGGGCTTGAAAGTAGGGTTCATGGTTTGCTTCAGTGACAATCCATCTCTAAAGCCCAACTTAAATCATTAATTCCTTTAGGATAGATTGTAAGCCACCTCCTTTCCCAGTCCTGCATAGATGGGCAAGCATCTTACGTTGGAATCGCTGAGTCTTTGACACTCATTATTTTGGGGACCTAGATGAAAATGAGGCAGAATCCTATTAAAACATCCTGTTACCTTTCCTTCCTTTTCTCCTTCCAATTTTTATCATTTAATCTTCTGAAAATATTACATACACTTCAGTTATATGATATGTACTCTGTTAGATGTTGGGGAAATAAAAAGTAAACACAACAAACAAATAAATATAGTATTATAATCAGTGTGATAAGTAACATTATGAAAGAAAATGTGGGGTTCTGTGGGAAGACAAAGAAGGTACATCTAACTCTGTAGTTCTAGATAAGGCCTTAACTACATTCCAGTAGGAGGCCTTGTCTGAGCTGAGACCTGAAAAACTAATAGAAGTTGTTACAGCCAAAGACTTGGGATGGGGGAAGCATTGGGAGACATGGAAGAATGGAGAACAGGTGCACAAGCTGGAAGGAAGGCAGAAGATGGTGCCTTCCAGACACTAAAAGAAATCCAGTTTGGCTGAAACATTTTCTGAGAGAGAGGAGGTGGAATGCAAGATGAGATTAGAAGGGAAATTGCAGCCAGATCATAAAACCATTAGAGGGGTACAAATGGAAACATCTGTGCTTCTGAGGAAGTGAATCTGTTTACACAGCGTGTACTATGTGAGCTGGGTTTGGTTATATTCCATTGCAGAGGATCTAGCACATTTCTCTTGATTTTACTTGGAGCTTCTGGACCTTTCTCAGTCATATTTCTCACATACCGTCTCGTTCTTTCATCATTTCGGCAAGCATACATTGAGTCTCAACTCTGAGCCAAGTCCTAGGCAGGACCCTAGGAATTCATACATGAATGAGATGTATTCTGTCCATCAAGTCTTCTGAGAGGCAGAGAAGGAAGTTAATGGTGATGACTTTGAGTTCTATAATAGGGGATCTACTATGTATTCTAAATTCTACAGTAGATGTTTTCCGTTGGGGAATAGAGGAGGCGAGTGGGAGAACACGGAAGAGGAAAAATGAAGGCAACTTGGAGGCAGGTGAGAGTGGTGAGTAGATACTTCTAAGAGTAAGTGATCTGCCTGAGCCAAGGACTGAGAGGTGTGGTGTTAACCAGGTGAGTGATGGGCTCAGAGGAGCCCTAGAGGCAGAGGGAACATCTGTGAAGAGTCAGGAAGCACACGAAGGTGTAATGGATTCAGGAAAGTGTAAGTTCCCAGATTGGCTGAAAGACGGCATGTGTGTACATGGGAGTTGCAAGAGATGTGGCTGGAAAGATAAATATGGGCCGGATCAGGAAATCCTTGTGTGCCTTATTAAATGTGTCAGTTGCCTTAGTTTAATTCTGAAAAAGTGATGTCATCTCTGAGTCTTGGGAGCATCTTTCTATGTCTGTTCTGAAATAGCAACCCTTAGTTATTGCTACACGAATGAGGAGTCTGTCTCTAGAATTCACAGGAGAATACCAAATTTAAAACTGCTTGGCAATCATTTTCTGAGGTTGTCTTTTAGAGGAAATCAGTAGTAAAATGAATAGTTGGTAACATAACTCTTTCACCAACTCAAGAGGCAGTTCATAGAACTTGGAGTTAAGTGTCCTGGAAAAGTGTGAGCCTCATGAAGACAGGCTGAAACCAGTCTGTCTGAAATGATGCTGAGTTGCTCATGTTCTACACCAGGAGAATCCAGGAGCCCAAGTCATCCTGCAAGAGGCTGGAGTTCTGAGATGCAAATACAGTGGGTTAATTATTGTCTAAAGCTCAGTGTTCTCCAAACATTCTAACTTGGCTCCTTGTTGCTACAGTGGAAGCTTTGCCGTTAGAAGATTTTTGGTTTTTGTTGTTGATACCCACTCTGTCTTCTTCCCCTGCTTAGCAACTCCTTGGATACCAGAGCATTACCTGCTGCCCTGAAGGGCAGGGACCCAGTTGATCTGATTCTGATTTTTTTAACGGTTAAAAGTTGTTTTAGGGCTTCCCCGGTGGCGCAGTGGTTGAGGGTCCGCCTGCCAGTGCAGGGGACATGGGTTCTTGCCCCGGTCTGGGAAGATCCCACATGCCGCGGAGCGGCTGGGCCCGTGAGCCATGGCCGCTGAGCCGGCGCGTCCGGAGCCTGTGCTCTGCAACGGGAGAGGCCACAACAGTGAGAGGCCCGCGTACCGCAAAAAAAAAAAAAAAAAAAAAGTTGTTTTATTTTGCCAGCAGTCAACCAGTACTGATTCAGGTCTCGTGTGTGTGTGTTTGAAAAATGTGGTCTGTGAGTCTGGAGCACACCAGGATGTGGGAGACTAAAAGGTTACTATTTAATTTTTTTCAATTTTTAAATTTTATTTATTTATTTTCTAATTTTTATTGGCGTATAGTTGATTTACAATGGTGTGTTAGTTTCAGGTGTACAACAAAGTAAATCAGTTATACATATATCCATGCACTCTTTTAGATTCTTTTCCCATATAGGCCATTACAGTGTACTGAGTAGAGTTCCCTGTGCTATACAGTAGGGCCTTATTAATTATCTATTTTATATATATATATATATATATATATATATATAAAATAGTGTGTATATGTCAATCCCAATCTCCAAATTTCTACCTTCTCCCCCCGCCCCCGTTTTCCCTCCTGGTAACCATAAGTTTGTTCTATATCTGTGACTCTATTTCTCTTTTGTAAGTAAGTTCATTTGTACCATTTTTCAGAAGTTATTGTTTAATATTATGTAGAAAACATTTGTGCAGAGCCAAGGAGGCAAAACAGTTCTCTACTAAAAAGACCATGAGACTGAAGAGGGGCTCCTGAGAAGTAAAAGTTGATGGAAAGATGAACCTCTTGTTCTGGAGGTGTCACCACGTCTTCCTACCGGGGGGAAACCACAGTGCATGTAGCTCGCCTCCCACTTGCCGTCTGTTGATTCCCTCGTAATAGCAGCCTTGTTCCATCTGTGAAAGGGGTTGGGCTTCGCAGTTAAACCTCGTGTTGTGGTTTGATGCCCCTCTGACTCATGGGGGCAAGAGAGAGGCAACCCTTCAGCCTGGGATCAGGTGAGCCCTTACACCCCACATTAGCGCCTCAGTTCTGGAGGTCAGACGTCCAATGCAGGCCTCCCTGGGTGAAAATCAAGGTGTTGGCAGGGCTGTCTTCCTTCTGGAGGTTCTAGGGGAGAATATGATTCTTGCCTTTTCCAGCTTAGAGGCGTCCTGCACTCCTTGTCTCATGGTGCCTTCCTGCATCTTCAAAACCAGCAATATCTGATCCCTCCAGGACTTGCTTTTATAGTCACTGATTCTGATTTTTAATAGCATATACTTTAGTGTACATATGTGTGTGTGGATAGATATGGATAGCTAGCTAACTAGCTAGAGATGTTTGCATGGTACCCATGGAGGGTGGGGCGGGACAATTGTATCTGTCTCCTTTCAACTATGTATAAGAAATGTAGAGCAGGAATAGAGAAGCGGACATAGAGAACGGACGGTGTACACTGGGTGGGGGAGGGGGGATTAATTAGGAGATTAGGATTGACGTATATAAACTACCATGTGTAAAGTGGATAGCTAGTTGGAACCTGCTGTATAGTGCAGGGAGCTCAGCTCAGTGCTCTGGGGTGAACTAGAGGGATGGAATGGGGGTGTGGGAGGGAGGTCCAAGAGGGAGGCGGTATATGTATACATATGGCTGATTCACTTCACTGTACGGCAGAAACTAACACAACATTGTAGAGCAACTATACCCCAATAAGAAAAAAGAAAAAAAAGAAATGTAGTCCAGTAAAGAAATCACTTGACTGTCATTGATGTTTGTTTATTTTGTTGAATTCCTATTTCATCTTTTCATTTTTCTAAACTACTATTTATAGCTTACTGTGACTACCTAGAGTAGATTATATTCTGGACATCAGGACTAAACTTTCCACAAAGTCAGCTTTCTCCTGGCATGGAACAAAATTGAGCTCTTATTTTCATGACTCAACCATGACATGAAGCATTGGTCCTATCATCTGATCAATTTTGGAGGCTCAGTCTTGTCCTTAAAGTGTATTAAGACAACCATGATCCATGTTGCCCACATCTGACGAGAACCCACTCACCTTTTTCCCACCCTGAGTCGTGAACCTTTCACCTCTATTCACCGTACAGCTTTCCAACCTGTATCTGGATTCACTGGATTCTTTTCTCTTGCACAATCCCTGAAGCCTAAATCGACAAAGCCACCATGTGTTGGTTTCTGATTTCCTTTTTCAATGACACTCCACACTGTTCTAAGGAATAAGTGAGATAATGTATGTAAAGAACTTAGCACATGCTAAGCACTCAATACACAGAAGAATAAAATTTGCTATTTTATTAAGTGTCACTAGCCTTAGAATGGATTTTAGTAACGTACGGGTCTCGCTTAAACCCTATCCAAGACTATTTATGACTGGAAATCCCTTCAATGGAGTTCTAAATTAGATGTCTATTTCCTTACCCCCACCCTCCTCCTTACCCCACCCACCCATCTCAGTGGGTCACTGGCATGCAAAGGCCAGCTAACCCCTTCCCAGTTAGAGTGTCCATCAAGATGCCTGAGTTTGAATCCAGTTTCTGCTGCTTACTAGCTGTGTGAACCCAGGTAAGTTACTTCTCTGTGTCTTAGTTTACTCCTCTGTAGAGAGAGGAACCTATAGTGCTTGTCTCTTAAGGTTCCTACAAGGGTTAATTGGGTGAAAATGTCCAAAGCAATTTGCAAACTGTCTGGCCCAAGCAATTACCATATGAGGGAATATTACTACTACAGTGAATCTCCCTGAATTTAGTCCAGAGCTCATCTGAAATTCCCCAAGAAAGGAAAAAATCACACAATGACTTCATGAAAGGAAAATATACTCTGCAGAGCTGCACATCTACCCACAGCGCTGACCAACTCTGCACCATTATGCAAAGAACACTTTATTTTCTCATTGTCTTGAAATAAAATGGGATTTTGACCTTATCTTTGGGAAATAAAAGGTTCATTAAAGGGCTGAATTCCCCTCTCCCCCAGACAAAGGCACCATCAGCCCTCAAAGGTGAATTCGAACATCTGCTTTTAGATAAACTTGGAAAGTAACTAATTACTCATTAAAATAAAATATATCCTGCCAAAAATATTGCAGGACTGTTTTACCTAGGGTCCCTGATGACATACAAAATGTATGTGAGATGTGGTGGATTTTCTGTAAATGCAGCAGACTCTCAAATAGGATTTTAATGGTAGTACTGAATTGCCATACAAATGTAAAAGATTACAATATATTACATTAATCCAAACACACTAATATTAATATGATTACCTTCATCACCTTCATTTGATACTGAAGGAAGGTCTTCTATCATATTTTGCACCTAGAGATCTCACTTGCACTTAAATGATCCCACAATACAAGTAATATAAGCAACCTTGATCAATATCAGAGCACCTTTCCGAGGACTTGGGACCTGCATTTACATTTCACAGACAGTTTTCACATTAGGATGGATAATGTAATTTTCTCCTCCCTTCCTCCCTCTCTCCCTCTCCCTCTCTGTCTCTCTCTGATTTGAACCTGTACCTGAATAAGATGTGAAAGGATTTGAAACAGTAAAAGCTTCTCCTGAATCAAACTGTTGGCAGTTCTCTTTTAGCAAAGTAATAAGGTCCTTATAAACTTTGAAAATTAAATCACAAATATCAAAAAACAATCTGTATGTATTTTAAGACACATTATTTCAAGGATAGAAAACTTTTGTCAGTATGTACTCAAAAGGATCCAATTTTAACTTCTGTGACAAAATAAGTGTGAGATTGTTATCATACCCCAAGGCTAGCAGAACTGGAAATCTTCTCTACAGTGAAAATATCATTAAAATTGTCTTTAAAACTCAACTACGTAAATGTTTCTGAATTACCTGCAGCGACAGTTGTTTACATTTGACAATGTTGATAATAATAATCCATATGAGGACAGCATGTGGAGCCTACATGAATTTCTACAAAAGAAATGTAGTGAATTAAGGTCATATTGCTGCATTACAAGATTTAAAGAAAGAAATCCATAGATCTCTGTTATGGACTGAAATGTGTCCTCCTCCCCACAACTCCCAAATTCCTATGTTGAAGACCTAACCCTCAAAACGACTGTATTTGTAGGGAGGCAGTTAAGGTTAAACAAGGTCATAAGGGTGGGGCCCTAATCCAATAGAACAGATGTCCTTCTGAGAAGAGGAAGAGACACCAGAGATTTCACTCTTCTCTCTGAAAAGAGAAGAGGCCATGTGAAGACACAGTGACAAGGCAGTCATCCACAAGCCAAGAAGAGAAACCTCACTAGAAACCAATTCTAAAAACACCTTGATCTTGGACTTCTAACTTCCAGAATTGTGAGAAGATAAATTTCTGTTAAGTCACTCAGTCTGTGGTGTTTTGTTATGGCAGCCCGAGCAGACAAATGCAATGTTATTCATTATTCATTCCATGATCATTAATTATGCTGTCAAGAATCAGACCATGTGCTAAGGGTTTGGACAGAGGTAAACTAGATTATGGTCCCTCACATTGGACACGTCCCTAAAGTTTCTCTAATGCTCAGTGAGAAGACAGACTCACAGAGGGGACAATTTTGCTCAAGGTCCTAGGGCTAGTTCATAGCAAAGCTGGGTACAAATTGCATCTCTCTTGATTAACTTTAGCCTGATGTTGGGACCCATGCTCTTTACAGGGAGATATATGGTAATTTCAGTTAAGACAGGGAGTATTAGGAATGCCATTTTGGAAAATTCAAAGTCCACTAGAGAAAAACTCATTTGAATTAGAGACTGTTTCTTACAATTTCCTATTTCTGGTTCTTGACCTTGAGCCTCCCATGTGCACTCAGAGCTTGATCATGTCTTTGTGACTTTGAGCCAAGCAAAGGTTGGTTCCTCTCCATTAACTAACTGTGGTTTAGCAACAAGGCCTGCTCTCTACTGGGAATAGAATTGGAACCTTTAATTTCCTGTCAGCCATGGCCCACACTGGATTTCCCTAGAATTTTCTGGAGGCAAGAGGCTACCACAGGAAGAAAACCATAGAATTCAACTGGAAACCATCCACATTCCCTCACTCTTAGCTCCATCTCTGACAAGCCTCGGTCAAAGAGACTCAGACCACAAGGCTATGACATAATTCTTGCTTGTCTGCCAAATCAGAGAGAAAATGATGAGGAAGAAGGGTTTTATTTGAAAAAAAAAATAAAGCTTGGAGAACTATGTTTTTTAAACTTAGGGAAACAAAATTTTGAGACTAGGATCTGTCAAAGTATAACATATATAGGTATGTTAAATCAAAGCAGATAAAGGGAGATGGGTAAGTTACAAGGGTAAAAAAGCTTTAATTCTTGGTGTTTTCTTTGGGCAGTGGAAAAAAAATTATCTGCATATTACATTATTATTTGTGTTTTAAGTAAATGCCAGGGGAAAGGAATTGGGTCAAGAGGGAGGCACAGGTATTATATACTGAACCTGACCTAAAGAGTTGGATTGGAACGGTTGCAGATTTAAGAAGAGATGATAAAGTCAGAATGTCTGATCAATTTTGTTTTCTTAAGAGTGGAGACTTGCATAAGACAACGCTGTTGAAGGAAACACACTCCTGGCACTGTGAATTGCCCATAACCTGCTAATATTACTGATACCCTTGCTCTCCTAGACATTTCCCAGCCTCCCCTGTGTGGGGGTTTGTCATGTGACTATTTCCGACCAATGGAATGTGAGTGGAAGTAATATAGTCACTTCCAGGGGAGGTGGTTAAGTCTCAAGTGTGCCTCTCCTTGACCCTTCACCCCTGCAGCTGGAAGGGGAGGCTTTGAGTTGGCAGAAACATAGGCTGGAAGGGTGCTGGATACCTAAGTCACTGGGGGAGAGCCATAAAGGTGAGCTGCCAGGCCTACATCAGACTCAGAGTAAATAAGAAATAAATTTTCGTAAAAGGAAGCCACAAAGATTTGTAGATTGTTAGTGCAGCTAAGGACGAATACAGGTGTTCTAAATGCCTTCTCCTCATTTTCTTGCATCTACAGCTCTGATCTTGTTCAGATGTCAACCCTACACCATAAGGCTCAGGGAGGGTGATCCTTTCCCTTGCTCTAGAAGAAAATCCTTATTAGTTTCTTCTTGTCCATTCCCTTTGCCAGTGATTGGTTTGGAAGTGGACACGGGACCAGATTGTGAAGCTTTCTGGGGAACTCTTTTCTTGTTTTTAAGAAAAAGCCACTGACTGTGACTTTTTCCTTACTGATTAGAGATGGAGAGTTGGTGGGAGGGGTAATGCAACAAAGCAAGCTAAGGGGGTTTGCTTAATAAAGTGGTTTAATTGCTTAGATGAAATGACTAAATACCATTCTTTGGGGCCCTGGAACTGAGGACAAGAGTAGAGGGACAAGATGAGGTCCCAGGAGCACTGTGGTGGGCAGGGGTAGGGATACGCAGAGAAATAGCCTCTCAGGAGGGCAATGGCCTGTGACCTTTTAGAATAGTAATGTCTGACCCTGATTTAGCTGAAAAGAAATATACTCAGAGCAGATAAGCACCCTCCATCCCTGCAAACCTCAAAAGTATGCCAGATGGGGAACACGGTATAAAATTTGAATGCTAACAAAAATAAAGGAGTAGAGAAAGCACTATAGAAAGGGGGAAGAAACTACATGTGTTGCACCAGACAGACTTAGTTTGAAGTCTTGGCTTTGCCATTTACAGGTTTTGTTTCATTCAGCAGTTTACATCACCTCTCTGAGCTTCAGAGAAATGGTAGTCTTTGTGCTTCTATTACTAAACATACTCTTTAAAATTTTTTTCTGCATGCTCTGTACCATGTATACTTATACAATCTTAACTAGGATTCAGGAGCTCTGCATCCTGGTATTTACTCTGCAGCATTTAGGTGTTTGCATAAACTGTTTCAGTTGTAAAATAAGGAAGATGCCATGGTCATACCCATCAGCTTCTCTGGAGGAACACACGTGATGCACATCTTGTAAACCCTGTTAAAACAGGCCAAGAGACCATTATTAATATTATTGCACCCATTCAATCTGAGGACCCCTGCTTTGCCTGATGAATGTGCTCTGACTTATAAACAGCCACTCTTCCCCATTATTTAGACAAAAGGTGACAAAGTCAACCTTAGTTACCAGAAAAATCTGGATCGTTTTCACTTGACCTTGTTTTTGGTCTGGCTTTGGGACCTCAGGAGCTGATAAACATCATTATTGGAAACTCTGAGAATGCCCTGTCACCCACACAGCTCTGCCCTTTCTGGATTTTCAGCAGTCCACCCACCAGCTGCAAATGGCTGAGGCTTTGGTCAGCGTGGGAGAAGAGAGAGGAATTTGTTCAGCTGAGTCATGACCCAGGCCCCCGCGTATGGTACAAAACCAATTAAAGCCCCCTTGTCTGCAACCTGAATCCATGATACAGTGGCCTTGAGGAAGGCAGAATCTCGGCTTCGTTTCACCTGGCAGTCCCTTTTCCCTTGGAAGGCAAGGGGTTGGGGTCCTTGTTGTTCATAAAAGATGAATAAGGCACACAAGCAAGGGGGGTAATTGCTTCCACTTCACCCCCGCTCCCTCCCCCAGAAATGTTCTCTGGCCAAACCAAATCCAGGGCTCCCAGAAGACCCAGCCTACCCAGAGCCAAGAGCAACTCCCACCTCTCTGCCGCCACTTACTGTCCCCAAGGGCCTATCCAGAAGACCTGGTCAGTAAGCTTAAAAATAGTTGAGTGTGTGGTGACAAGCTTTGTGGATTTGCTTTGTAAAAATATTCTGAGCAGGGAAATAAACCTTTCAGCAGCTTATTTTTCCACTGCTCTGGGGAGTAACCACTTTCTGCTGCTGTAAGCACTTGTGGTACCTTGAGGGAAGGGGGCAGGGGTGCTGGAGGGAAGGGGCAGAACCCACTCCGGGCATGGATGGGGCTTACTCGGTAAAGGGGAGAAGTGTCTTGTCAGAGAAGCAGGTCTAAGAGTGCCAGCAACTCCTAGGATTCAGACAGACATAATCCAGGCAAGGGAACATTTCTACACATGCTGCACAGAGAAAGAAATTCCAAGCTCCTGAGTTTGGGCATCCAAGGCCCTTCCGGATCTAGCTCTGTGCACCTAGCATGGCCCCTCCCAGACATAATTGTCTAACAAACAGAATCGTTAGCAGTTTTCTCGTCACATCATGATGCTTCATGTGGCCATACCTTCCCACACTCTGTTCCTTCTGCTAGGAAGGCCCTTTCCAGCCCTGGACCCTCACCACCATCCCCAACTCCCCAGACACCTATTCAGTCATTAAAATCCAGCCAGGAAGTTTGCCTTCTCCTTGAAATTTTTCCTGATTCCCTTCACAGTTAATCACTCTATTTCCTAAGCAACAATTCTGCCATCATTGCATGTATCACATGCTGGGCTGTTCCCTCGCAGGGTTTGTTTTATTCATCTTGATGTTTTTGTAACCTCACACAGGATCTGGCAATAGTAAGTACCGCCAAACAGGTTAATTGAACAAATAAAAGGCTGTAATATTACTGCCAAAGAGGAAGAAGAGACAGAACTGCCGGTTTTCAGGGAGCTTGGGTCAATTCAGGACCCTGGGGCGTTGAGAGTTTATGCCCTCTTCCTTCCAAGTGGACAACATCTGTCCCAGTAAATCACTCGGTTAGAAGTTGTCGCAAATTACACAGTAAAAGACTCTGAGAACTTTTGAGTTAACAGAGAACCTTAGCATCATCTTTTTCCTTTCCAGCATTCCCTTGAGTTAAGATGCAGTGATCCTATTTTTACAGGTGAGAAAACAGTTTCCACGGAAGAGGCAGGAGATGAGGAGAGCAGAGCTGGGGCTCAACACAGATTGCCTGTTTCCAGGAATTTTCTCTTTCTACAAATGGCCAAAAACTACTGAAAACAGAAAAAAAAAATGTGTGCAGAACTCTTTATGTTAGATGATGATGATTTCCAGAAACTGTAAAACCCAAATAAGACTTTGTTTGTCCGAATTCAAGAAAATCACCGAGGGGCCAGGCATAGGGCAGCAGAGAATAGGATGTGTCCCCACCAGGATCCCTACATCAGAAGAGCTGGACCACCCTCCTTGGTACAATGTTGATACTGATACTGCCATCCATTGAGAACCACTATCAAGATGGGGGCAGTGTGGTCATCAGAGGTCAGGCTCTGGGACCAGGCTGTCCAGGCTCAAATCCATGCTACTCAATCTCCCTGTGCCTCAGTTTCCCCATCTTTAAACTGATGGTTGCAATTAGACCTAACTCAGAGATTCAAGTTATACCATAGAAAACATTAAATAATCAGTAAGTGTCGCTTCTTAGGTGCCGGGTATCACCCTGAAACCATCAGATTCTTTACCTTTTTGTCCTAATATCGACTCATTCAGGTCTTATCATTTCTGTCTTACCTATTAAATACCTGGGGCTCAGAGATAAGGTGTTTTTCCCAGTGGCTGTTCTGGATTTTGTATCCCAGTCTTTCTGAACTTAAAATTCTATGTATACTGTCTCTGTTTCTCTGAAGCTCCTGGAACCACTGCTCCTTTGAGACTCTGCAAGAGGAAGTCCTATGACTCCGATAATCTATGAGGGTCCAGATGACAGACTGGGATTCCCTGAGCCCTCATCAGCTTTCCAAGTGAGAGGCTGAAAGTTCTGCATGGAGCATGGGTGTATCTTGCATAAATACCTAGAGGCTTGGGAGGTAGAGGGAAAAATATTTGGAGCCAGCAAGTCTAGTCAATTAATATGTGCTTGTGAGTCAATTTTAAAGCTGAAAGATCTTTTGTAAGTACCAAGCGACATTAAATTAGTCTGAGGGCAGATCCTGCCCGCAGAGTAGGAGGTGCCCAAACTGATGCATGTGTGTGTGTGTGCGTGAGAATTATCTGCTGGTGATACGTAGGTGCTGACCCTCCAGTTGTGAGGGCGGAATTCAGTAAATGGGTGCTCTTGGGGAGTGAGGCAGGAAGAGTCCAAACCTCTCCTTCACATGGTGCAGGCATCTGGTCTTGCAGAAGAGGTTCGCCATCAGTCTTGACGGAGTCATACTTGGAAGGTAAAGGTCTGGGCGGGACCACCCATAGGGAACCAGTGTGCCGATGCCTATTGCCTGGTTTGGATCAGGCAAAGCGGGAGAAGTGTGGTTAGTGTTTAGCCAAAGGGTACGGCAGGGCTATAAATGGGAGAAAAATGAGCCCTGAGCTCAGAGACGGAAACGATATACAACCTGTCAGGAAGTGGAGTCCAGTGTAGGTCTGGAAAGTGGCTCAGAAAGGAGTGATGAATGGTGTGAGGGCCTGGCGGCTCTGGGAGTGCTGGATGCCTCCTCCACAGTGTAGGGTGAACTGGTCTCGGCAAAGCTCTCAGGAGGGTCAGGGAGTCACCCTTCCCTTTTTGAACCTAAAGTCTTCTCCAGGTGGATCTCACTTTATATCTCAGGAATGTTTCTGGTTTTCCTTCTCTGGGGGGTGGGAGTGGGGACGGGGGTAGAGAAGAGTTTCCTTGTGGACGACAGAAGTTTGAATCCAGGTCCATCCACCAGCTAGCTCTCTGCGACTGCGAGCAAAGTCCCTCTTTTCTTTCGAAATCAGTTCCTGATCTGGGAAATGAGGAATAGACTCAAAAGAGTCCCCAAGCTTTCTTCCAGTGTCAACTTTCCATAATTTACAGAACTGGCAGCTCTCTGTTTTTGTGACTTTTCTGCAGAACTCCAGAGTCTTTCTGAGATGTCCTGTCAACCAGTTCAGTAAATTTGGGGATATCTAGTGGGTAAGGCTGTGTTCAAAAGAACAGCCTTGTTTTTATCAGTTTTAGGGGTTCATTAAATTCGCATAAGACATCCTTTGGGGAGAAAATGATACTTACATATACATTTATTTGTATGTATGGTTTATTTTGTGAGCTTAATTCTTTAAATGAAATTTATGGCAGGGTATAAAGATAACTTTTGCTACATAGATAATAATTGCCTCTTGTTGTTTAGAATATCACCTTTTATTAATAATAATTCCACCTTGTATCTGTGAAGCATGTTAGAGCTTATAAAAGCTAATTGTTTGTGTAATCTTAACTGGTCCTTAAAACCACCTGTGAACTAGGCTTTTTTCTTTTTATTCATTTTTTAAATTGCTTTTTCAATTATAAAATGAATACAGGTGTAGCTGGGTGCCAGGTTAAATATTCAACATTTTTTTTCTTCTGGTGAAAAAAGAGCTACAGGCTACAATGGTCATCCTTGAAAAGATGATTCAGTTTTTAATTTTTTTTAATAGAAGTATGGTTGATTTACAACATTGTGTTAGTTTCTGCTGTACAGCAAAGTGATTCAGTTATGTATATGTATATATGTGTGTATATATATACATATATTCTTTTTCATATTCTTTTCCATAATGGTTTATTACAGGATATTGAATATAGTTCCCTGTGCTATACAGTAGGACCTTGTTGTTTATCTATTCTATATATAGTAGTTTGTATCTTCTAATTCAAACTCCTGATTTATCCCTCCCCCACCCCCTTTCCCCTTTGGTTACCGTAAGTTTGTTTTCTAGTCTGTGAGTCTATTTCTGTTTTGTAAATAAGTTTATTTATATAATTTTTTTAAGATTCCACATATCAGTGATATCATATGATATTTGTCTTTCTCTGTCTGGCTTACTTCACTTAGTATGATCATCTCCAAGTCCATCCATGTTGCTGCAAATGGCATTATTTCATTCTTTTTTATGGTTGAGTAATATTCCATCGTGTATACATATATGCCACCTCTTCTTTATCCATTAAGATGATTCTCTCTTGAGTCAAGAACGTGGCTCCCTTTCCCCAAATGGAAGGAGGGGGGTTTACCACCAGAGGCAACCAGTGCTCTTGTTAGGGGAAATGAGCTTTGCAAATCTTGTCTCTGCTGTGGTGATCCAGATGCTCTCAAAGAGTTCAGGGAAGGAAGGAAATGAGAACCTTTATTCTGGGTATCTAAATAGGGGGGAAAAAGAGTAGCCCCCACTCTCAGCAACTAGAGAAAACCCGCATGCAGCAGCGAAGACCCAATGCAGCCAAAAAAATTAAATAAATGAAGAAAGAGAGAAAGAAAGAAAGAAAGGAAAGGAAGGAAGGAAAGGAAGGAAAGGAAGGAAAGGAAGGAAGGAAAGGAAAGGAAGGAAGGAAAGGAAGGAAAGGAAGGAAGGAAGAAAAAAGAAAAAGGACCCCTGTTCTAGGCTGGGAGGAAGACTATGCATTACTGGCACGCAGTTGACTGAGCCGCTACGTCTGATACGGCACCCCTGGTAGCACTTGCCCTTTGGTTCCAGATGGAGCTGAACAAGCTGAGCTTGGAGATCTCTGGGCCTGAAAACTAAGGACATTATGGCCACAGGCTTGGGGCCAAGGGTGGAAGCCCTGTCCTTAGAAGAAGCACAGTGGTGGCTCATGCAAGGACCTGAATCAGCAGCGGCCCAGTGATATTTTCATGACCTCGTAGCAGGGGTCAGCAGACTTTTACCATAAAGGTCCAAATAGTAAATAGTTTGGGCTTTGTGGGCCACGTGGTCTCTGTTGGAAAGACTCAGCTCTGCCCTTGTAACATACAAGCAGCCATAAGTGATATGTGACAGAATAGGTGTAGCTGTATTACAGGAAAACTCACAGATATAGTTAGTGGGCTGAATTTGGCCTGTGGGCCATGGTGTGATACCCCTGGCTTAGGAATCTCCCAGAAATAGAATGACTGAGTCCAAGTGTACACATTTTTTTCCAGTTGTTTTAGGTGTCATCAAGTCACCCTCTAGAGAAGTTGTATCAAATCCTTACCCATCCATGCATTAAGGTACTTGCTTCCTTCCATGGTCCTCAACTCTTGGTATTTTTATTTTTTAAAAGAACCAGAGAAAATATGTGTACTCTAATTTTGCATATGAAAAATGTTAAAAAATGTTAACCTTCTCTTCTCACCAAAGATCACATAGCAAGAAATCAGCAAGTTTATGACTAGAAGGTGACTTCAAATTAAATCAGTACATTGAACGTGGAGAATCTCTGCAACGTGGGGATGGATTGTGTGTGGGGAGGTACGAACAGCAAAGATAGGGAAAGGCTGAGGGGGGGGTCACATGAATTGCAGTTGAAAATAACTTCTGCATTCTTCATGATTGAATGAGCACACAGCTGATCAAGGAACTCAACACATCTGCTTCGGATTCTTGTTACCCAAGACATTATGTGCCTTTTGTGGGCTTGCTTCTTCATGAGAAACGTGCTGGCTTGAATTTATGTCCCCTCCCTTTACCGCATATCTACCCAATAGGAGCCGGGCACCAGAAAGAAGGATACCCATTGGGGTTTTAGGCTAACCCCTTTAAAATCTTCTAGGGTGGGAGACATATTGGCTCATTTGTTAAAATTCTCCTTTGTTTTGTGATCTGCCAATGACCAGCCATACACTAGCCAGGGAGGTGTGAGGTTAACTGGTAGAGTTCATTCTTTGGGGACACAGATCTGATTTGAGTTTCAGCTCTGCTCTAGAGTGGCTGTGGAGTCTTAGATATACTCTCGCTGGGCCCATTTCTTCAAATGTAAAATTGAGAAGAGTAAAACCTCCCCCTTAAGGTGTTCGTGAAGAGTCAATAAACACACATATGTAGAGTGTCTAGTCAAGTGTGAGGTATGATTTGTCCAATCCTAGGGCATTGCTCACAAACCTGGAATGTAACTTAGAGAGCAGTGGGTATCTAGGGAGAAGACCTGGGTTGCACTGACTACTTCAGGTGGGCAAGGATTGGCTGGGTTACTGGGATCTCTCAAATCACATTTCATAAAAAATAACCTGCATGGAGAGAAACTAGGGGTTACTAATTAGGGATTAGGTCCATCAATCTAGTTCAGGAGAAGTTGATTTGGTCCCAAAAAGCACTTTAAGTACTTACAATACAAGGTCATGTGTTTTAGTCTTAGAATAAAGAAATTAATCCTGGTGCTAAGGAGACTCAAACCAGAGAGACAAATAGCAGAACTTAACATGAAACATTTTGAACATATTCTGAGAAAGGGTTTAATGGAAAAATCATAGGATGTTACAGAGACAAAGAGAAGAGTACCTAACCTAATTGTTTGAATGGCTGGGACTAGGAAAGACTTCTCATAGGGGTCACTTAAAAGTTTAAGCCTTATAGAGTGACAATATGGAGTATATGTGAGTGGGTTAGTGTCCATGTGTGATGTGTGTGTGTGTGTGTATGAGAGAGAGAGAGGAGAGAGAGAGAGAGAGAATAAAGGCACTCAAGCAAGGGAATTCATGACTGAAGAAATGAAACTGAATGGTACATATAAGGGAATAGAAGTTTGGTGCTGCAAGAGATGTAAGGTGATAGTTGGGGTAATAGCAAAAAAAATGAGGTCGGTTATGAAATACTGGTCAAAGTCTTGAGGTCTTCATTCTTTGGAAGCCATTGGAAAGGTGTTATGCAGGACAGTGGCAAGATCAGATTCATGTTTCAATGCTTTACAAAGATCCCCTTGGCTTCAGCATGGAGCATGGATAGAGTGGCCAAACCAGAGGCAGAAATACTAGTTAGGAGGCTTTGCAGTAGTTCGGATGAGAGACGGTGGTGGTTGAACTGGAGAAACATGGTGGGGAAGGGGAAGGAGATCTGTTCAGTCACTATTAACTGGTAAAATTAGCAAGAGTGGGCATGGCTTTCATGTGGAGGGTGAAGGAGAGCGATGATAACTCCCAAGCTTTTGATTTGAGCTCTGGAGCTTGATGGGACCATGCCTTGAGACTGGAACAGTGGAGGAGGTGGAGATGAAGAGTTTAGAGAGAAGAAGAGAGACTTCAATCAGGGAGTTCTGGGCTGGAAGCAGATGTTCTGGCTTCTGAAAAATTTTTCCACTGTCTGTGGGCAAATTGTGATCCTTCCTTAGCTTTAGCTTCTCCAGTTCTATCATGAAGGCACCAGACTCAAGACTGTTTCCCAAACATGCGTCTGTAGCCTCATAATTGTCAATTCTGCTTCAGTAGGTTTGGTGTGTACTCTGGGAATCAATATTTTCAAAAGTTTCCCTGGTGATGTTGCTGTCTGGTTTCGGGGACCTGTGCATCAGGAGAGCCCTGAGGATTCTGACAGCTCAATGATCTCAGTGCCCTTTTCCCCTAGTCCTTTCTCTGTCCTGCTGACTCTGCAGAGGCAAGCTGGCCTCTGGCCTTCAGTGTGGCTCCACAGTCCCTGCCACCGCGTGCCAGTAACCACAGCTTGTCTCACTCTTGCCCCTGCGCCCTTCCCCACTACCCCCACATAGGGGGAAGAAGCCAAGATGATTGCCTCTCACACATATTGAGGCAACTCCCTGCTGTGTTTTTTTTAAGGACATATGGTTACTCTCCTACTGGGGTAATCTGTAAAAAATTGCTTCTGTGGCTCATTGGAATGAAGTGTTGGTTATTTTTTTCCAAGTGTGGTAGTCAATGTGGAAAAAAAAAACACAACCAACTTCTTCAAAAATCAATGTTTTGTAGATAGAGCACGTTTAGACGTTGAGTTTTATTCTTCCAGCTGTGCTCAGAGCACACATTGCCTGCCCTCAGCGTTTTCACTGGTCCCACTTCCTGCTACAGGTGAGCTCACCAGATGCTGCATGTAGACATGAGGAAGAATCGTTCACTGCATCTGAAAACTTCACTGGAGCTTGGCCATCAATAGAGAGGCTTTAGGTGTTACTTCTCACAACTTGCAAACCACATTAATTGCACTGAGACCTCCAGGTGGGACCAGGAAGTGGTTCCCTTACACCACACATGAGAATTTGGGGCTGGAATGAGACAGTACAGGTCTTTCCCTCACTGCAAGGCTGAGATCAATTGTTGACTCCTAAAACCAAAAGGGATGTGGGAATCTGGTGAGAATCGCAAAGGCCTGGAATATGAGAGTTATGTGCAAAGATGAAAGGTAGCAGGCTTTTTTAGCCTGGAGGCACCGTAGAATGGCTTAATTATAACCTCCTCCCATATACAGAGGGTTCTCCAATGAGGGAAGCCCACTACTGGATCCCAGGCTGTTCTACAGCAGAGACCATATCTTATTTATTTTTTATTCTTTCCATGGTGTCCAGTACAAAGCTCTGAATGAAGTGGTGGCTGAGGAAGTTGATTCAACAACTATATTCCCAGATCTCATTACAGAGTTTAACTCTGGGGTCCTTCAAACCGAGGTTTGAATTCCAGTTACACCAGTTACAAACTGTGTAACTTTGGATAAGACACTTGAACTGCGTGTGTTGAAATTCTCTTACCTATAAAATGAGCTTAAAATACTGACCATGTAGGGCAATTCTGAGGATTAAGAGAGAGTATGTGTATCTAAAATACCTACTAGAAAGCCTGGAGAATTGATTAAATGTCTGTTGAGTGAAGGACTACATAAAGCTCTGGAGAGCGTTCAGATCGGCTACAGAAGACAGGTAAGTAGAGTGACTTGAAGTACTGATTTGCCTTGGACAGCGCTGGCTTAAGTAGGTTGAACAGACGTGAGGATAGATAACTGAAGGGACAAGGAAATATCCCTGTAGCCTTGGAAGAACCTTAGCTTCATGGCTTGTGGCCACTTAGTACTACGGTTGTGCACAAGCAGTGTGTGTGTGTGTGCGTGTGTGTGTGTGTGTGTGTGTGTATGTGAGAGCATGTACATGCATGTAATGTCTAGTGTCTACTACCTGGATGTATTTTGAGCTTTCTGGAAACTTGGCTGGTACCTAATCCACCTCTGCATTTCCCTCTCTCCTGGAAACTGGAAACACCCTGGGTTTCAATACATGTGAGATGAGAACCAACAGTGATTAGGTGTCTTCTACAATCTGAGAACAGAAAGAAAAACAAACAAACAGAAATTACTCTCTCCCTCCTACTGCTTACATTCTTGTGGCAAAGTCAGATTCTCTTGGAAGCTTTCTTCTACTATAGTTGTTATAATGTATTCACCGTACAATTGATTTATTTAAAAAGACTAGAACATTACAGATAAAGGTGCAGCTCCTTTTTCCTCTCTCTATTATCCTCCTCCCTACAAGGCAATCACCAGCATGAATTTTGTAGTCCCTATTTTCTATGTTTATTCTGGAATGTATCCATAAATGATATATGTAGTTGCTGGGATTTTTTTTTAAAAAACTTTTTACATAGTGATTTCATACAATATTCTTTTTAACAACTTGCTTTCCCCCTTTTTTTCTACTCAATATTGCATTTTTAAGATCCATTTATATCTTTATATACAGGTCTCATTCATTCATTTAGTTTTTATTATTGGAGTACATTGTATGAAAATACAACCATTTAATTGCTTATTTCCTGTTGAAAGACATAAAGATTGCTTACAATTTTTCTCCATTCCAAACAATGTTACAGTGAACATCCAGGATACCCTGGTACATGTGAGCAAGCATTTCTCTAAAATAGAATTGTTAAGTCATTGGGTATGCATATTTTAAATGTCATTATCCTCAGCCAGTTTCTCTCCAAAGTGACTGTACTAATTTACACTCCCACCAGCAGGGTATGAGAGTTCTGTTTTCT
Source organism: Monodon monoceros (assembly GCF_005190385.1). Taxonomy (NCBI): domain Eukaryota; kingdom Metazoa; phylum Chordata; class Mammalia; order Artiodactyla; family Monodontidae; genus Monodon; species Monodon monoceros. Next base: position 94,677,411 of record NW_021703782.1, read on the forward strand.
CATGTCTTTACCAACAGTTGGTGTGGACAGACTCTTTAATGCCTGTCAGACTATTTGGTATGAATTGGTGTTTCACTCTTGTTTTAGTTTTCATTTCCTTTATCACTAGTGAGGATAATCATCTTTTCATACGTTCACTGAATTGTCTGCTTCCATCATTTGCCCACTTTTAAGTTACATTGTTGGTTTGTTTAAACTGACATATAATTTCTCTACCTATTCAGGATTCTAATTCATGTTGGTTTTATATATTACAAATATATTTTCTAAGCCTGCCATTTTTTTCTTTAGTACCTTTTGTGGAAGAGAACCATTTAATTTTGAGGTCGCCAGTTTTATCAGTACTTTCCTATAAACTACTGATCTGAGAATTTTCTAAGAAATCTGGTTCTTTTCTCCTAAAATTATTACCCTAGATTTTCTTCTAATTAATTTTTTATGGTTTTATTTAATTATTTTCATGTGAGATGCAAGTTTTAAATGGAAAATCTTGCCATTTATTGTTTACTTTTTCCTTTCACTGATTTATATGCCACCTGTGTCATATGCCAGCTTCTCACACGTATTTGAACTTATTTAAGAGCTTCAAATTCTGTTCCATTGATCTGACTTTCTCCCCCTGTTCCAATGTCACTGTTTTAATTTCAATAGCTTTAAAATATAAATGTCTTAAGAGATACATAGTTAAGTGCTACCTCTTATTTTTGTTTTCTCCAGAATCAGCTTGGTTAATATTTGATGTTTGCAAATTCAGATGGATTTTAGAATAAGTATGCAGAATTGTAAAGGAAAAATCTTGTTGAGATTTTATTTGAAATCTCATTGAATATATTAAGGATTTAGATCAAATTAATAGCTTTGTGATTTTTTTTTTTTTTTTTTTTGCGATACGCGTGCCTCTCACTGCTGTGGCCTCTCCCGTTGCGGAGCACAGGCTCTGGACGCGCAGGCTCAGCGGCCATGGCTGACGGGCCCAGCCGCTCCGCGGCATGTGGGATCTTCCCGGACCGGGGCACGAACCCGTGTCCCCTGCATCAGCAGGCAGACTCTCAACCACTGTGCCACCAGGGAAGCCCCACGTTAATAGCTTTGTGAATTTTAACATCTCCATCCATGGAAGTGGCACAGTTCTCTATATATTTTGTTTTCTCTTGTTTCTTGTAACATTTTATAATGTTCTCCTCAAGGTTTTACTTAAGTGTATTTATAAACAATTTTGATTGTTTTATAATGACTATACTTATATTACATTATTACTGATACGTATACATTTTTGTGTATTATTCAGCCATTCTGAAATCTCGTAGTTGCTCCATTAGTTCATTTACAGCTTTTCTTGATTTACTATATTGATAATCTTAATATAATCTCTATGTAATTACAACTTCCAACTCTTTTGCCTCGTTTGTTTCTCTTGTCTTATTTCATAGTTAGGACATGCAGTTGACTAGCAATGGTGAATTATGTGGACTATACTGTTATCTTCTCTTGACTTTAATAGAAATGCTTCGAAATTTCAGCATTGAGTTTTATTTGCAGGGTTTTGATAGCTACTTATTAGATTAAGGAAGCTTCCTGCTGTTGATAATTTGCTAAGAATTTTGTCTTAAATAGATGTTGAATTTAATTGCAAATTTTATGTATTCAATATCTATTGAGACATCCATTTGTTTTCCCATTAAATTGCTCAAATGTTGAATAATCATACCTTGATAGATTTTTTTTTTTCCTTAGTGACTCATACCTGTCTTTCTGTGATAAATTCTACTCAGCCACAGTGCTTGTTGGTTAGGCTCAGAACAGTGCTAGGTTTAATATGCTAGTGTTTTGCTTAAGATGTTTAAAATTAAGATTTTTACAGCCTAATAAATTCTTTTTTGTACTTAAATTCTTTTGAGAGGGATTTGTGTCTAGTGTTACTATCTTTTCTGACATTCTGATTTCAATCTATACAATTCTTTTCTACTAAACTCTTCCACCTGCTATTTTCTCCATACCTGCTAGAACTTAAAAGCCACATTCTATCTTGGTCTGCACTCTAATTGTATTACCTAAATGTGCACTTTTCCAATTGTATGACAAATTGTTATTTTTTGATACCCATTTGCTATGCCAATTGTACTCTCACAGTAGTAAGTGGGATTCTTAAGTAGAGAAAATCAAGGTATTCTTCATTTAGTCTACTCATCTTAGCAATGGCTAATAGTGAAATTCCCAGATAAATCAAAGAAATGTCTCAATCACCTTCCACAAAACAATTCATTAATAAGTATTAATTAAATTGGTAGCATCCCGTGTGCTAGACACTGTGCTCAACACTTTATATACGTGATATTGCATAAAACTTACAAATATTGTATGGGATAGGTAGTGCTGTTCTCAGTTTAGAGATATTAAACGTTGCGTTTATGGAGTTAACTAACTTACTTAAGTTACGTGAGTGTTAAATGGGATTTTCATCCTGTCCTATCTGATGCCAAACAATATACTCTTAGCCATTTTGCTACACTGTGTCTATACCAAGGTTTGGAGACCCTAATGCCATTGATGATAACTCCATGCCAGGACGCAACAGAGTTTAACCTGTCCACTGAAAATAATGCACACCCTAAAGTTGAGAATTACGTTGTTATTCAGCGGACTTGCTGAGAACTTAAGCCTGGGAGACAGCCTCTCAGATAGCCCTGAGGGACTGTTCTGATGAGGTAAGGGAAGAGCCAGGACATATAGGAGTTCAAACAGATGAACAAAAAAAACCCCAGGATGTTGAACATCACAAGATTACTGCTAATTAAAGAAAACCAGACATCTCAAGTTAATGAATTTAGCACTTTTTTTGTGTCTGAGAAGATGCAAGAACCTGGGCTCATTGAAATCATTCCTTTGCTATACACCTTAACTATCCAGGGCCCGTATCCTGTTTTTCTCCATCCTGAATCCCCTCAGGTGCACAGTTGGAGGTGGCTGCAGTGGCTGATGACTTGATGGCCGCAACATCCTTTGTTTATTCATATGGCAGACAACATTTTTCATCCACAAACCCAACACTGTCTCCTGGTTAACATACTCCTTATATCTTAGCTCTCTGATTAACAGATAAGAATTCTGCTCCAGGGCATACACATTTTGTTTGTTTGCTTTGTTTTGTCTTATGTATGTCTCATTTCCCTGTATTTCTTCTTACACTACACCATAGAAATACCTACTCATGCTTTGAATCTTCTTTCTTCTGTCTTCCTGCCCTTATGTTCAATTTCCTCATTTCTAGTTATTCTCATTAATGCTTATTGATTTTTTCTTTTTTACTTTTATACTAAACAAAAAGAAATCAGGAAAGAATTAAAAAAAAAAGAAGTTGTCCTACATTGGAATATTGTGCCTCCAAGGCGGGAATCTGATGTTGGATTCTCTCTCGGATGCCCTGGAGTCCTGGTTGGTGGCTGAAGCTGAGAGATGGTCAACACTTTAGTGAACTAACTTGGATGCTTCTCTACCCTGGGCCTCTCTGACAGGCAATACGCCTCATCTTTGTCAATGGGTAAGGGTTTCTTTGACTAGCCAGGCATAAGACAGAACACGAAGATGGAGCTGCTTGCCCAGTGGTGAATGTATTCCTGTTTTTGTAATCTACTTGCTGTCAACTCTCTTTTTTCCTTTATGATGTTTAATTGAAAATCACAGCCTAATGAGGTCTGGCCAGTTTCTTTCCTTTGGCTGAAGACTTGATGTTACTGCAAATATATATGAATAAGAGGAGAACACTTTCTGGAGAAATGGAAAACTTCAAGGGCTCTTAAAGGCCACTAGAAATGAGTTGTTTATATGATGCATTTTCCCCCTTACATTTTAACAGATTAATTTATTACTAAGCTGGTGTTTCCTTCAACAATTATGATTTTTTTTTGATGGTCTTGGAATATCCTTGGAACTCAAGTCCGGCCAATGAATCTAGATATTTTGTTGGTTGAAGTTCAGGGTCTCTGATCTCACCTGAATTAGCTCCTGGAAGTATGCTTGGAAATTTAAAAATCTGTGCTTTTACTTTTCCTCTTTCTTTTTAGCCCAGTTCAGATGTCATGTCCCTACAGATTTTTCCTTAATTCCTAAATTGTGGTAGTGCATCCGTCATCTGCACAGCTAGAGAACTTGTATTTGAACTGTTTCATTTGCCCCGTGCAATGAGATGCAATGCGGTTGAGGAGAGGATATGAGTATTGGAGCAGGGCAGGAGAGGATATGAGTATTGGAGCAGGGCAGGAATGTGTTTGCATCTTGGGATGAGTATTTACCAGCTAGGTGATCATGACATCTCAATATTTCATTTCTGTGAATGATAATCTTCAAAATAATAATGCTGATAAAATACCTGCCTCATCTTGTTGTTGGGAGAGTTCAGTGAGGTCACATATATATTAGACTCGGTGCACAGGAGAGACAATAACTATGATTTCCCATTTCTTTGAGTTTATCTCCACCATCACTTGTACATGTAAAGTGCTTTCTACAGCACTTGTAGAAACAATGAGACTATCTTTCCATAACGTTAACTTTGCAAGCTAAGAGATTTTCATCAGGGGAATATATCTCATGAACTGGCATGCCTTGTTTTGGTCACTTAGTCAACCTCCTAGGCTTTATTTGAGATAACCTCATAAAAGTATTATTTTGTTTCATGTAGGGACTTAATTCTTGAAAGTTACTTAGTGTTATTTTTTACAAAATTAAATCCTCTTTTAGAGCCAGCTGGAGAATGCACTATTAAAGTGAGTCATGTGGTTAATCCTTTTTTGTAAAGTAACCTCTTGGAAAGTGAATAATCCTCTGTAATTTATCATGCTTATATTCCGATACCAGTGCTTCTTAGAGAGGTGCCTGATCCATGTGCATCAAGTACTCTGTACAGTCTTACATTTCTATTAAAAAAAAAATTTCCACCGAAGCCAGGGATGGGTCTACATGGGTGATATTCTTCTATTGTGTGTAGTTTGTCTTTACATTTTAATGAATTAATGTAGGAAGGGGTTGGTATTAGATTCTCCACAGCACAAACTCATAAGGCTTTATTTTAGGAAGGCTCTAAGAGCCGAGGGAAAACGAGAAGGAAAGTAATATTATAGAGTATCTGCGTGCTAAGCATTGTGGTAAGCATTTTCACCAACATATGGTGTTATGAATAGCATTATTCCCCTTTTATTCGTCAGAAAAATAAGCAAAGTAATCTATGCAAGTGTCAAAATCAAGATTTGAAATCAGGTCTGCTTAGTGCTAAATCCCTTGCTAATTCTAATAATGTATTCCTTCTTGAGTACAATCTACTGAGTTTAGCCAGGAAGTAAAATCTAAGATTTGTGTGGTATTTACCTTATAGGGAGTCACTTTAAAAATACCTTACTGTGCATTATCTTGGGGCCCAATTTTTATTTGGGTATATGCAGCATGGACCTAAACCTTGGCTCTGAGGTTAGCTTCAGTGAGGTTTTGAAGGAGTGAATACTTTCCCTTTTTTTTTTTCCATAGAAGATGAAATGTGGACTGTTGCTAGAAGCCACAAAGCTGAGTATTTATTAAATACACTTATCTCCCTTTCATCTATTTGGCCAATGTTCCCAACAATAATCTAATTTCCTCTAAAATTTTCCATGGAGCAGGATGGTGACTCTAAATCCTGAAACGCTAAAGGAATCATTTAATGACCTGTGGTGAGTTGCTATGAAGTCATTCCAGACTTGCTGTTGAGTATTTGGAGAAGACTCGTGGGTAAGCTCCAGGTCTCTCCAAAATGATCCTGCTAGTTGCAGTCAAGGACTTTCTGGGGGTTTCTGGAAGTTCTAGATGACTCTTAAGGGAGTCTATTTAGTTCCGTTTGAGAATATAGTGCTAATAAGGCCAGTGGTTTGAGCCCTCTGAGCTAGTGCTCATAGACTATGCTCTGCACTTTGGACAGCCATTTAGCACATAAATGATGTAGGTTGTACATAGGCAAAACAAAACAAAACAAAACAACCCAGTGGGGATGGCTTAGTGTGTACATTAACTCTATTTACTCATTCAACCTGAATTTTTTTTTTTTTTTTGGCCACCCTGCTTGGGCATGTAGGATCTTAGTTCCATGACCAGGGATCGAACCTGTGCCCCTTGTAGTGGAAGCGTGGAGTCCTGACCACTGGACCGCCAAGGGAGTCCCTGACCTGAATTTTCTAAGAGCACATTTGGTACTAAACTCTAGGGATACAAGGCCAGTTTGAACTAAGACTGTCATTAAGTCTCTGACTATGAGGGATACATAAACAGATAATTATGTAACGTTATGATGCACACCATGCTAAAGGGAGCTGTAGATAACATCTGTAAGATTATCAAAGGAAGGGTGCTGACTAATAACAAGTTGAGTTTATTAAGTATAATAAAAATGAGAATTATTATAATGGTGATCATCACTATTATCATTGATCTCTTAGTGCTGATCCCACTGTTAACACCTGTACTTGAATTATTCAGTCCAACAACCTTGAGATACTGGTGATGATGATAAAGAATGCAATATTAAACACTACTTTTAAGACACTGTATTGGATATTTAAAGATATTATTTTATTGGATCATGCCAGCAACCCTCTGGGTTTTTCTTTTTTCTTTTTTTACTATTTTGGGTAATAACTTTCTGAGGTATTATTATCACCATTTTGGAGAGGACCAATCTGACGTTAAGAGTCTCCATAAATTCCCCAATCACTCAGTGAAGACAAGGAAGTTTCAAAACTTGGACTAATTGACTGCTCTTTTCATTTTTCTATCTTTCCTACCTTATTTTTTCTCGTCTTCCCTTGACTTCTTTTCCCATCTGCTATATCATTCTCTTTTTCATCTTAGTTTCCCTAACTCACGTTTTTATCACCAAAAGTGTGCCACTCTGCTGGGAACTGGGGATACAGAAAAGAGCAAAATACAGCCCCTGCTCTCCTGGTGCTCATGGCCCAGTGAGAAAAAGAAATAAGTAAATATGTAATTATAGTACAGTGTGGTAGATGTTGTGATAAAGATGTCTGCTGTGGAATTACAGTAGTCCCACCCTTATCCACAGTTTCACTTTCTGTGGTTTCAGTTATCCATGGTCAACCACAGTCTAAAAATATGAAATGGAAATTTCCAGGAATAAACAATTCGTGTTTTAAATTGCATACCATTCTGAGTAGTGTGTCGAAATCTCCCACCCTCTCACTTAGTCCTGCCTTGGACTTGGATCATCCCTTTGTCCAGCATATCCCGTTAGTTAGTCACTTAAGTAGGCACCCAGGTAATCAGATCGACGGTCATGGTGTTGCGGTGCTTGTGCTCAAGGAACCCTTATTTTACTTAATAACGGCCCCAGAGCACGTGAGTAGTGATGCTGGCAATTCAGATATGCCAAAGAGAGGCTGTAAAGTTCTTCCTTTAAGTGAAAGGTGAAAGTTCTCAACTTAATAAGGAAAGAAAAAAAATCATATGCTGAGGTTGCTAAGATCTAAGGCAAGAAAGAATCTTCTACCCATGAAATTGTGAAGAAGGAAAAAGAAATTTGTTCTAGTTGTACCGTCACACCTCAAACTGCCACAATTACTACCACGGTGCACGGTAAGTGCATAGTTAAGCTGGAAAAAGCATTAAATTTGTACAGTAAGATAGTTTGAAAGAGAGAGCAAAAGACCACATTCACATAACTTTTATTACAGTATATTGTATATATAATTGTTCTATTTTATTATTAGTTATTGTTCATCTCTTACTGTGCTTAATTTATAAACTAAACTTTACCATAGGTATGTACGTATAGGGAAAAACATAATATTTATAGGATTTGATACTATCCATGTTTTCAGACACCCACTGGGGGTCCTGGAAAATATCTTGCCACAGATAAGCAGGAACTACTATACGAAGTTCGGGCACATGGTCCCAGTTCAAAGTCTGTGAAGTCTTCCTGGAAGTGGTGCCTGGAAATGAGTTTTAAGGTAATATTTACACTCAGAGAATCACTAGTGCAAAGGTATGAGAGGCTGGAACAGTGGGATGCATTGGGGGTCTGTGGAAGCTTTAGAAAGGCAGAAACTAAGGGGGCTTGGGGAGGAGCTGGGTAGAGTAGATCCTTGTTTCCTGTGAAGTTAAAGTCTATTTTAGGTTTCCTCTTTTTTTTTTTTTTTTAATGCGGTACGCGGGCCTCGCACCACTGTGGCCTCTCCCGCTGCGGAGCACAGGCTCCGGACGCGCAGGCTCAGCGGCCATGGCTCACGGGCCCAGCCGCTCCGCGGCATGTGGGATCCTCCCAGACTGGGGCACGAACCCACGCCCCCCGCATCGGCAGGCGGACTCCCAACCACTGCACCACCAGGGAAGCCTTAGGTTTCCTCTTGAGAGCCCAGGTCATGTCACCATTTCCGATGCAAGTCACATGTGTGCCTCCAAATTACTATTGACTGTGGCTCGCAAAGCTGCATGCTCAGGTTGACTTGCCCTCAGTGGCTGCTGTGACAAGATGATCAGGTGTTGGCTGTCCACTCCATTTTAATGTAAAATGAAAGCAGACCACAGCTTAAACAGACACAGGCTCAGAGGAGAAGAAACTTCCATGTTCAGACCATTGAATTTGTGACAAAACTGTGCTCTGGGTTTGGCATATACAGTCTCACTTAATCTGCAGCATTCTCCTTTGTGGAAGGAAAGAACCCTAAAAGAAATCAACTGGGTTGCATAGAAATCTGGCTGTTGGTCTTAAAGAAACACTGTTTCTGATTGGTTCTGGAGTTATTCTTAACTGGAAGGGTCTTTTTTTTGTTCCTAGACCTAATTCCAATGTGTGTGTGTGTGTGTGTGTGTGTGTGTGTGTGTGTGTGTGTGTGTAGGCTTTCCCACACCAACAAGCAATTCTTGGACACCAGTAGGGTGTCCAAGTTGATGTGAATTCAAATCAACTCAATTCTAACACTACCCAGAGATAGCATCAGATGTCACAGGTAAAAGGCTCAGTCCCACAAGGGCACCCTCCACTTTAGAGGCCAGTTGCAAGCCCCGGTTGTGTTTCTGGGCTACAAATCGGAGGTTCCAAAGATGCCTTCTAACTCAGGATGCGAGTCCCACTTGTTACCTGTACTTCTGATCAACTGGCTATAAATCAAAGGTTCCCATGACCCCTTCCTTGGGTTCAATGATCTTGCAGGAACGGTTCACAGAACTCAGGAAACCTGTTTATTTACTAGGTTATTGACTTTTTTACCAAGGGTATTAAAGGATATGAATCAACAGCCAGATGAACAGATACCTAGGAGGAGGTCTTAAACAAAGGAGCTTCTGTCTTCATGGAGCTTGGGACCCAGCATGGTGCCTATGGAAGCATTCTTGGTTCCCAACCCAGAAGCTCTCCAAAACCCCTTCTTCTAGGTTTTTATGGAGGCGTCATTATATAGGCATGATTGGTTAACTCATTGGCTATTGGTGATTGATTCAGCCTCCAGCCTCTCTCCCCTCCCTAGAAACCAGGGGGTGGGACTGAAAGTTCCAACCCTCTATTCCTGCTTGGTTTCCCTGGCAACCAGCCTCCATCTTTAGGTGCTTTCCAAAAAGTCATCTTCATGAATATAAAGCCAGCTGTGCTGGAAAGGAGCTTGTGATGGATAATAAGACACCCATTTCACCTTTATAACCCTGAAGAGTTTTCAGGAACTGAGGACAAGAGACCCAATACTATAACAAAAGATGCCCCCATTGCTCTCATCACTCAGGAGATTCCAAGGGGAGCTGTGAGGCAGGAACTGTGAATGAAGACCAAATATACATGAGAAATATATTTTTGTCATCTGAAAGACCAAATATACATGTTTCTTATAAATCACAATATCATATGAGGCACTGCATAGGTGAGGACCGTTCTGTTCTAAACATGATTGCATCAAGCAGCTGTCTGTCTGTGATGCAGGAGTTGCTTAAGGCAGGAAAACATGGGAAGGTGTAGATCTTGAGGCCTGCTTAGGAAATCTGATAGCTTTTGCCTTCACTGCACTGTTTCGATGGGCTGGCAGACATCCTTCCATTAGCACCTGCATACCTTGAGGTTTTTATCTGGCACAAACGGAATGTAGAAATCTAAACTAGATTCTGAGGTTGAAGACAAAGAACTTTGTTATTCCCCTTGCCTCATGCTTTTTGGTTGAAATGACATATATCAAAACGTAAGATCCTAGAGGTGAGTTTAAGTTGCTTAAAAAGTTACAATATGTTGGGGACAGAGACGGGTTCTACAAATCAGAATGAGGAAAGGGAGAATCATGGGCTTTAAGACGAAGCATATCCTGACTCAAGTTCTGGATCCTGCAGTTGGAACACGCTGAGTGGTGGGTTCTGGATGTGGACGGGGGCCAGGGCTGAGGGCTGAGGGGCTAAATATGATGGAGAAAGGAGTTAGAAGAAAAATGTTCACCAGTGGGATATAAGTCATGGTTCTGAGTATAATCCAAAACATAGCATTCAGAGATAAAAACCACAAAAGAAAAAAGACATTTGAACTAAAGCATTAGTCTGAAGGGCATTGGAAGAGATTTGAGTCCATTATAAGTCAATGGCACAGAAACTCTGGTCCAGAGCAAGAGTATGTAGGAAAGGGGATGGGAGAGGGAGACAAGAAATTTCATGGGCTTTGGGGATGGGACCACAGGGCATTTTCATAAGAACCCTGTGACAGTTTACAAATACCATGGCTATGTAAATTTATATGAGTCAGTGAACTTCTCTGAGCCTCAATTTCCTCATCTATAAAATGTGGGTCATAATACTGCCTTCCAGAATGGCTATAAGGAATGTACATATATTTGGAAAGGAGGACTGCAAATTTACTTAGCCAAATATGTGTGAGATGTGTACTAAAATTACAGAATATTTTACATAAAAAGACAGTAGTAAATAGAGACATGTACCATGTTAATAGATCATACATTTTAATAAGATGGCAGTTCTTCTCAAATTGATCCGTAGATTCAATACAGTAGCAATCAATTTCCCAGCAGTTTTTTTTTATATAGAATTTTATGTGAAGTTCCTAAAATTCACAAAGTAATTGAAAGCCTAGACTAGCCTAAGTAATTCTGAAAAAGAACAATGGTGATAGACCTACCCTGCCTGGTTTCAATACCTACTATCAAATACATTAATTAATACAACATATTATTGACATAAAGGGAGATATAGATATCAGTGGGACAGAACTGAGACCCCAAATAAACCCACTTATACACATCAATTGCTTTTTGGAAAATGTGCCAATGTAATTAATGAGAGAATGAGTTGGCTTTCAACAAATGATGCTAGATCAAATGGATATTCATATAGAAAACAATGAATTAACCCCTATCTCACAAATTATACAAAAGATAACTAGAAATGGATCATGGACCTAAATGTAGTAGCTCAAAGTAGAAGAAAATATAGGAATCAAATCTTTGCTACCTGATGTAGGAAAATTTTTCTTAGGACACAAAAAATACAACCTACAAAAAATATTATATTTCATCTAATATAAACATTTCTGTTCTTCAAAGGATACTGTTAATAGAATGGAAAGACAAGCTATAGACTGGGAGAAAATATTTGCAATATGTTTGTCTAACAAAGGACTTTATCTAGAATATATTGACACAACTGAAAAATAAAAAGAAACAGCTAAATAAAAATAGGCAAAGATTTTAACAGACACTTCACAAAAGAACACACAAATGGCCAATAAGCCTATGGAAATATGCTCAACATCACGAGTCATCAGGCAAATAAAAACTAAAGCTGCAAAGAGATACCACTACACGACCACTATAATGGCTGTAGTTAAAATGACCGACATTAGGGGCTTCCCTGGTGGCGCAGTGGTTGGGAGTCCGTCTGCCGATGCGGGGGACGCGGGTTCGTGCCCCGGTCCGGGAGGATCCCACATGCCGCGGAGCGGCTGGGCCCGTGAGCCATGGCCGCTGAGCCTGCGCGTCCGGAGCCTGTGCTCCGCAACGGGAGAGGCCACAACAGTGAGAGGCCCGCGTACCGCAAAAAAAAAAAAAAAAAAAAAAAGACCGACATTAAGTTTTGGTGAGTAGGGCGGAAACTAGAATCTCAGACGTTGCTAGCAGGAATGCGTAATGTTTTGGAAAACAGTTGGGCAGTTTCTTATAAAGTTAAACAAACATTTACCCTATGATCCAGCAATTCCACTCCTCGGTGTTTGCCCCAGAGAAATGTAAACATGTTCACACAAAGATCTGTGCTTAGATATTCATAAGTTTTCTTCATAACAACCCCAAATGGGAAATGAGCTAAATATATAGGGCTGACCAAGAAGTTCATTCGGTTTTAAGTAAAAATAAAAGACACATTTTTCGTTTTTACCAAGAACTTGGTATACTGAACAGCATATTCATTAACTGAATGAACTTTCTGGCCAACCCAGTAATTGGTGAATGGATAAGCAATTTGTGGTCTATGCAAATGGTGAAATACTATTCTGCAATAAAAATGAATGAACTGTTATTACACAATATCATAAATGCACCTCAAAAACATTATGCTAAGTGAAAGAAGCCAGACTCAGAAGACTGCTCCCCATATGAATTAAACTGCATGAAGTGTCAGAAAAGGCAAAACTATAGTGATAGAAACAGATAAGTCATTGCCAGGAGTTCCATGGGGAAGGGAAGGGAGTTACTGCACAGAGTCACAAGGGGAATTTTTGCAGTGGTAGAAATTTTTTATATTATTATTGTAGTGTTAGTTATACAACTATATACATTTGTCAAAACTCACTGAAGTTTGCACTTAATATTAGTGAATTTTATCGTATGTAAATTATAATTCAGTAAAGCTGGCTTTTAAAAGAACAGCCATATACTCATCGAGTAATATGAGTTTGTATGCCACTGCACAACTAATAGAAAACAAAGTTATAGTTTAAAAATAAATCATTCATTGAAGAAATATTGAATAATCACTTATTATATGTCAAAGTCTGGGCTAGGAGTTAAAGACAAAGTTATAAACTAGACAGTGGGTGGTAAGACAGGTTAGTAAACAGACAATTAAAGTACAGTGTAACTGATATGAGGGGGATAATCACAAGATGCTACAGGTACACAGAGAAGTGGTACGCAGCCCAGCCTTGGGGGTACAGAAGGCTTTTTATTAAAGATAACAGAATGCAAATATGATGGAAGAATATATGTAAGTTAAGCAAACAGAGGCATGTGGGCAGTGATCCAAAGGGAGGATAACATGCACCTGAAACCTGGAGTAAGAAAGCAGGTGGTGACCTGTGAGTGAAACTGAAGCAAGATGTAAGCAGGTATAATCAAGATACAGCTGAGAAACAGAATTCATAGAATTTCATAATTCTTACATATGGGAGCTAAGGCAAAGCAAGAGGACAAGGGCGTTGTTACTTTCCTAGCTTGAGAAACTGGGCAAAGGATGACATTATTCACTGAAATTGAAATGCAGGAGCACAAGGAATGGGTGTAGTGAAGTGGGGGGATGTGTTTTATGAGTGTTAACTACAAAGTGCCTGTGAGACATCCCAGTACAATCGGTAGAAGATCATTGAATATAAAAGTCTGGAGCACAGAAAACTGACCAGAAGGAGAGATGCAGGTTTAGGAGGTACGAACCTATCACAAGAGAGGATGAGATCAACCAGGGAGATGGAAACAGGAAACAAGATGGCCCCAGATTTAAAAAGGAAGGAATAGCCAGACAGCTAGGAGAATAAATAGAATACCGTGTCTCAGAAATGAAGGAAAGAGAATGCTTTGAGTGACCAACGGTATTAAAGTGCAGAAAAGGCAAGCGAGAAGAAAGGTGAAAATTGCACAGGCAATCTAAAAGAGGGAGATAACGGGTCCGTTTTTCAAGTATAGCTTCAGTGGTGTGAAGGTGGGGAAGCCAGATACAGAGGCCTGAGGAGCGAGTGGGAGGGGATGAAATGGAGATATTCAATACACTTTAGGGAAACTTCTCCGTGACAGAGAAGAGAGAGAATGTGGAAGCTGGAGGAGGACCTGGGGATTGGAGGCAGTGCCTTCCCCACATGTTCATGGGATGCAGCCAGTAGGGAGGGAGAGATGGATGGAGTAACATTCCTGAGACGGCAGTAATGGATGGGATCCAGTTTTCAGTAGAACAGAGGATATTTCTTCCAGGCCATCAAGAGGGGAGAAGGGAGGTAGTGAGTGAAGATGCAAATGTGTAAGTTTTACGGCAGGAAGTTGAAGGAATTTTGACCTGTGTCTTCTGTTTTTCTGTGGGAGGCAAGGTCATAGGGAAACTAAGGATGAAATGGGGGTCATGCATTTTAGAGAAGAGGTGACACTTTGAAATAGCTGCCGTGCAGAAGGGGGAAGGACTCTCTATTGAAACATAATGGGACTCCTGGGCATCACTAAAGGCCCAGTTAAGGTTGGGGACCATGAATTACGACTGTTTCCAGTCCAGAGTGATTTTTTTCCCCCCCAAGTTACCCAGTAACCCAAGTGCAAGTATAGAGAAGAGCAAGCTGAATTCATTCAGGTTTTGGTCTACACAGGACTCTGTGAGATCCTTACAAAGCAAAAAAAATGAGGATTTTGAGAAAAGTAATGGCTGTGATGTGCATGTAATCTTAGCTGGATAATGAAGGAAGTGAAAATAAGGGACTCCTGGGAGATAAGGAGCAAGTAGAGGCATTTGTAAACCGGAAGTCCCTAGAAGGTTTATAAAATGATATATTGGGGATAATTGAATTGAGATAAGGTGGAAAGATGGGCAAGATCATAGGAAATGAAGAAGGCAAGGAATCTGAAAGGCCAGGGTGTTGAATTATCCCATGCTGAAGTCACTAAAGATGAAAGTACTACGTGGGGTGGGCAGAAAGCCTGGACGGCTGGATCTTCAAAGCATCAGGAGGAGTAACTAGGACAGAATGTATAGGGTGACAGTGCCAAGGGGTATGGTGAGGCAAAACCCCAAGGCGAACATCTCCAGTGAGTGGGAGCTGTGCAGAGGTCTGAGGAAATCTAACCCGGAAGGGGTCTGTTAGAAGCAAAGAGGACACAAACCTGCAACTTTTCACAACGTGGGAGTCGGAAAGAAGAAGAGCCTCCACTTCGGTGTCTGTGGCGTAGCCTTAATGTGTTGGGTCCATGAAGAGTTTCAGGGCTGAACATCACTGATACAAATAGGGTAAATAGAGGCGTTTAGGTGATGGGAGCCTTTTCAGGCAGATGAGGGAGCAGACAGCCTGGTGGTGGTGGCAGTGAGAACTCTGCTGCCTTCTCTACCAGTGTTGGTGGCGTGTCTCAGCCGGAGCAATTAGTGCAGTAATTAAAGCTCTGGAATCAGCCGGACTTGGGTTGAGTCCCAATTCTGTCATTCCCCACTGCTCATGGGAACTTCTCTGCAGGTTGGTTTCTTCAACTCTAAAATGAAGACCGTATTGTTTACTTCAGAGCTGTCTTCGAACTTCCATGAGATTATGCTTGCCAAACAGCATGGTGTAATCATATAGTAATTAACAAAGAGTATCATTATTACCATTATAATTCTGGGTGTATGTCATGCTGGAGTCCCCAAAGAAAGTACATACTGTGCTTAATGAGATAACCTTTCAGTTAGTCTGGGTAGAGGGAAAGGTGAGGGTATGAGAGTTTGCCATATGGCAAAGATGAAATCATTCAGTAAATGAGAACTGTTTCCTCAAGATAGATCTTTAAACCATGTCAAATGTCAGAGAACCTAACCACCAGAGTGATCTTCCTTCTCTTCCTTAATAATGGGTCTGGAAATTCAGATTGAACTTTTCCTTTGTCAACAGGAGCAAAGTGTTTAGAAAAAGGAGGCTTGGGAGAGAACTGTAACTCCCTGAACTCGTTAAGACACCCCAGCCCTGGTTGCACAGTCCATTGACTTTCGATTAGAGAGCTGTACTCTTGTAACAGACATCACTGTCCAGATGTAGACGCACCACAGTGCTTTCCAAGTAGGAAACAAAGATTGCTTTGGAAGTGGAAAATTTCCTGACTTTACTCCTCTGATGAGGGGCCCTTACTTTGCACCCACTTGAGTCTTCTTCATGCGGTGGAGAGCACTCTCCTCCTGTCTCTTTACAACCTCCATCTCCTCCCAAAGGCCTCCAAAAGGAAGCAGCCTGTGCAGCGGCCATGGTGCTTTTCCTGCTGGTATGGAAGACAGATTATACGATTTAAAGCACAATCCTTCCCTGACCCAATTTAACGCCTGCACATAACTTCCCGGAGTCTGATCAATGTTCCTGATGCTTGCTTGTCCCAGGGGCTGCCTCTGTTCCTTCTGCAGCTACCCTCTTAGATCTTATTATTCTTTTTAACCCTGACAGTTTCTGTCCTACTTTTTGTGGTTAGCATTTTTTACACATTTTCCAAAACCCCAAAGTTTTTCTTCAAATTTTACTCATTCATTTATTTTGTAAATAAATACTTTATCTTATACTGAGTTGAGAGAGGGAAATATCTGGCTGTCCATCTTTCTCTCTGTCTGATGACTCTAAAGACATTAATAGCACAGACTCCAGAATCAGACTGTCAGAGACTAAATCACAGGTCTACCACTATCTACGTGACCTCGAGCAAGTTGCTTAACCTCTCTTTGCCTCACTTCCCATCTGTGAAATGGGAATAGAATAACAATCTCATGGAGTTGTGAGGATTAAATTAGATAATAAATACAACATGCTTGAAACAGTGCCTGGTGTAACTTAAGAGGTATAGACATTTTTGTTATTTATCTATTATCCTAGTATTCAGTATTAGAATGCCTCCTGGGAAGAAGGGTAGGTGGAGATTAATCAATCCTTTTGAGGTAAGTGAGATCTTCAATGTGTGGGTGTTGGTAAATGCCAAAAGATCATGGATGAGAGTGTCAGCTTTCTGTGGGTTAGGAATGTGATTTATCAATTTTGTTCCTTAAATGGAATGGTTCAGAGATGAATATTGACATGAAATAAGGGAGGACAGAGGACAAGAATGGAGAAGTTAGGAAAACAGAAAGAGGTTGATACTGGATGCTATAAAGGATCGATGGACTATCTTGGTAGTGAGGTGGTTGGAGGACATTTCTAGATGGGTGATATTCTGTTCCATTCACAGTTGTTTTCATGATGGAGATTTCTCTGCTGGAGGCCCTCTCTCTAGTATTGAGTGAAGTCTACTCTTTCCACAGATGTGTGAGTGGAGTTTCAGAGACTCAAAGAAATAGTCGTATCCTGCCTCTGCCCCCAGGCTGGGAAGAGAACAAAGATATCCATCTAGAAACAAGATCCTTAGAGACAAGAAGCTCCTGGGTTCCTGAAAATTTGCAAAAGTAGTGGAGAAGAAGCCTTGGATGTCCACAGGTTGCACAGGTGGGGAAGGTGTCTAGCTAATTTTGCTAAGATCTCAAAGGTCAAGAAACCTCAGCTGACATCTTAACCAACATTTACTGAAAAGCAGTTATGTAGTAGACATTGAGAGAGGCCCTAGAACCAAGCCTTATCACTAGTCCTCTGACATAGTTAACACAGTGTCAAGACCAAGTTCCCAGCCTAACAGAGGGTGAGCGTGGTGCATGGGAACCAGAAAGATGCTGCTCTCTCTTTCTGCACCCTCCCCCTGCAACACTCTGTTGCTGTAAACTTCTCCAAACAACTGAGGCTTCAGTCTCTTTGCTGGTAGAATTTCATATACAACCACCAAAAAGGTACAGAAGGTAGATTCTATTTAATCCTCCCAACAGCCCCAAGATACAGATCATACCGCCATATTGAAGAAGGGCATGGTGAGAAGAGGAGATTCATAGTTACCGGTGTGAGTAGATTTTAAAGTCCGCTAAGCCAAAGTTGATTGATTGATGGCTTTGCCACGTTCTCTCTGTAGGACCCTGAGCAAAATTCCTCACCTCTATGAGCTTCCGTTTTCTCTGAACAAAGAGATCTTACAGGTTTGTGTGAGGATTACAGCAGAGTGCTGGTCTCTTTTGTAAATACCAATAAAATGGTGGTGTTACTATTTTGGTATTTTCTTGCAAACAATTTTTCACATCTGTAGGCATTAGATGTCTAATATTTTAGAGAGAAAAATTAAATAAAAATAAAATTATCTTCCTAAACTAGACTGCCATAGTCACGTTAACTCCTGCATATAGTTTACAATGAATCTTTATGTTCTTTGTGTGGAAAAATCTGCTTAATTGATCAGCTCTGCCAAGTTCTTATAAAGACTAAAAAAAAAAAAAAAAAAAGGTGAAGAGGCAGCAGAGAGGAAAAAGAAAAATATTCTTTATGTCGTCTTTTTCTGTTGACATTATGTATTTCCTCTCCAGCAGAGAGGAGTAAAACTAATACTGGGGTGCGTCATACTCGGAAGGAACCAGAGCTGGTCTGGAATTAGCTGGTTCTGAACTGGAAGGGCTAGGCCATCTCAAAATCGTTCATGGGCCAGTTCAAACAGGGTTCTTTGGTTTATTGTTCTCTTTTTAAAGAAGTTCCAGGTCATAAAGGAGGAAACTGCACGACCTGTTCTGACTTTGGCCCTTGCCCTGGTCACGCGGTCATGTTGGTGCAGCAATGGAGTGAGTGTCCATGGCCCAGATGCATAAGCAGAGAATGGGTTGCAACCCAGACTCTTGATTGAGAAACCTTCTGTGCTGCTTCAGATGAGGGGCTGTTTCTTTCCCCTTCCTTCCTCTTGAGGCTGAAATGCGGAGGCACTGAGGGCCTCACGCAGGACTGACCTGGATGAAAGGGTCTTTGTGAAGAGAAGGCCATTTATCAACCACAGGGCCATTTTGGCTAATGGCTGAACTGTAGTCACTGCTGCTTATGGCAAGTGTACATCCAGCCCTAGAGTCTCACCTTCGCCAGCCAATCTGCAGGCCTACACTGACACACGCTATGCTGGCCTGGTGTTTTGGGGGGACTTTCTCTAGGTTTCCAAGTGTTTAATTTTTATTGCATTTGAGGGACTAAGGAGAAGGCCTGGGGGGGGGGGGGGGGGGGGGGAAACAAAGAAAAACACTTTAAAAGGGAGACTTTTTTCAGGGACTTTAGCCAATGTTCCAAAGAGCTGTGTTGATGAAATGAGGCAGCTCAAGTGAAAACAAATTGAATTTGGAAAAAAAAAAAAAAATCCTCCACCCAGTGGCAGTTGGAGCTTCCATTCTGCGTTACTTCTAACTTCCTGGAACCACGTTTGCTTTGCTAAGCAGACTGAATCATTTAATCTGTCAGCTTCTCTCTGCCCCTGCCAGACCTCACTCAAGGAACACTTCCAGGGCCATGGGAGTTCACCAAGGCCTCTCTGCCTGTCCAGGCCACTCCCTGGAGGCCACGTACCCACAGCGCAAATTTCTCTGTCCTAATTCAAGGCTGCTTAAAGTCAGGGGAGAGCATTTCTGTTCCCATCCACAGAATAGATCCAAAGGATATGATAACAGCAAAAACTAGTATTTTATTGCGTGCCCCTTGTGTGTAGCAAGCACCATACTGAGAACTTTATATCCATTAATTCATGAGTTCTTTACAATGAGGTGATATGGAGAGCGAATATTCTTCTGGCTTTACCGATGAGATGCCTGAGCAGGACTTTACTCAGAAGGAGTGGAAATTCTAGAGGGGAGGCCAGCACATAAAGAAACCACAGGACAGAGTGACAGTGTGGGCCAAGTCTAGAGATACTAAGGAGGAATGAGCAAGTCGCTCTAGCTCTAGACCCAATAAAGGAAGACTTGAAGAGAAGGTAATGCTTGGACAAGGACTGAAAGACAGAAAGAAGTTTACCTAAAGAGTTGTTGACAGAGAGACCAGCAGGGTCAAAAGCATGGAGATGTGGACCTGAATGGTATGACAGAACGATAGAAGGGGTCTAATGTTGTTCCCATGTCAATTGTAAGGGAAGAGGGCGAAGAATGTGAATGATCACCAATATCAAAATTTCCAGCCTCCTTTGTAGTTAGATGGAGCAATATTCTGATTTCCTTTCCAGCCAACAGAATGGGGCAGGAAGTGACAGGCATGTCTTCCAGGTCCATAAACATTTTCGTGAGCAATCCTTTCTCTCTTTCCCCATATTCTGGCAGACGGAGAGAACTCTGAGAACCCAGAGGAGGGTGACCCACAAGACCAAAGGAAACAAGGGCTCTGAATTATGGCCTGAAGCAATCACCCCTTTCTCAGCCAACCTACATTAGATGGTGGCAGGAATGAGAAATGGATTCTTGCTGTGTCATTCTGTGGAAATTTGGGGATTATTTGTTCCGGCACTTTGTCTACCCTAACTAACCCGGGGGGCTCAGCGAAAGGAAGACAGCCACCTAGTCCCTGAGAGCCTTGCATACAGGGAGGCAGAGTTTAGGATTTCTCTTGAAAGGGATGGGGAGCTGCTGGAGAATGTTTAGCCATGGAATGCCCAGAGTTCAGCTTAGAAGTTTGCTCTGGGTGTTGTGTGTGCAGTGGGTTGGAGCTAGAGGCAAGATAGTGGAAATGGAAAGAGGTGTGGTTGCCTAGGGGTGTATCTGTGCCACCCTCCAGAGTGTGCCTACCTCTTATCCTCTTGTTCTGTTTTTGTACCCTGTGGACATTGTAGATATAGCAAGGCCTTGTGAAATCGTAGAAGCCTCCAATGGCACAAATGAATGAATGACTTCAACCGCTTTGTGCTAACCACGGTGCACGGTGATGACACACACCATCTCGTTCCAAACTCAGCGCAGTCCCAGGAGGAAGATATCATCATTGTGAGCAAATGGGTAAGAAAACAGTGACTTAGACGCCTTGTGCTACTTTCCGGAAGACCTAGAGCCACTAAATTCTAGAGCTGAGGCTCGAAGCCTGGACTCTCTGACTCCAGAGCTCACACCCCATTCATTACACCCTGCTTGCTCAGTAATCTTGAAGTAAGAAGGAACTTCTAGGGTTGAGTTTAACAATCCCCATGGTGGGGAATCCCTTTTACTACATACTACTTATGTGGCTTCTGCCTGGTATATGTTGTGACAGGAAATAGCCTCACTTATCACAAGTTCAATGAGATTTAGAACCCTTTAAGTCCTCAGATATGTGGAGCAAGTTTTTCATTTTACAGATGAGGGAATTGCCTCCTTCAAAAATGGGAAGGAAAGGGTTACACAGGCCTGCCGATATAGTCTTTCCCTTTCCTGGGGACACCCTGGGGGAAGAAATGTGACCTGGTCAAATCTCCTTGTAAATAAGCTATTAAGGATTCCAGGGGAAACCACTGATGGTATTTATTAGTGGCAGAATTTTTATCTTTGGGATACTTTTAGCAGCCTGTACCTCATCCTTCTAGGATTACTTACGGTAAATAAACCTGGAATCTACTGATTCACGGGGCATGGCACCCTGAAAAATGTCACCTAAGCTATGTAATTGCAGGAGTATAAAATGGAAATGTTTCGTGACTAAAAGAGCTGGCTTTCACGTAAGCAATGTGTTTGGATACATCTTTTAGAGACCTGTGTGTTAAATCTGGGCCAGAGCAAGTCCTAATATGACAAGAAAGGGCCCGGGAAGTGGTATTGGCTGTCCCAGCCTCTCCCCACTTTCCCTGTGCCTCATGATTACTTGTAGCTTAGAAATGATTTGTAAAGCTCGATCCTTGGTAAGAGATTTGTTTCTTGTGAGTCTAATTTGAAAATCCAACCTTTGTGTTATGTCTGAAACATACTGCTTTATCCAAGATCACAGAGTTTGTCAGCAATGGAAGATTAAGTTTCAGACCTCTTACCTCCTGTATCCCAGACCAGTTTAATGCTGAGCTTTCCTCTGCTTCTACATCTTCCTCGTCTTCTGCATCTTCTTCATGACTTAGAATGATGATGACGATGATGATGCAGGGGATGACAAGAGTCATGGCAAAGCAACTACCTCTGATTAAATCCCTACTATGTATCAGACACAATGCTATGTACTCTGTAAATACAGTGCGAACAACGCAAACGTGTATAAAAACTCACTACTTATATAAAACAGATGGGCACAGAGCTTTCCTCAGTTTGAACCTTATGAAACTTCCAATATTCAACCCACCAAACAGCAATTTCATACGGCTCCGCCTAATTCTATATGTCAAGTAATCTAAGTTAGGTGACCAAAGAAAGCGCCTCTGAAGATCTTCAGTCTGAATGATAAGAGGGAGCCTAGTATATAAACATCAGAAGAGAGACTATCCCATGAAAAGGGAAGCTTCAACTGTAAGGGCTCTTAGCAGGGAACCAGTCTGGGAATTTGAGACACTGAAAGAGTACTGATATGATTGGGGCAGAGTGGGTGAGACAGAGTGACAGGAGTCAAGTGTGGACAGGGAGGCAGGAACAAAGCCCCTGGGCTTTATAGGCAGAACTAAAGAGGTTAAGTTTATCCTAAGTGGGTTTTGACTTCGGGTAGGCGCAGGGGAGACGAGATGTGATTTACATTTTTAAAGAGTCTCTCCAGCTGCCAAGAGGAGAATGGATGACAGGGTGCAAAACTGGTGACAGGGAGACCACGTGGGATGCTTCTGTCGTGGGTCAAGTAAGAGCTAACGGTGGCCTAAGCTGGAGTGATAGCAGTGGGGATGGAGATAACTCATTAGACGTGGGGCTAGTTTGCTTGCCTCTGATAGGCAGACATTGCCCATGTTCCCAACAGCCACATCATGAAAGCTCTTATTGGTGTTTCAGAGAATGTTTGCTAACAACCTGTCAGCTTAGAGCAGGCTGTGGAAGCAGACAAGGGTTGTACTCATCTACTTTGATATACGACTTGTGAATAAGATATTGCAAGTTTATTCTCTCCTTTGTCTCAGAGAAGGATTTGCTTTGGGTGGGGGGTGGGGAGCATTTGACAGGAGGCACTTACAGGGGGTCTGTCTTTGGTATACGAGAAGCTGGAGACTGGAGCTCCTATGTGCCTCTCCAGAAAATGAAACTGCTTCCAGGTCCAGAGATAATTAGACAAAAGTCTCATGGCTGCAGTGAGCAGAAAAGAAGGGCTCTGATGGGCAGATTCTTGGCATAGCTGTTCAAGACACACAAGGGCTTGCCCAGTGACCAGGAGAGTAGGGGCTACTGAGGAAAACTGGCTGAGGATTAACTGAATGATGAGAAGGAGCATGAGGATGAGAGGAAAGGGAGTTTGGGGTCTGGGACAGCGCCCGGGCTGCCTTTGCAGGCCAGTTCCCTAACAATGCGTTCTGGGCGAAGTCAGGGGCTTGATTGAAGCTTAATTCAGATTCTTTGAATGTGCCTTAAGGAGACAGACTAAGAAATGATCTGATGAAATGCAATGGGAAGCAAAACTTGGCAAGGGCACAGTGGCAAATGAGCTGAGAATATGGGGGGATATCCTGCCAGGCCCCCTTCCCCCAAGGACCACCCTCAGCGTATCCGGAGAAATCAATCAATCGGACAGGACTGGATGGCTCCCACAGGACAGCAATGGGGGACCCCTGTGAGGGTTGGGGGTCTTCCATTGACAAACAGGATTTGAGTCTCAACAGAGCATTAAGACGGGTCAGTGAAGGCACAGGGGAGGAGCTCAACGTCTCTTAGTATCCTGTGGGCCAGCTACTCAGCAGGGCCAAACGCTATGCCCACTCCTGGACTCTGCCCACGGAATTATAGGCCCGCCTCCCACTTTGTGTGAAGGCCCTGGAGCAGGCGATGTGACATGATTTCAATGTCCCACCACACTGGGGAAATTTGTAAGAACCTTGTCGAGGGGCCACAAAATTCAGCAAGTCCGCAAACCGTTCCCTGCCCTTGCACTTGAGCAGCCCGAATCTCCCTGTGCTGCCTCTTTCCTCTCTTGGGCATTCTTAGTTCTCTTCTCTGAATGTCTAGCTTGATATATGCATGATCCACCGAGGCGGTCACCTCCCCATGAATGTCTTCCTATCTGCCACTCACAGGGTCATCTGCCAGGGACATCAAAATGAAAGGTTGGAAAGAACTTCATATAGATATTCTCCTTTTTATATATTCAACTTCTTCCTGCACCTCTCATCAATTTTATAAGTGAATTTATACCACAACAACCTCTTTACAGTATCCAAAGTGCTTTACCCAATATATCTCTGCATCGCATTCTTTTGTGAAATAGCTATTATTGTCCCCAACTGACTGGTGAGAAAACAGGCTCAGAGAGGGTGAGACCCGCCCAAAGTCACACAGCAAGTTTCATGCAAGAGAAGGGCCTGGCACCCAGGTCTCCTGGTTTCCATCTATCTCACTCACCCCTATCTAATGCTGTTTTCATTATCTTCTTTTCTTAATCTGCCATCTCAAAGGGTAAAATAGAACAAAATAGTATCCTCTGTCCCCGTGTCTACGCAAATGTGGATACAGCCTCTAGTTTACTTTCCTTTAGCTCAGCTGAGACAAACTCTCATATGGAAAAAATGTTTCTTAACATTTCCAGGCTCATTGACTGCCCCCTCCAACCTCATACTTTTTGATCCAACCCTCTCCCCCGTGACTATTCGTAATGATTAAAAAAACACAAAAAACAAACAAAAAAACCCTGTTATTTCACACTACTGTCTGTTCCGTTGCAAAATCTCCCTTCCCTATTCCAATTACCCTCCCCAATCTTTGACTTAGGAGACTTCTACTCATCCTTTGAGTGCCAGGAATACTACCCTTGACTTCCAAGTGGGTTGACTTCTGCTCCCACAGCCTCTTCTCTGTGTTTCTTCCATCATAGCACTTGTCAGACTATATTATAATTGCCTGTTCATATGCCTTGCCTCCCCTTCTGGCCCAGAAGCCCCTTGAGGGCAGGGAGTTCCTATCTTTAGCATTTAACACAGATTTTGACCCATACTAGCAGGCGCTCAAGAAATATTTCTGGCCCTGATCGGAAATCACACACTACACAGAGATAGTTACATTTCTAGGCAATTAGTTTCTAATAAGTAAATAACCATTTTCTTGCATCTAGAAGCAATTTCACTGGCCTTTTCTGATAATCGTACATGCATTAAAATATACAGCTCTGAAGTATTCAGTTAGATGAGTTCTGACTTCTGTATATACCTTAGTAACCAACATCCCAGATAAGCATAGACTACTTCCGCCTGTATTCTTCCTTGCTTTCAGCCCACAAGAGCAGTCTTCCAAACACCTTGGCCCAAGCTAAGAATCCTAGTTTTAAATCCATATCTGAATGTGATCTGTCCTTTACAAGTGCAAATCTTGGCCCAAAGGACCATGATGGCTGCAGCCAATTGGCAGGATCATGGTAAATGATGCAATGCATGGCATGACTCTTTTGAGCAGAAATGGCGCATCTGTAATGTATAGTCAGATGAATAACATTTTGTATCCCTCTCATTCATGGTCAGTGGTCAGTGCAAAACCTTCCCTTCTCCTGGCCGAAGCAAAGAAGTCCCAAGCAATCCAAATCAGCTAGGAACAGATAACGGAGTCCAGGGTCTTAAATCATCCTTAGGCTTGTGGCCTGGTTTTCATTTGGTCCTGGAGAATGTCTTTTCCTTCCATGGATTGTGAGCCAATGTTTCTTTTCCTGCTGATTTATGACCTCCTATAAATTAACAGAGGCCTTTCAACTGGGAAATTCACATCCCAAAGACATGAATCTTCCATACGTAATTCCTCCCCAAGGAAGCCAGAGTTAGCTCTCAATTACATACAGTGATGGAGATGCATGGTGGCTGAAATGATACAAGTGCTACTTCTATTCCAATTGGAACCATCACGCCAAGTCCTAGGAAGAGAACAGTCAGATTTGTATCCCAGAAGCATGAAAGCTTTGCCTGCTCAGGGCAGAGGAAGGGGTTTGATCCATCTTTAGTTACAGTAAATATTGGTTTGTTGAATACCTCCCATGAGATGAGAGATACAGGGGCACAGGAACACACTGTCTCCTTTCAAAGGATTCTCAGTTGGTAGTGAAGAGAGATGCATCTATGACTATATGAAAGCTAATGTTTTCCCCTTGTTTGGAGATTATTTTTTACCAGTATTTTTAGTGACTTGGGCATCAAAAGTCACAACGAAATGGAAAACAAGACACTAAATCACAATTTTATTGTCTGGTACTGGATTTCTTTTATTCATTTCTTCTTTTCTTTTAACGTTTGCCAAGTGTCATTAGGTACCAGATTTTGTGCCTGGCACCAGGAATAATGTCAGAAAGAAGAGGTGGTCCTTACTTGCAAGGGGTTCATAACGATGGTGGCTGAGGATCTGTGGGCTGTGCTCACAAATTGCACATCAGGTAGGCACAAGTGTGGAGTAAAACAGAGATTCAAAGTTTGAGGTAGAAAATTTACTTATGGATTGTATCTCTCTTAAGCTGATTTTTTTTCTTACTGAGAAAGGAAAAAAATGGGTTACAGTAGAAAAAACTCAGAACAAGGAATCAGAAGGCTGGCTGTCTACTCCCAGATCCTTTTCCCATTAGCTGGTGATTTGATAAAAGTCATTTGAACTTTTAGCCCCAATTCCTTCATATGTACAATAGGAGAAATGCTTACCCTGGGAGCTGGAAGTTGTGTGTGTGTGTGTGCATGTGTGTGAGTGTTTGATAAGAATCATCTATGTACAATTCATTCTTCCACACGTTCACCACCCATTTATTCATTCCTCCGAATAAACCTTTGTTTATCCTACACAGTAGTTTTTTGTAGCTGCTGCAACAAATTACCACTAACTTGGTGACTTAAAAGAAGAGAAATCTATAATCTCACTGTTCTAGACGCCAGAAGTCAAAAATCATATCACTGGGCTGAAATCAAGGCGTAAGCAGGGAAGACTCTAGGGGAGAATCTTGCCTCTTCCAGCTTCTGATGGCTGCCAGCATTCCTTTGCTTGTGGCCACATCACTCTAATCTATATCTCTGTGGTCATACTGCCTTGTCTTCTTCTGTCTGTAATTTCCTTTGACCTCCCTCTTATAAGGACACTTGGGATTGCATTTAGGGCCCACCCAAATAATCCAGGGTAATTTCTCCATTTCAAAATCCTTAACCTGATTACATCTGAAAAATCCTACTTTTGCCATATAAGGTAATATTCACAGGCTCCCAGTGTTAGGATATCTTTTATAGGGCCATTATTTAGCCTACCACATCCTGTATTTGTGTGTTTGCTTGGCACTTTGAGAGTGGGTAAAATATATGGATTAAGAGTATGGACTTTGGAATCAGAGTACTGTCTCTGCAACTTCCTAGCTGTGATTTTGGGTAAGCTACTTCCATTATAATAATATGGACCACATGAGATTATATGCATCAAGTATTTAGCACCATTAGTTCAGGATATTAAGTAAGTACTCAACAGATATCAGAAACTACCAACATTAGGCACTCATGGTCTAGAGTTAAAAGTCTTTGTCCTTTCCATTGGAGAACTCAAGATCTAGTTGAGAAAATATGGAATAAACAGGTTCAATGAAGTACAATAATTGCTATTAGCAAGGAAAGCCACAGCTGTGGGAACACAGAGTCAAGCCATATATCCTGCAGGGTAGGAAGGAGATGGAGGAATCTTGATGGATAAGAAGTTGTTAACCCAGAAGGAAAAGAGAATGCAGGTGGGGCAGCATGTGCAAAACAAGGGCATGATAGCAGATGAATGGTTAAGGAAGACGTGGTACATATATACTATGGAATACTACTCAGCCATAAAAAAGAACAAACTAATGCCATTTGCACCAACATGGATGCAAATAGAGATTATCATACTAAGTGAAGTAAGTCAGAAAGAGAAAGACAAATACCATATGATATCACTGATATGTGGAATCTAAAATATGGCACAAATGAACTTATCTACAAAGCAGAAACAGACTCACAGACATAGAGAACAGACTTGTGGTTGCTAAGGGAGAGGGGGGAAGGGAGAGGGATGGACTGGGAATTTGGTGTTGGTAGATGGAAACGATTACATTTAGAATGGATAAACAACAAGGTCCTACTGTATAGTGCAGGGAACTATATCAATCTCCTGAGCTAAACCATAATGGAAAAGAATATTAAAGAAGAATGTATATATGTGTAAAACTGAGTCACTTCACTGTACAGCAGAGATTGGTACAACATTGTCAATCAACTATATTTCAATTAAAAAAAACAAAAAAATCAATAAAAAATTTAAAACTTCTGTTTGATAAAAACTGTTCAAAAGGTGAAAAAAAAAGGTCATGATAAAGGGCAAGGCTTACTGGGGAATAATACGGAATCTGAGCAGGACCAGAGAGATGCCAGGGGCTTGTTTGTGTGGGGCTGTTAGTGCCCGGCAGGGTCTGCCTGCTGGGCACGCAGCCTGTGCAGTTTCCCTCACCCTGCACTTGAAAAGGTCTTGTGCTTTGCTCAATGCTTTGCTCTTGCTGTCTTGAAATTCCTAATAATTTTTTAACAAGTTCTGCATTTTCATTTTGCACGGGGCCCTGCAAATTCTGTAGCTAGTCCTGGTGCCAAGAAAAAGAGTGTAGGCTTTTTCTTAAGGACAAGAGCTTCCTATTAAAGGATTTTAAGCAGAGGAGAGCATAAGCAGACGCAGGTTTTAAAAACATCAGTCACAAGTTGTTTCTGGGGAGAAAGATGGATGGGATGGCAGTGGAGAGGCTGTGGTAACCGTTGAGGTTAGAGGGTCTGGCCTAAGGCAGGGAGGACAGGATGGAGGCAACATCAGAGCTGATTTATTTAGTGAGTAGAAGTAGTGGTGATTGGATGCTGAAGGTACAGAGAAGAGAGAAAATCAGGATCATTCCCATGTTTTTAGCCCCAATGATGGAATGAGGCAGGACCACTGATGAGACAGGGAACCCAGGCAGTAAGTAGCAGCAAATTCCGTAAGGAATAATGCTCTTGAGTTGCAAGGGATTGCAGAACTCTCCTCCTCCTTTTCCTCCCCTGCGTCTCCCCTTCTCCGTGTCCTTTTCCCTTTCCTCTCCCTCCTCCTTTCTTTTGTGGAGCTGGGGAGATCAGACTAATCCAATAGGAAAAAGTGAGACAGATTTCAGACTTTACAAAAAGTGTCTTTTCCTTTCTGTCCCCCAAACAGCTTTCAAGCTGCCAAGAGCTTTCCTACCTAGTGGTCTTTTTCCTGCAGATCTGATCCCTCTGACTCTAAGGTTTGTCTGACTATCCTCACCTCCCTCCCCACACCCATGCCTTTCCACACTCACCACACACACATAGACACTTAACTCACTTATATCCTCATTCTTCTGGCTGTTTAATTGACAAGTCCTCGGGAAAGTCTTCACTGTTTTAAGCATTGCCTCCAAGCCCACTACCGTGACACACATGTGACACACCACACACACACACAGAGGCACATATACTTCATTCTCCACTATATACTTCCCTGATTTCCTGTCCTTTCCATTTTTTTCAGGACTGTCACAACAGTAATATGTAAATGTTTGTGTAATGCCCCTTCTCTCCCATGAATCTATAAGCATCAAGAGACAGAAACCATGACCACTTTGCTCGCTGTGTCACAGAACCTGGAAAAGAATAAGTGATAAATTAATATTTTCTGAATGCAGCAATATAAATGAATGAATGAATGAATGATGAATGCAAGAGGTGGGTTATGATGATGACGGAGGAAGCCACCCGGAACACACAGAACACATAACGCAAATCTTTGGGAGGCCTGTGTACTCTGACCCTGTAATATGGGTCCCCGGCTAGGAAGATCTAAGAATGGCAGCTCTCAAAGTGGGATATTAGACGACTTGATTACAGTGAGAATTGCATATTGATCAGCACTTTACAGTTTATAAACTGCTTTTACTAGAATTATCTCCTGTGATTCACCCAGCAGTGCTGAATCAGAGGAGTTATTATTCCCAATTGCAAATGAGAAAAAGGAGACTTGGGAGATGCTATAATTGCCTAAGATGTCAGCAAGGCGAAGTGGCAGGATTAGTGTTCCCATCCACGTGGGTTTGACTCTGCAGCCCGTGCTTTCTTCTGCGCACCTCAGTGCCACTTAAGCTAGGAGGCGTTTACCGAGCACCCGCTCTGCGTCAGGCCCTGTGCTGTGTGCTCTGGCTGCCGAGATGAACCTGACTCTGCAGTGAGAGGTAAATGGATGACTAGGCAGGATGGCACATACCCAGTGTGAAAGGGGCCCCATAGAGGGGACAACTGAGTCAGCTCTGGGGTTGGCTGGGCGTTGGGGGCCAAGCACACAGAGCCAGGCAGAGGCAGTGGCTTCCGGACTAATCCCTGGCGAGCTGGGGTGGCAGAGCACTTGAGAAATGATCTCAGAGACACATGGGGAGGGCCTTGGCCCGGCTCACTCGGGCTGTGGACGGTCAGCTCCTGGGGGGCCCACTCAGCGGGGGATGCGGGAACTGACTTCCATCCTCAGTCCTTCCATGGCCTTTTGCCCTCCTCCCAGTCCTCTCTCCCTTTCCTGGCATTTTCTCTTGCTGGCTTCTCATCACAGACCTCATTCTTTGTCCTCGGTTTTGAGTAAAGAAATAGCTGACAAGATTCACGGTGATGCTCCCATGAATAAGCAGAGAAGGAAACTGTGTCTATTAAGAAAAGGTAGAGGAAAGGAATATGAAAAAGAATATGTATATACATATGTATAACTGAATCACTTTGCTGTACACCAGAGACTAACACAACATTGTAGATCAACTATTCCCCAATAAAAAAATTTGAAAAAAAAAAGAAAAGGTAAAGTCACACTGACCCTAAGAGAAGTAAAGACCAATAGTGGGATGCCATTCAGTGTGGTTGTGCCTTTACGTACCTGTGTGAGTGGTATTTGAAGTGGAGTGATGAGGTCTGTTACAGAGAAAGCTAATTTCTTCACTTACTTTGGAGCAGGGCAGAGCATGTCTTTTGAATGGGCATAATTTGATGTACTTCCCCACTCTACCATCTAAGTATGATGGTGGTGAATCGCATCATCACCTTGAGGCTTCATTTCCTCCTCTATAAACTGAGGACAATTATACCTACCCTATGGGGTGACTGTGAGAATTAAATCAGAGAACATAGGGGAAGTGCTTGGTCCAGCATCTGTTTTATGACTGCTTTTTGCTAAAGGGGAGCTGTTCATATGATCTTTCATTCAACTCACATTTACTCTGATCTTCTGGACACCAGATGGAGAATGTACAGATAAGTCACAGACCTTGATCTCAGGAACTAGTTTAAGAGTGGAGAAAGATACGCGAAAGCAAGTATGCAATGAGTTAGAAGTACTCATTGAGATAGAAAAATGACAAAGAACTTTGAGAGCACAGAAGAAAATGGAATGTTTCTGAACTGGGGGATAGAGGGAGTCAGAGACTCCTTCACAGGGGGAGGAATGAGTTGAAGTTCTCTGCTAGAGACATCTGGGGGAAGGATCCACCAGCACAAGGCCACAGAGTTATCCAGTGACTCAGTCAGTATGGGGGCTTCCCGACAATGGCCCTTTATCAACCTGATGCATTTTTGAAGACTTTGGTTTGGATTAGGAAGAGAACTTGTGATACCTTGGGTGACTGATGTGAAATGAAACAGTCGGAACATTTAAGAACACAGGCTTTGGGGTCAAAGATCTAGGTTCAAACCTGGACTTCATTGCTTTACTTACTAGTTGTGCCATTTCAGGCGAGTTACTTCACATCTATGGACCTCGCTTCCATCATCTGTGACATAGTGGAACTAGATCCAACTTCATAGAGCTGTGGCCCAAGGATACGGGCGCAGCACTTATTACAGCAGCTGGTACCCAGTGAGTGATGTGCATGCGTGTGTGTGTGTGTGTGTGTATGCATGAGAGAGACCAAGAGTGAGAGAGTTTGTGCCTATGAGTTAGCATTTAGTGAGTGCTTACTCTCTATGGGAGAAACTGTGCTAATTATTATATGTGCATGATCAGGTGAAATGGGTTATACTGAACCCATCTTACAGAGGGGAAAATAAAGTTTCAGAGAAGTCAAGTAATTTGTCTTAGGTCACAAGGCTAGAAAATGGCAGAGCCAGGATTCGAATCAGCTTGCTGGATGTAAAAGCACTTAAGTATTTGCTGTCCTTCTAATACCCACTTAAGTGCAAGCTGCCTCTCTTGGCCTTGAGCTATTCTCTGTGGCTAAGTTTCCAGTTAACATGCAGCCCAATCAGAATTAGAGACCCTTTGAAGCATGAAGCCCCCAAAATAGCAGGTTGCAACTCTTGGGTGAGAAGGTGCCCCACCCAATGCTTCCTCCAAAGCCTCGGAGGAAGGAAAAAGAAGCAAGGAGAGAGAACTTTACTCAAAAAGGTGACACATGTTTTCCAGGAGCTGCCTCCAGAGATGGGATGGAGATTCTGAGCATAGTGGTTTTAAACGTTTCATTCAATTTTTCATTATTGCTTCAGGCCTGGGCAAGGTTGGACCGTTGAGTCCAAAGCAAAAATGGAAAAAAAAGGCTTTAAACTGCAGGTGGAAGGAAACCATTTCACTGTGTCTGTTTCACATGGTTCTGCTTGTGGGAATGAGCTAACCAGATTCTACTGCCCTGGTTATCTCCGGAAACAGGGATCCTGTTTGGGGAAGTTGTAGGGAGTGAGAAAGAGGTTTGGAAAAAATGGGCTTTAGCTTTGAAAAGATGGGATTGACTTTGCACAGTGGGTTTCCTGAATTGCACTGTTTGATTGCCCACTGTTTGAGTGGTACTGAGTGCTCTGCCTGGTGCTGGGCATTAGAGGGGTCCTGTAGGAGCAGAAGAGATGTAGTTTCTAAGTGATTTGATAGTGGAGTTTGTCCAAAGTACAGAACTAGCACAGAGAAGGGCATGATGAACTAACTCTAGGTCAATTTTTTCCTTTTATGAGTCTTATTGTAAACACAGGGGGAAATATGTCTTTTCCAAATGATTACTTTCATGGAAGGAGGCTGAGTAAATATAAAGATTCATAGGAAGATGAAGATGTGCACCAGGGCACTTGTTTCTTAAGAGCCACACTGGCAAGTTCAAGTTTCCATCTACCCTTTTCTCATCACAAGGGCAGCTACCACCCCTCCCTCTCATACTCACCCTGGCTTTTCAATAGTTGGAAGCAGAGCAGTGGAAGTTATAAGGGCACAGAGGAGCCTCCCTAACACAAGTGTCCCTCACCATGCATGATATTGTTCAGCACAGACCTTCTCACGTTCAAAAAATTGTCAGAAATAAATAAGCTTAAAAATGTTACTTCTTAGAATGGGTTCCGTTGAGCATTCAAAGAAGAGATTTTGGTTTAAAGGTTAATGTAAAGATTGGGAAATCCTTCCTTTAAATCTAATGAAAATGATAACAAGAAAAAGAAAGAAAAGCAGAAGGAGAGATAAAACCTACTTTGTCTTCAGTGAAAGTGTAAATAGTTATGACCCCAAACCACAAACTTTGATAATATTCTTATCTGTGAAATCTGGTCTGTGGCAAGGGGGTGGATGCCCAGAACATGTGTGACTTCTCAAACCTGGAACCGGGTGCAGATTTCCCTAGAAGTGTCACAGTCCTGAAAAGACTATTCTGTGATCCTCTGATTAAGCAGGAGACTCTAAGATTGTGGGCAGCCCAGGAAGAAGAGCCCAGGAAGATCGTGGGCTGCCCAGGAAGAAGAGAGATGATGCTATGTGAAACCACTGGCTTAGAGGCAGGCTCTGTGCACTGGCATTTGGAATTGTTTATGATTTAGCCCACCAAATCCTCCTTCCCCATCTAGTCTTGACACTCCATCTCTGAGAAAGAGGATCTGAAGGGAGGAACGAATACAATGATCACCAGATCACAAGTCAGAAGGCCTGTGACATACAGAGTTTAAATGGGAGCCTACCTAGCCCAAATACCTAAAACCGAAGGAAACATTTCCATTTCCAGCAATGGAAATGTTAAATTTGGTGAAAGTGTTCTGGAAAACCAACAAAATAAAAATCCTGCCGCCTTCACTGACTTTCCCATCTTTTACTTCTGCACCCCTCACCATGCACAATAATTGTTCAGCCAATATTCTGTCACATTCAAAAAATTATCAGCAAGAAATAAGCATAAAAATCTATGCATAGATACTTAATAGTCAAAGACATGGGGAAAAAAAGAAAATATATCCCTGGGGGAAGAGTTCAAGCAAATAGTTTTTTAGTTCCTAAAGGTTTCAAGGAAATTAGTGACCTTGATAGCTCACTTGCATAAAAAAATGAGCTATAAGCTGAAAAGCAAGGATTTTAGTAAAAAATTAAATCATAATAGAAGGTGAGAAGAGCTCAAGAAATAACTGAAGAAAAATGTAAAGTGTCACTGAGGTTAAAGTCACATGAAAATTTCCCAAAGTAGAATAAACTTAACTGAAAGCATAGTCAAGGACAACGTTCTCCTTGAAAAAAAAAAATCACATAAGAAAATATTTTATAAAATAAAAAATGCTTTAATGGAAAGAAACATCAGTGTATCCTGCCCAAAATTTTTATATAGAATGATGAACACAGGTCCTAGTAAATTTATTATGTTCCAATACTACTATTATACTACTGATAATAATAATAGAAATAATATAGAAGGAAAAAGTTGAGACCTGCCTTATGCTTTTCCACAGCAAACACTCAGAAAATAGTGGAATAGTGTCCATAAAGTTTGGAGGGAAGGAAATTGGACTCATTAATTTTATATCCAGCTGAGTTTGTCCTTAGAATATTAAGGTAATAGATCTACATCCTGAAACATGCAGAAATTCAACATACAGCATGCATAAATCATACTTGGAATTAAAGAACAGAGACTAGACAAAGAAATGCACCCAATGAAGAGATGAAATTTAAAAACTTAGGAGTAGAGAAGTCATAGTGAAACGGATTGATGGTGAACTTTAAATCCATTTAAATATATAACCAATATTAATGACTCTGAGTGTTCTTGTTACCTAGTAGAAAAATATTATAAAACTTGCCAATGAAAAATAATATTTAAAATCAGGAAATGGGGAAAGCGAGGATTCAAGAGATACTATTTAGGGTGGAAGCATAGAATTTAAAAATATGTCTCCAATTACAATGTTTTAAATAAAATTTCCCCTGCTTAACTTTAGAGGGGGTTTTAATAAATGAGGTTTATTTTTAAATTTTTTAATATAATTTTTATTTTATATTGGAGTATATTTGATTTACAATGTTGTGTTAGTTTCAAGTGTACAGCAGAGTGATTCAGTTAAGTGGGATCTACTTTTATAAGAAAATTTTAATTTAAATTTCAGTAACTCCTTTAGTTTTGGGTTGGGTTCTATTTTCTGTTAAATTCAAGAAAGCTGAAAATAATACTTTATATTTTAAATGGCCTATATTGGACCATAATTTCACTGAGCAGTGACATAGGTAATGACTGATTTTAAAAATGTATTTATCAGATGTAAAGAACAAACTTACGGATACTAAGGGAGGAAGGGGGGGTTGGCATGAACTGGGAGATTGGGATTGACATATATACACTACTATGTATAAAATAGATAACTAATGAGAACCTACTGTATAGCACAGGGAACTCTACTCAGTGCTCTCTGGTGACCTAAATGGGAAGGAAATCTAAAAAAGAGGAGATAGATGTATATGTATAGCTGGTTCACTTTGCTGTACAGCAGAAACTAACACAACACTGTAAAGCAACTATACTCCAATAAAAATTGATTTAAAAAGTGTATTTATCTGTGCCCTTTTTTCTTAATCAAAGAATACATTCTAATGAAACAGCAGAATGCCAATTAGAGTTAGGTTGAAATGAAAATCTATGAACGCGAAGAAGGAAAAAGAATAAAGATATGATGATTGGAAATCGGGAAACATGTACTGTGCCTTTGGACAACTCAGTATAATAATAAGCCATAATCAGTAGTAAAGGAGAATGTTGTAGGGAATAAGTGTTTCCACTGCGAGTTCTGCAGAGCTTTACAACTCTCATATTCTACAGACCTCTTATTGCATCTGATACTAATACGCCCTTTGCATTCAAAATACAACAGTTTCTTACATATTTAACCCTTTCAAAAGTCATCAGAGAAGTCTTCAGGACTCACATTTGGTGGAATCTGCTTCTGTCTTCTGAAATCTGTAACGAAGGAGAACTATATTTCTCTTTCCAGAGTTCTATCATTGGACTCTGGACTCTGAGATCTGTTACCCTGATGAGTGTACGTACGCTCTGTGAAGGATTTAGATTGGGTGTTGTGTTTTCTTATGTTTATTCACCATCCTTCAGAATCTGGCAGAGTGCTTGGCATATAGTGGTACTTAATAAATATTTGTGAACAGAAGAGATGAATGAATAATGCATACATAAATGTTAAGC
The DNA here is from genome assembly GCF_005190385.1 of Monodon monoceros. NCBI lineage: Eukaryota > Metazoa > Chordata > Mammalia > Artiodactyla > Monodontidae > Monodon > Monodon monoceros. The sequence goes on from NW_021703782.1 coordinate 94,713,727, forward strand.
ATACACGAACATTCCCTAACTTTATTTTTTAATTTTCATTTTATATTGGAGTATAGTTGATTAACAATGTTGTATTAGTTTCAGGTATACAGCAAAGTGATACAGTTACATATATACATGTATCTATTCATTTTCAAATTCTTTCCCATTTAGGTTAGTACAGAATATTGAACAGAGTTCCCTGTGCTATACAGTCCTTGTTGGTAATCTATTTTAAATATATTAGCAGTGTATATGTCAATCCCAAATTCCCAATCTATCCTTCTCCCTCACCTTTCCCCCCTGGTAACCATAAGTTCGTTCTCCATGACTTCCCTAACTTTAAAGAGCCTCTGCTCTCTGCTACACTATACTCCCTTTCCTAAGCTCTGGAGAAAGGAACAGTAGACATTCTAATCAAGAAATCTGTTGTCAGTGTCAAGGGACACTTTAGCAGCCTACACTGGCCTGTGGTCCTGCCTTGTATGGTTTTCCTTCTGATATGTTATGAGTTTGAGAAAGAAAAAAGTATTAGAAGAGATTTTGTCTGCAGATACAAAGAAATAAAAGATGACGTTCCAAGATCCTTAGGCACTCACACTGCTTTGGCAACAGGCTCACAGGTTGGAAAGACCTCTTCACACACTTTCTACTCAGCTCTCCTTTCTGACCAAAAAGGATGGGAATGCTGGGATTCTGTCCCCCTGATGGTGCAGCCTTGTCACACAACTTCAGGGGTCACTATAAGACTTCAATACAGTGGTAACTTTGGTATTTTGGAAGGTTGCTTTCCGTAATGAGATGTTAAAATGGGACCTTCTGTGAGTTAGTTTCAGAATATACAGTATAGTGCTAACTACTTCTAGATGCTAGTGTGGTGTTAGATGACACAAGCAGAACTTACAAAGGTTGAGGTCAAAGGTTATGGAACCATTAGCCCAATATAAAAGTATAAAAGTGAGTGAAGAGAAGATTTAAAAAGTGAGAAGCATTTTAATGGGAAAAAGTTGTTAGAGATGTAGTCTTTTGCACATGGTGGGGGGCAAGAGCTCGTTCTACCTCACTTCAAGCTGAATGATTGAAATTTTAAGGAGACTGGAATCTGTAGTCCATCTGATAACGAACTCTTGCTTGTTAAAGCCTAATGGAAAAAAACTGTGTCTGGTATCTGTTCTGGTGATAGATGAAGAAGGACAGTTTTATTGGGAATGACCCACTCTCCCAGAGTTCACTGGAGCAAATAATATATGCTTCTAATGGACCAGATGGGTCACCAGAAAAGAAGGGGCTGGGAGTCATCCTGAAAAATGTTTTTCCCAAAAAGGACTCCTGAATGGGTGTTGGGACCCCAATAAAGGGAGGCTCATTGAGACTGTCAGAAGCCAGAGAGGAAGCTGTAAATGCCCCCCTTGCAGGGAACTGAATCTGAGATATCCAGAAGCAATGGTGGACCACCTATAAAGAACTCACAAATACGTCACAAGAAGGGATTGGCTTTGAACATTCACTGAACCTAGTCTCTGTATTTACCCACTATGATGCCCAAAGGAAATCAATGTCAGATTACATCAGCACTGATGAAGAAGGACTTTTCCTGGCCTTTGCTTCTCCTCAGTCTTTCACTTCAATCCTGGAGGAGCCAGAGGCATCCTCATGAGGGGGTGGAGAAAAAAGAAAGAAAGGCAACTGTGAGCACCAAACCTGTTGTAGACCTGACCTGGGGTAGGAAGAACCTTAAACTGCAAAGGAAGTTAAAATTGTGAAAATTCCATAGGACTGAACATTTTAATCACTGAACTGAGTCTGTCCAGGGGGTGTTTTTATTATTGGAGAGCAACCAGACAAGTCATGGAGCCAATTCAATATTACATCTAGAGAAGAACTAGCATCCAAGATACGTCTGGATGAGCAAGGGGGAAAAAAAATAAGATGCTTCCCTCCTGCCATGCACTTGGAGTGCTGACCTTTCAACGTCTTGGCTATACTTTTATTGTTTGCAGGAGGGTAACTAGAGGGCACAAAGCTCACTATAGTTGAATTCTACCTATTTTCCTAGCCCAACCCTACCCTGTGCAAGATTCCCCTCTAATATAATTAAAATAACTAGTATCAATGACAGAGCATTTGCTTCATTCCACATACCATGCTAAGTGCTTTATGAACATGAACTAATTGAATCTTGTTGTTAACCATCCCAAGGCGGTAGGTATCAATCATAGTCTCTTATTACAGTTTAGGAAACTGGGGCTAAGCTAGGAGAAGCACTTTAACCAATACCATATGACTAGAGAGTGGCAGAGTCCAGCTTCCAGCAAAAATCTCACCAACTCAAAAGTCTCCTCTATTAACCATGACCCCACTGCCTATCTCTCAAGCAGATGTTAAGAAGATATTTGCGATTAAGACTTTGTTAGTCTCTAATTAAACTCTGATGTCTGGGAAAGAACTAACCTTAAACAACACATTCTAGCTGAACTCTCCCATTGCCGTAAGAGTATCCTTTGTCAAGCAGCAGAAATCAATTCCCTGACATTTCTGCTCATTGTTATTAGTTCTGCCTTTTAACACCACATTAAACCAGTTTCAATACTTGAATGCATGAGACTCTTTTTGCTACAATGGCCATATCTCTTTTAAATTTCTCTTTTCCCAGTTGAAGGATCTCAGTAATTTCTAACATTTGTCATCCTTTAACTTGTCCTTAAATGATACCAGTTAAACTTAGCTTCCCTGACAAGTCTGTCCACTGTGGGATACAGACAGCACTTTGCTTGCTACACCATATTGTAGGCAATTTAAACATCTAGATGAAATTAGTCTTTAATAGTGAATGCTGGTTGGTTGGTTGGGTTGATGATTCCTCATCAGATTGTTCTTCAATCCGAATTCCTTAATCTAGACTCCCCACAGTTTGTTAACGTATCTCTCAAATCGTTCTGATCATATTAAATCTTGACTTTGCCCCTCAAGGGATTTGATACCTGTTTTGTTTTGTTGAGGGCCATGGCCTCATTTGAGTCATTTAAACGGTTCATGCTTCTGCCTTCCGCTTAGTTATCTTTTAATTCATCCCTGATACCTCTGAGCTTGTTTGCTTTTTGACATTCTGCTTTGGATATAATCCCATGACATGCAAGTAGAGCTGTTTTCTAGACTTAGAAGCAGAGGGTTAGACTTCAGGGGGGATGTTAATGATAAAGCAACTTTTTGCATGATCTTAATTTAGAGATGGATTGACTTTAAGAGAACATGTGAATACAGAAAGAACGATAAGCAGGGAAGGAAGAACAAACTTGAAAACGTTGGAGGGGGGAGGCATCTAAACAGTAGAGATGAATAATAATGACTAGCAAATGACAACTTCGATTTATGAAGTAGATACTACATTCCAGACTCTGAAAAGTGATTTACCTGCATCATATTATATAATTCTTGACACAATATTAAAAGGTAAACATTCTTTCCCTCATGTTACTAAGGAAACCGAGGCTTGGGGATGTTAAATCACTTGCTATAGGTCTTATAGCCATTAAATTGCAGAGGTTAGATTCAAACTTACTTTCCTTTTAACTTCAAAGTCTAAGTATATATACAATGGAATACTACTCAGCCAGAAAAAAGAATACCATTTGTAGTGATATTGATGGACCTAGAGATTGTCATACTGAGTGAAGTAAATCAGATATAGAAAGACAAATATATGCTATTGCTGACATGTGGAATCCAAAAAAATGATACAAATGAACCTATTTACAAAACAGAAATAGAGTCACAGATGTAGAAAACAAACTTATGGTTACCAAGGGGGGAAAGGGGAGGAGGGATAAATTGGGAGATTGGGACTGACATACACACATTACTATACATAAAATAGGTAACTAATAAGAACCTACTGTATAGCACAGGGAACTCTACTCAATACTCTGTAATGACCTATATGGAATAGAATCTAAAAAAGAGTGGATATATGTATAACTGATTCACTTTGCTGTACACCTGAAACTTAACACAGCACTGTAAATCAACTATACTCCAATAAAAATTAATAAAAAAAATAATTAAGGTCCCCCCAAAAGCCTATCATGCCTTAACCACTGTGCAGTATTGCCTCCCAAGTCAGAAAGAATCTAAAAGAGGATGCCTAAGACACACAAACAAAAACCCAAAAAGTCTCTGATGTAGAAGAGAGATCAAAGGGAATATAAGACTACTGGATTTCATTAGAAAGTTGGAACTCGAGGGAATAGTGATCAATGTTTCAGCAGTGTGATGCAGAACTGTGTTCTCCACTATACTGGAGGTGTGAGAAGATGATTCTACCACTTTCAGACTAAGAATAGATCTGTGGTTTTCAACCTGGGGCAAGTTTGTCTCCCAGAAGATATTTAGAACGTTTGGAGACATTTCTGGTTGCCACAGCTGCTGAGGGGTGATAGTTTCATTTACTGGGAAGAGGACAGAGATGCCACTAAATGTCCTGCAATGCACAGGATGGTCCCACCACATTTACTTGGGCCAACTTGTCAATAATATTGAGACTGAGAAATCCTGGCATGAACTAGTTAGTAATCTACTAAAATTGAATTTTGATCTCCTTAATACCAAGTAGCACTATCATGTCTGGAAGGAGTTGAGACTTGAGTACACAAGGAAATGGGCTCACCATGCAGAAAAAAGAGGAAAAGGAATATACTTTGGGGACGGGGACTTAGAGCCTTGGGAGGAACGTGCTGACCATGAACATGTCCTTGTTAATATTCGGTTCTGAGTTGAGACTTCGTGCCGGCCGTCCTTTGCATAGGTGGTTTTTGGGTCTAGCTAAAAAGAATTGGCCTTTGAATCAAATACTCAATGATTGTAGCAGATTTGCCTGTCTCATGTGTTTTTGCTATTCCTTCTTTATGAAAAAAAATCAATGTCTGCTGTAAGTTGAAAAAGGAGGATCTGTGACTTGTTATATTTAGCATCACGAGGGAGGAGAACTGCAATATTTGCTTTCCATAAATTTGTAAAGAAAAAGATATTTTCCACCCACCCCACCCATTCCATGGCTTTCCACTGACTGCTGCATATATGGATACCCTGCCATATATCTCTGGAGAAATGGAGAGCTGAGATGCAAGGACAGGCCCATGAATGGGCCCACTGACTCAGTTATTCTTCAATGAGCAGGCACGATTGCTTTTGGAGGTGGAGGGGGGGGGTGAGTCCTCTCGCTGTGAATGAATTGCTGGGACACAGCTAATGAATGGGCTTCACCCAGTAATTCCTGGTTGATTCCTCTTTGAGCCAGTGAGGAGGTGGGCAGCATCAGCTGTAACCCTTGGATCCAAAAGCAACTCTCCAAGCTGGGATGCCTTACAATCATGCCCTGCTGATGGAGCCTAGGGGGGAAATGTAGGGTGGATCCCTCTAGGTATTAGTGGAGGAGGAGAGGAAAAAGAAGGAAATGGTTTCCATGAATTATTGCTAGGGGTTTAGAGAAATAAAAGCATAGTTTAAGGGGGGGAGATGGAAGGATCTCCATAGCTGCCACTCCCATTGCTCTTGGGATAAAGTTCAAATTGCCTAATGTGACCGACTCCATCTGGCATGAACAAATCCCTGGCTTCTCTCTAGCCTCTTTCTGGGGTACTCTTATCTTCTCCAGCCAGGCTGACCACCATCTTTTAGTCCCTCTAATCTTTGTGGTCTTTGAAAATGCTATTTCCTCATCCTAGAAAGGTTTGCCCCCAGTCCTTCTCCTGGATAACTTCTACTCATCCTTAGGATGTAGTTGGAACATAACTTCTCAGACCTCCCAGACTAGGTTAGATTCCTGTCACATGTTTCCATAGTAATGCAATCTTTTTCACTGTGGTTATTCCAACTGCCATTCCATAGCTATGTTTCACATCTGTGAGCTCAGATGAAAGCTAGGACATGACTGCCTTGGTCATTCCTGTATTCCCAGTACCTAACCCAGCAACTGGCCCCTGGTAGGTATGGCTGAACGCAGTACTCAGCCATAATGAGGGAGAGAAAGAGTGAAGGAAGGAAGGAGGGGAGGAAGAAAGGAAGGAAGGGAGAAGGAGGGAGGAAAGAAAAGAAAGAAGGAAAAAGAGAAGTTCATATAAAAAAAACATCAATCATCAGGTTTAACTTCTGAGCTCATCTGTAAGTCAGTGGGAGAACTGAAGGCTAAAATCTAGACCTCCTGAATCTGAAGCTGATAAAGTAAACAGACAAACACAATAAATCTAGAGAGAGTATTCAGAAAGATGCCAACTCTCCCCATAACTTGGAGGGAGAATTGAGTTTGTTATGTTTTAGTGTGAGCCAGTGCCTTGGGGTATTCTATCAAGTAGCCACATGTTCTTTCTCCTGCCATTATTGAAAGAATGATTAGAGGCATTGCATTTGTAAAGCAGAAACTTTACGCCAATGGCTGTGAGTAGTACGTAAAGTACATTTCCTCATTTATCCTCAAAAACCACACTTTGAGGGACTTCCCTGGTGGTGCAGTGGTTAAGAGGCCGCATGCCAATGCAGGGGACATGGGTTCAAGCCCTGGTCGGGGAGGATCCCACATGCTGCGGAGCAACTAAGCCCATGCGCCGCAACTACTGAGCCTGCACTCTAGAGCCCGTGAGCCACAACTACTGAAGCTTGCGTACCTAGAGCCCCTGCTCTGAAACAAAAGAAGTCACTGCAGTGAGAAGTCTGTTCACCACAACAGAGTAGCCCCCTGCTCGACACAACTATAGAAACCCTGTGTGCGGCAACAAAGACCCAATGCAACCAAAAATAAATAAATTTATTTTAAAAAACGCACACGCACACACACACACACACACACACACACATCGAGATAAGGATTGATCCCTAGTGGTGATGGAGAAATTGAGCCTCAGAATCTCAGGGTCTATTAGGAAAAAACACACTCCCCTGGGCACCTGGAAAACTTACTCATTTATCCCCTCTCTGATCCCCCACCTTCCTGATGACTCTTACTTGTACTTCACATGTTACTTTCTCTGGGGAGGTTTGCCTTACTGTCTTCCCTCACTGGGTCAAAGCCTCTCTTAAGGGCCTCCATCTCTTCTTTTTTGTACCTGTAATAATTCTAACTGAGCATTTTTTGTGTGTGTGTGGTACGCGGGCCTCTCACTGTTGTGGCCTCTCCCGTTGCGGAGCACAGGCTCCGGACGCGCAGGCTCAGCGGCCATGGCTCACGGGCCCAGCCGCTCCGCGGCATGGGGGATCTTCCCGGACCGGGGCACGAACCCGCGTCCCCTGCATCGGCAGGCGGACTCTCAACCACTGCGCCACCAGGGAAGCCCTAACTGAGCATTTTTGAGTGGTCAGTTGACTACTACATCAAGACAAGGCACGTGCCTGGTTTGGATCGGTTTGGATCGCCCTTGTTTCCCCAGCCCCTGAATAGTCCCTGACACATAATATGTTGCCACTAACTACTTATAAGCGAATGAGTTGGATCCTTTTTATGAGTACTTACTGCATTTTGAATCCTGTGCTGGTCTCTGGATACAAAGAAAATTAGTACATGGCTATTGCTCTAAAGAAGCTCGTAGTCACATGGGGGGGAAGTACTACTTTAAAAAATAAGAGAATTGAAGTGTTATTGGTAATAGGGAGCCCAGGGGAATCCCTGGGTGGGGAGAGGGTAGAGTTAGTTAGTTTCATGAGAGGATAGGAAACATTCAGAAAATGTTTACAGGAAGAGAGGAAGCTTGGTGGGAGCCCCCCAAGGTGAGAAGGCTTTTTGTCAGGTGAGCAAGAGCTAAGGTGTGGTTAAGGTGAAGGAAGTGCAGATGGAGGGAGCCATATGTCCAGAGGAAAAAGAAAAGGAGGGAGGAAATTGCATTATGTGTTCGGTAATTGCAAATAGATGGGTTTGTCTGGAGCACAGGGCTGGTTCAGAGGCATGGCCGGGATGAGACTGAAGAGGCAGATGTGGCCTAGATCATGAAGTGGTTTTCACGTTTGCCTTGAGAATTTGAACTCCTCACTATAGGTGATAAGAAACACGTGTTGGCAGCAAAGAATCCTTGGAAGAATATTGAATTGCTCATTCGTTATCTGAAATCACACACACTGGGTTCTAACGCTGCGCCACGCCCTGTACTACGGAAGAACGTGAGTAGAAATGAATAAGACAAATGCCCTCCTCCAAGAAGACTGCTGTTTGTTAAATACATAACAGAAGCCAAGCCCTGAAGTCAACAGACTTCATGCCAACCCAACCCTCACTTGTTTCACAGTAGGAATCTGAGGCCCAGGGAAATTCAGCACTGGCCCCAGGTATGTTAGTGGCAGAGCCAGGACTGGGACCTATGTATATAATTCCTGTTCTCCTGATCTTGCCACTAAAATTATAGATTCTAACGCTAGGTTCAGCCTGTTGCTTCCCATTGTACGTTCTCCTTGCAGTACTGTGTGTTGGGAAGGGCGGGGGTTTGAAGCCAGCTGGATCTTGATCCAGATGCAACCTCTACCACTGACTTACTCCATGACTATGAAAAGTTCCTCCCTGGGTTTCAATGTCCTGTCAAATGGGGTGGAAGATATCTCTCTGGTAGGTTTCTAATGAGTGTAAATAAGTTGGCACGTGTGGAGTATCTAGCACAGGGTGCAACAACATGTGATATAACTGAATCCATGTTAATGCTCCAGATCCTTCGCTGGAAGACAGAAGGAAGGTACATCTTCCAGTATCACCAGGATACCCCAGGGTACATCCCAAAGGATGTGAACTGTTTTCGCTCTCTCCCTCCTTGCAACAAGGATTTATCTCTTATGTCTGTGCCTGTGCCATCTGAGGGGGAGAACTGGTTGGAAACACTTTCTTAAACTAGAAAGACTGGCTGGGATTCAAAAGATGTCTCTCTGGAGTCTCCATGTCAGCAGGCTTCTCCATTCACCAGTTGAGCAGACAGTTATCGTTCTGGGTAGATAAAGCAATTTCATTTTTCATCTGCCCATAAAACTCTGCCCTCCCTTGTCAGGACTCAGAGGTTAGTTTTATGATATGAGGGCAGAGGCTACTCGTCAGTCTCTAGTTTCAAAGAGCAGCTTTTCTTAGAAAATGGTAGGAACAGGCCTGCCTGTTCGTGGAAGGACATGTTGCTGAAATAGTGGGGCTTTGTGAGTCCCTGAAGGAATGGAGGCGGCTGAATTTCCAGGCTTGGACTTGGCTGAAGGAATTTCTGACAGACACATTCCCTCAATGGTAACTCTGGACTCACTAGACCTTTGGGAGCAAAATAAAGCATGTTTTGCATTTGGGGAATAAAAACCATGCCCTTCCTTCTGTCCTCCTTTCCTCCCTCTTAATAATTAAAAATAAAAACAAAAAACTTTACTATGGCTATATGTGCAGAAAGACATGCACCTACGTTCTACGTTTTCAGTGGAAAAGAATAAGATTCAGACACTTCTCCAGACGTCTCCAACCCTATAGCTTTCTAGAATTCTAGAATTTTTTCAAAATTTGAGAAGTTTCCTTGACCCGGTGTTCTCAATGTAGAGACACAAGTGAGATCTTCTATTGTTTTTCTTTTCATTTTCCTCTAAAATTCACTTTTAAGTACTCCCACGAGTTGTTTTTCTTTTTCTTTTTTTTTTTTAATAAAATTTTGACCTGCCTAACTCCCATGATGAGACACTGCAGACACTGTATATTACAAGTGAGTGAGGCCATGGCATTGGCTGGGATGAAAACAAAGACCATGAAGTAACGAATAATTTCCTACTTATTCAAGGAAGATGTGCAGAGTGCCTGCCCTGTGGCATATACAGTGCTGGGAGCTGAAATTACAGCAGAGAAAAAGAAAAGACATGATCCTTTCCCATACAGAGCTATCCTCCTGTAAATTTTTGGCAGAATTCATGAATTTGGGTAGTTTTTAAATATTAAAACTTTATTTTGTTAGAGCCATTTAAATTAAGAAGAAGGTACAGGGACCTCCCTGTTGGCGCAGTGGTTAAGAATCCGCCTGCCAATGCAGGGGACGTGGGTTTGAGCCCTGGTTCCGGAAGATCCCACATGCCACGGAGCAGCTAAGCCCGTGTGCCACAACTACTAAGCCTGCGCTCTAGAGCCTGCGAGCCACAACTACTGAGCCCACACGCCGCAACTACTGAAGCCTGCACACCTAGAGTCCATGCTCCACAACGAGAGAAACCTGCACACCGCAACGAAGAGTAGCCCCCACTCGCAGCAATTAGAGAAAGCCCGTGCTGCGCAGCAGCAAAGACTCAATGCAGCCAAAAATAAATAAATAAATTTAAAGAAAAGAGGAAGGTACAGAGAGTTCCCATATACTCCCTGGCACCATACATGTGTAGCCTCCTCTATCATCAACATCCCCCATCACAGTGGTACATTTATTACAACTGATGACCCTACATCAACACATCATAATCACCCAAAGTCCATAGTTTACGTTAGGGTTCACTCTTGGGCTTGTACCTTCTATGGGTTTAGACAAATTTATAATGATAGGTATCCATCATTATATGATCATACAGAGTATTTTTTACTGTCCTAAATATCTTCTATGCTCGGCCTATTCATCCCTCTCTCTTGGGTATATAATAAATGCTCAATTAAATTTTGTTGATGTAATTCGCTAAAGCCAAAAGAAAATGAAATTTTGTGATATAGGTAGAGTTGGGTTTGCTTTTGGATGTGTGGCTCTCCTAAAGCAATTAGTTTTGAGAGGTGTTGTTTCCAACAAAGACCTTAAAAAATATTACACAGCTTATGGTAATTTGGGAAAACTTTACTCATTCTTCTAATTCATCTCCCCTGAGGACTATTTCCCGCACACTTGCACTTTCTTCACTGGTGTGGAATTTGGTCAGAGAGACAGAGTACTTTCCCTTTAAAGGATACCCTAAGCCAAGTCTTTTGCTTGAGTTTGCGACTGAGCACATGATTTCTTAGGAAGTTATAGACAAGAGAATTATGGTATTGGTAAGTCAGGCACTCAAGCAACAGGGATTCAGTTTAAATGAATTGATAACTGGGATCCCTTGAAACTTGTTATCTTTTAGACTTCCCCTGGCTTCTGTGACTAGAGGTAGATAGATGGTGACTCTCAAAATCATCTTCCTTCCTTTCCTCTCAATCCCACCTTCACTGGTTCAGTGATTGCATAGCTGATTCCTTCATTAATCAAAGATTTAGGGCTTCCCTGGTGGCGCAGTGGTTGAGAGTCCGCCTGCCGATGCAGGGGAAACGGGTTCGTGCCCCGGTCCGGGAAGATCCCACATGCCGCGGAGTGGCTGCCATGGCCGCTGGGCCTGCGCGTCCGGAGCCTGTGCTCCGCAACGGGAGAGGCCACGGCAGTGAGAGGCCCGCGTACCGCAAAAAAAAAAAAAGATTTACTGTGCTTACACTATATATTAAGCACTATGCTAAGTGCTAAGGATTTAGATATGAATAAATTGTCATCCCTCTCTTATGAATGCTGTCTTCCAGTGGAGGATTACATAAGGAGGCAAGAAATTTCAATAGATTATGGCAGATGGGATGGTGGTGCAGAAACAGGGCTGGACCACAAAGCAAGGCTTCTATCTCCTTTAGGAGCCAGAGAGCACAGAAGATGAGCTATCTGAGCTGAGGCCTGAAGCACAAATAAATGTCAGCTGGGCAAAGTGGAGGTGAGGTCTGGGGTGCGTTTTAGCCAGAGGCAACAGCATACAGAGACCTGGGGATTAGCAAGAGCATGGTAATTACAGGAGATAGCAAAGAGTGGATGAAGCCTGGTGTGTAAAGTTGGATGTGGATGTAGCAAGGGCCGAGGTTGGAAAAACATACAGAAGGCAAATCTTGGCAGCCTTGTAAGTTCCCTAAGTAATTGGAACTAGTACAGTGCTTGGAACATTGGGACATCTTTGTTGACAGGCTGAATGCATCAATGAACTTTATTCTGAGGGCAACGGGGAGTCCGTAGTTGATTCTGAATCACCTTCTGATTTTTGTTAGGTGATCACTTGATTGAGGCAAACAAATGATTCGCCCAGTGTGGAAACCTGACCCAACAAGAACAGTCTTTCTCCATGTTTTGCAGTCAGTGGGACTCTGGGGAATGAGGAGAAGGAGACAGATAGAAGGGGATTCATCCTTGGGAGGAGGCTAAATAAGGCAGGTCTATGCCAAAGCAGGAGAAATGCAGAGACCATCAAGTCATAGGTAAACAAGTGAATGGAACACGTGTGGTTTAAGCTTTCAGAGAATGCAGCTCTAGTCCTGTCTCTGTCCCTTACCATCTATGGACTTTTTAAGACCCAGTTTCTTCTTGTGGAAAATGGGTCATAACATCCTGGCACATGGCTGTTGTCACTATGTAATGCCTTCATATATAATGTCTACATACAGTGCATATATAATTCCTTGTACAGTGTCCATACTTCTGTTTGGATACTCAGAACAGATCATTTAAGATAAGGAGCCATCACATAATTTGGATATTTTGTAAAATATTACTAAGAATAATTCTATCGACTGAGTGCTTATACTGTTTTAGGCACTGTTCTAAGGATTTGCAGTGAGAATTGATTTAATCCTTCCAAAGACCCTTTGAGATAGGGAATTCTATTATCCTTATTCTACAAAGGAGAAAATGGAAGTACAGAGGGAGAAGATCTAAGTTCACATGAGACTGTATTGCCAGAAGTGACAGAGTTGGGAATCAAACCCAGGCTGTCTGCTCCAGAGCACAGATTGAAATGCTTTCTTATATTATATTAAAAAAAAAACACACACACACAAAACAGACATATTATAAATATCAAAACGCCACATGTGAAGTTTTTGGATCGGGCAACCCTGATCTGATGCTACATGGGATTATAAACTAAAGTCTCAAGGAAGTTGTCTTTTGGAACAATCTTAAATCATCTTATTTAGCCTCCTAATACTCAGATCAGAAATAGTCCCATTTTGTGTAGATTGCTAGACAATTAAACTACTGTTTTGCCTAAGCCTGTGTTTGAGTCACACAGGTTTATCTGGAAGAAGTCGTGGCACTGCAGAAACATTTTTTATTATCTAGCTAAGAATCGCCTTCTATACACAAAGAAAAACAGGGCTCTGTTTGATGTGAAGAGACGTGGCAAAGTGTCTGGGATCTGTTCATGGAAATGATTTCCTAACAGAAAAGATATCTGGGGCAATGGAGTTTGATAAGTAGGAAAGGATATTCAGGTTTGAGGTAGTTTTCATCACTGAACTCATTAGACAGTTTGGTTGTATTTAACAGAAATAATCAAACTTGTTTAGATAATTAAGGGACTTTAACTGATGGTCATATCCAAAAGTCAGAGGTAAGGCCAGGGTTTCTGTAGCCAGAGCTCAATATTATGAGCAAAGGTCTATTTTCTGTCTGTTTCTTCACTCTGCTTTCTACCTGTTTGTTACCATCTTAGCATATAAGATGGATATAAGATAGCAGCCAGACGCTCTAGGTCTGCATGTTCATTTATAAGTGGGGACAGGAAGAACTTCACTCTCATTAGGGCTCCTTAAAATGTGAGAAAGCTTCACTCCCAGAAGCTTCATTCTCAGCTTATGTCTCCTTGCATCTCATTGGCTTAAATGGTGTCACATGACTATTTCTAAACCAGCTGTGCTGCCAGGTAGATGGGCTTCACGGATTAGCATACACCAATCAAAGTCTACCTCTGGAGTCGGAGGTGAGTCAGTCCTACCCAAAATGCATAGCTAAGAACGGCAGAGTCGGTTCTCCAGAGGAAATTTGTGGAACTATTACCCTCAAGAAAGAGAAATGGGTGGTAAATGGTAAACCAAGTTATACACAGTCATCTCTGCCTAGGAGAGAGTCTAAGCTTGCAAGTTCAAAGCACTGTCTTAAAGCAAGTTGTGGAAATCCAAACAACATTTACACTAAGAAGGAAGTTTTCATCAATTGGATTATAAAATCTGGGTTCACTCAGCATGATTGGATCATCTGGCCCATAACTATCTGGAGGTCATTCTCAGAGCTTAGAGGAATATTAAAGTGGGAATGTTTTATTTCCCAGGGAAACTGATCTGGGAGAGAAGTTGCCTTGTCTAAGCCCCCCAAGGTGATAAACCAAAGCAGGCATGAGAATAACACTCTTCCTTGCTGTCTTAAGAAAGCACAGATTAAGTGAGGTTTCAACTAGTCATGACAAGCGCCAAACTATTCAAGAGATTACCCAAACAATTTAGCTAATTCTCCTGATTATTTCAAACATTAACTCACAAATAAGGCAGGACAAGAGTTAAGTAGAGGCACACACATGCACTTTAGACAGGCCTGTGAGTGGTAGCATTTTGTGTTCTTATTTATTTACAGGGCTTAGTATCCAAGGGACATGTTGTATTGCCATTTATCAAAACTGGGGCTTGAGTTTGACTCTGGTTTAAGTTTTCCATGATCTGCTCACAATATTTCTTCCTTTAGGCAGCTCTTCCATAATGGTAAAAGCATTAGGCAGCAGCTTCCATCTGGCCGATCCCAAGTTAATTTTCATGTAATTCATCATTTTTAGAAGCTACCTCCCAACATGTTGGGCCCAGCTCAACCAGTCACAGCTTTTTATGAGACATCATTCAACTGTCTTAGCATCTCAGAAGGAAGAACTCCACAATTATCTTTTATGGAAAGACTTTGAACACACATTTTGAAGTTGCATGCCCAGGACTTTATGTGCAGAAGAATCAAGGTATCGTATTAACCAATGTCCTTGGCAAGTCCCTAGGACTAAATTTCAAGCTACAAGATGTTTATTGTTCATCTCAAAGGTCAGCTTTGACCGCATTTATTAAATTGCAAACTTGCTTGTCTTTTGTCATCAGAAGATGGTATGAATTAAGGCTTTCTCGCTCTGGTCACAGTGCAGATGAGAGCTGAAGAACAGCTAAAGGAACTGGAGTGACCAAGAACATTGAACCAAAAAAACATAATAAACACTCATAGCTCTTGGGAGTCCCCACACTATTTGAGACAACACAGAAATGTACTATTTTTTTAAATATAAGGTGGGCTAAGTATCAACCCCTTCCTTAAAATAAATAAAGCTGTAAGAAGATAACCTCCCACATCACTGAGCTTGCCTCCTCCAGTTCCCACCATCCCGATCTGTTCTTATCACTTTTGCAATCAAACAGTTTCAATGGGTTTTCACTGCCTTGGTTACCGAGTTCGAATGCCTTAAAAGATGTGCAAAGCCTCCTCTAGCCCCATCTCCTGCTATTCTTCAAGCTCCCATTTTATCACCAAATAAATAATGAGTTAATTTTCTATTACATGCTATGTATCTAGTCACAAACCTAAGCTTTTTGCAAATACTGCTTCTTTGGCCTGAAATGACCTCCCCTACTTACCTAAATAATGGCATCACCTTTCATGATTTAGCTTAAATATTGAAACTCTTGGGAAGGGTGAATTTCATGGTAAGTGAATTATATTTTAATAAACACCTTATTCAAATTAACAAAACCTTGAGAACTCTTTTCTGACAAATTCTCCTCTCTGACCTAACTCTACCACACACAGATACCTGCAAGCAGATATCAACACACACACACAAACATACACACGTGCGCGCGCATGATACCAGGTTAGAGACCCATACTTTGCCCTCCCCAAACAGCTTATATACCTATCTATCTCCTGTATTTATGGAGTTACTTGTTTATTTTCCATCTAGACTTGGGGTCTCCAATATGGTAGCCATTAATGACATGAGGATGTTGAGCACTTGAAATGTGGTTCAAACTGAGATGTCCTGGAAAGGTAACAATCACACAGTACAGAGTCTTGTTACAAAAAAATATTGTAAAATGTCTTATTCATAACTGTGTAATGATTACACGTTGAAATTAAAATATTTTGGATACGTTGGTCAAATAAAAAGACTAGAATTAATTTCATCCCTTTTTTTAAACCTGTTTAAATGCATCTACTTGAAAATTTAAAATGATGTTTGTGGCTCACATTATTTCATTTGGGCAGCACTGATCTAGACTGTGAGCTCCTTGAAGGTAGGAATAGTGTCCTGTTGGTCTCTGCAAGAATCGGGCCCATGGTAGGCACTCAAGAATACATCTCTGCATAAGGTGAGTGAATGAATATAATTAAGTCCCAAACCGCGGACACTGAGACCACAGGGGAGAAGACATGCAAGGCAATCTGTACAAAGGAGGTAAGACTTAAGCCTTGAAGCTGGGAGGGATTTGAGTAATAGAGAAGAGATTGTAGGGTGACTTTCCCAAGTCACTTCCTCTCTCTGAACTTAGGTTTCCCATATAAAAATAAAAGGGCAGGGCAAAATGGGCTTTGATGCCACTCCATTAAGAATCTGTGATAAAGATGATATCCACCAACTAATGGTGACCACTCCAGTTGGAATATTTATTTTACTCTTGATTGCACATTTCCAATTAACTCCCTATGTGTGTAGAGGGTCCAGGCATACCTGGGGTTTCTCTTAAGAATTTTCATATACTTGTGTGTTTTGTGCCTGTCTCAGTCTATCAGTAACCAGTGTTGAAGTTGGATAGGACTTTATGGTTCTTATTATGATTGTAGGATGTCCTTCAGCAATAACCACCGTGAAACTTTGAAAAAATAGTGGTGTGGAGTGTTGTGCCGGAGGTGTGCGGGGTAGAGTAAGGGCCTGGGGTTCTGTTTTTATTGGGGTCAAGGCTGGAGGCCTAGGGTTTCAGGGCTTATTCTTTATTGGTGAATTTAAAACATAAAAGCGGGAATTTAAAGCATGAGAGAGGAAAAAAAAAAAAAAAAAAAAAGTAGCCCAAATGAGCTCTAAAGCAATAGAACCTCAGTGGGGGCAGGTGACCGGACTGTTTATCTAGCCCCGTGGCTGGCAGTGGTTTACGTGAGATAGCCCGCTTTGAAGAGGGTGCCTCAGCAATCAAAGCTTAAGTCGGGCCTTACATTCCAAAAACGGGAAAACCCAGCTGTCGGGGCTCACACTACAAAGTGGTTGGTTCAGCTGATGAGCTGGACAAATCAACCTAAGGTCTGCTCTACCTGAAACATCGTGTCCATGGTCTCAATTCACGAAAGGCTCTGTAAGCTGTTCTTTGTGCCTCTGGTTAGGCCTTCAGTGGACATCGGACCCAAGGCAGCCACTGACAGATGACCCAGAGGTAATGTATTCTAAATAATCCATTCAGACAGACTACCTCTAACATTCAGATCTGAAAGTACAACAGAAAAATAGGATAGCTACTTGCAAAAGAAATCTCGCCCAACCATAAATATAAATATAAATGTATATGATATGTGTTATAAAAACAGTACTATTATTTAGTGGCCTCGACTAGAAGTTCGTGCTGCGTTAGGCTGTACGTGCTCTTTGCATTCTCTCATTCAGACTCTGCAAGAACAAAGTTTGGACTGTTGTCTTACACTCATAGTTGACATGATTGGCTCAGGAAGTGGAAGCAACTTGGCCAAGTAGTAGAGGAAGAATTAGAACCCGCGTCTGTTTTGTCTTTGCCACGATGTGATGCTCTCTTTAGTGTCCCTGGGTGTAAATCTGGTCCATGCTGTCCTGCTGCTGCCTTGATAAATTGATCCTTCAGGGGGAAATGACATATACACAAAAACCTCCAGCTCATTTGAGAAAACAGAAGCTTGGAACCCTGAGTCTCTGCTGAGTATCACCCTCAGCACGTAATTGGAACTAGCACTGTGGTCCCATGAATGCCAGCCCTGTCATCCATGTGTCCTCATGAAGCCAGCTCTTCAAGGATCACCTGAGGTCTGACCCTTATTATAAGAAGGAGCCTCTCTGCTCAGCCCTTCAGGCTGGCTGAAACAGCCCCTTCTCCCTGAGATCCAGCAAATTTATTTCAACCTTTATTTTTCATTTTGATGGCCTCGTACAGACTGACTTTTGTGAACTGACACAGATAAAAGAAAACAAAAACCTGGTTCTGAATCACATGTCTGAGTCTGTAAACCAGACCCTTTCCCGAATGTGTGGAAAATATAACTGCTGGTTTTTTCCTTCCTCTTAGACTGTTAGTACAAGGTCCTTCTTTTAGAACGGGCAGGAGTCTATGGGGAGCTTTCATTTTTTCTCCCTGACTCTACTTTTTTTCCAGATTTATATCTGAAAACATTTCCTATGGTTTAGAGACATTTTTAGAAGTAGGAGGGTGGCTTCAGGCAAAATATGAAATACTCTGAATTTTTTTAGAAAGTTTTTTAGAAACTTCCAACTTCTCAGTTTCTATCCTTAGATTCCAATCTGGATCTTGCCCTCCCTCTTGCCCTTCCCACTATCCCAGCAAGTTATCCTTGTCCCCTGCTTAATTCTCTCAGGAAAGGATAGAATAGGAGCTGGCAACTCTGATATCTGTCACTGATAAGTCACCTCCTTCCAGAGATCACAATTTCATTCTCACGGAAGGCTTTTGCGCCTTAAATCAGAGAAACAGCAATTTCCAGGTTGAGAGTGTCGGGAGGAAGACATTTTCCCCTACCCTTTTAGGTTCTTCTGGCTGGCCTAACTAAGAAATAAATTGACGTGAGGCAAAATTAACAGCAGAGAGTCACACAAAAGTTTAATCACATGTATAGGTAGCAGAGACCCAGAAGAATGGAGTACTCGCCAAACGTCTGAAACCCTCACCTTAAATACCATCTTCAGCTAAAGACAAAAGGGGATGTTGGGGGTAAAGGTTTGGGACTTCAAAGGGGAGGAAGGCTATTCACATGGAGATGTATAAGTAAATGCTCGGTAAATGAATGTTTGCTGGGTGCGTGCAGAGACAATGGGACGCAGAGAGGAATTTTAACAAACAGGCTTTGCAAGGCTCCTCCCTGTCTCCACACCTAGTTCACACTACACTTATCCACGGGAATAGTTCCCTTCCTGGAACAGGTCCCCGATCCACATTCTTTAGGCAGCTAGGGGGAGGTAAAAAGAAAGACTTGCGTTTCTTAAAAACAATCAGCCTGAATTAACCCTCATGCCATAGAGACACATTTTGGGGTGGAAAATTTTGTTTCCCTACAAGACTGTCATGTGTGGATTGTACACTTGGGAAGGAGGGAGGGGTGGCACTGCAGTGTTATTTTATAGGCAGCTTCCTACCTCATCTATAAGCACAGAAAGACAGAGAAGACCCTTACTGTATATCTCTATCAGAAGGTGGGATTTTAGCGCTGAGGAGATCTTAGATCAATGCTCTAGTTAATCTGTAATGTTCATTATACAACACCCCTGACAAAGGACCATCAAGCCTCTATTTGTATACCTCTGGTAGTGGGGAGCTCACTTCTTTAGGAAGCTTGCTGTTATTATCTTGTGCTTCTCATCCTGAAGCACATTCTTAGAGTCCACTGAGTGCTAGGAGGATCTCAAGTCCTTTGGAGAAATCCAGTGCTGTGTGTTTGCCCGTCAGACAGATCATCCTACAGGCCAAGGTCATCACGTCTGGTGCAAAACTGAACAGTGCAAAGGCAATATGGGGTTCACAGGCATTTTCACCCACACTTGGTAGGAGGAGAGGGGATTTTGGAGATCTGGTTTCTGTAACCAAGCAAAGAGCTTGTTTGCCTGCGGCACAGAAAGCCCAAGTCAGACAGCAGGAGTTTGCAGCAAAGTAAGGATATATTGCGGGGCACCCAGCAAGGGAGCAGATGACAAGCCTCAGATGCACTCCAACCTGGCCTTTGAGTTCATTTTTTTTTAAAGGGGAAGAACAAAGAGGCTGGGATTAATCATCATTTCGTGACATTTCTGTGATATTTCTTATTGGGAGTCAGGGTGTCTCTGGTTTAGGATTCTCTGGCCAGGTGGTCCACAGCTTGGGGGTCTGTGAGCTCATCGTGCCCTAGAGAAACAACCTGAGTTTGAACAGTAATGATGATACAACAGCAATCTTAGTCGTCTGACTCTGGTTGGTAAGTGTTCAGTTAGCACAGGATTGAGGTCAGAGGGGACAAGAAAGGGAACAGAGTTTTGGACAGAGAGATTTATTCTTAAGCTTGGTAAGGGAACTCGGTTTTAGGGGGACTCTTAAAGGGGGACAGTTTCATTTCAAAGACAGTTCCAAAACAAAATTACTACGATTTATGTCAAAGAGTGTTCTGCCTATGTTCTCTTTGAGGATTTTTGTGGTTTCAGGTCTTACATTTAGGTCTTCAATCTATTTTGAGTTTATTTTTGTAATGGTGTGAGGGAGTGTTCTAATTTCATTTACATGTAGCTGTCCAGTTTTCCCAGCACCACTTAGTGAAGAGATTGTCTTTTCTCCCTTGTATATTCTTGCCTCCTTTGTCATAGATTAATTGACCACAGTTGTGTGGTGTCTCTAAAGCAAAAGAAACAAAAGCAAAAATAAGCAAATGGGACCTAATTAAACTTAACAGCTTTTGCACAGCAAAGGAAAACATCATCACAATGAAAAGACAACCTACTGAATGGAGAAAATATTTGCAAATGATATGACTGACAAAGGGTTAATATCCAAAATATATAAACAGCTCATACAACTCAATATCGAAAAAACAAACAACCCAATCAAAAAATGGGCAGAATACCTGAATAGACCTTTTTCCAGAGAAGACACACAGTTGGCTAACAGGCCCATGAAAAGATGCTCAATATCACTAATTACTAGAAAAATGCAAATCAAAACAACAGTGAGGTATCACCTCACATCTGTCAGTTGACTGTCACCAAAAAGCCTACAAGAAATGTTGGATAGGATGTAGACAAAAGGGAACCCTTTCACACTGTTGGTGGGAATGTAAATTGGTGCAGCCACTATGGAAAACAGGATGGAGGTTCCTCAAAAAATTAAGACTAGAGCTACCATATGACCCAGCACTTCCATTCCTAGAATATATATCTGGAAAAAATGAAAGCACTAATTAGAAAAAATCCAAAGTTCATAGCCAAGATATGAAAGCAACTCACATTGTCTATCAACAGAGGAATGGATAAAGAAGATGTGGTATATACATACAATGGAATATTACTCAACCATAAATAGAGTGAAATTCTGTCATTTGCAGCAATGTGGTTGGACCTAAAGAATATTATACTTAGTGAAATAATTCAGACAAACACTGTGTGATATCACATGTGGAATCTAAAGAATAAAACAAAAAATGTATACAGCAAAATAAAAATAGACTCACAGATATAGAAAACAAACTAGTGGTTACCAGTGGGGAGAAGGAAGGGGAGAGGGGCAGGATAAGGGTATGGGATTAAGAGACACAAACTACTCTGCATAAAATAGATAAGCAACAGGACATATTATACAGCACAGGGAATTATAGCCATTAGTTTGTAATAGTTTTTTTTTTTTTTTCGGTACGCAGGCCTCTCACTGTCGTGGCCTCTCCCGTTGCGGAGCACAGCCTCCAGACGCGCAGGCTCAGCGGCCATGGCTCACGGGCCCAGCCGCTCCGCGGCATGTAGGGATCTTCCCGGACCGGGGCACGAACCCGTGTCCCCTGCCTCGGCAGGCGGACTCTCAACCACTGCGCCACCAGGGAAGCCCTAGTTTGTAATAACTTTTAATGCAGTGCTGAATCACTCCGCTATACACATGAAGCTAATATAACATTGTAAATCAGCTGTACCTAATTTTTTTTTTTTTAAAGGCAATTATAGGTGAAATAGCAAAGTTTGATGGTGAGGACACTGCCTCGGGATCCGGAGCACCTGAGTCCAAAGCCTGGCTCCACCAGGCTCTCTGCATAAAATTGGCCACTGACTCAACCTCTGTGAGCCTTGGTTTCAGCATCTATAAAATGAAACTAATGATACCGTTTGCTTCTTAGAGGGATTAAGGGGATTAAATCATCTCATACATGCAAAGTATTGAGAGCACTGCCTTGCACATAGTAAGCACTCAGTAAACTTTTTTTTTTAAGTATTTATTTTTATTTGGTTGCGGCAGGTGGGCTCCTTAGTTGTGGCTTGTGAACTCTTAGTTGTGGCATGCATGTGGGATCTAGTTCCCTGACCAGGGATCGAACCTGGGCCCCCTGCATTGGGAGCGCAGAGTCTTAACCACTGGACAACCAGGGAAGTCCCAACTTTTGTTATTACTACTACTACTACTAGTACTATGGTTTACTCTCATACTGAGGAATCCTAAACCTTCAAGTACAAATTGCTTCACATAGGGATTCAGCACTCGAGTGTTAAATCCTTGCATTTGCAAGGATCTTACTGTGCACTAAGCAGTTAGCCTTCTCAGTCCCATTTGCTCCTCTCCAAAATCCTGTTGTCTGGGCACATTTTATTATTCCCCATATTGCAGCTGGGAAACCCGAAGCTCAGAGAGGTCAGATGCTTTTTCCAAGGTCTCAGCTTAAATGTCACATCTTCAGAGAGAGATGCTTCAAACCACCCAATATAAAGCAGCCACCCACTCCTTCTTTACATTTACTCTAAACTTACTGCCTGTATCTTATTTACTATTATCTGCAATTTTTTGTATATTTCTATTTATGATTTTGCTTGTTTTCTGCCACCTCCCAGCTAGAATACAAGTTCTCTAAGAACAGGAGCCCTTTCTGTCTCGCCACAGAACCACCCCCTAGCAGCTGTTTTGCTGCAGGCCTTTGGTAAACATTTGTGAAAGGGAAAAATGAAGGACACCAGGAGGTATAACAGGATAGAAGAGCTATTCTGTGGGAGCACCTGAAGGAGGTGGCTTTGCATTCTAGAGCTGTCCCTGATTTCATGACCTTGGGCAACTGACTTCCTGTCTCTAATTAGTGAAATGAGAATATCTCTACATCCTCTTTGCTGTGCTGAGGAAAAATGAAATAAAGTTTATAGATCACTTAGCATAGTGCCTGCAAATCATGAGGGCTCAGTAAATATTGGGTCTTACTCATCTGAGGAGACAGGACTTGTGGGGTTTGGTTTAGGATCCTTCCTGCCGCGGTCTTTGCCTATAGAGCAAATTATGAATCATAACTGATGAGCTCAGAGAAGTTCAATAAACCAAAAATCAACTTCCTTTTGCTCCATTTAGCTACTTCAACTTTGACAGTTATCTTTTTTATTTTTAATTTTTATTGGGATATAGTTGATTTATAGTGTTGTGTAAGTTTCAGGCATACAGCAAAGTGCATCAGTTATACATATACGTATCCCACTCTTTTTTAGATGCTTTTCCCGTATAGGCCATTACAGAGTATTGAGTAGAGTTCCCTGTGCTATACAGTAGGTCCTTATTAGTTATCTATTTCATATGTTGGGATTGACAGTTATCTTTTAATTGGAGAACTGAACAGAACTTTCTCATTATTTTTCTTCCAGACTAAATGTTCCTTTTTAAACGAAGTCTCTCAATTCCACCTCAAAGGCAACCATTTTATTTCTTTCCACAAGCCCAGGGAATGTATGAAAAGGAATCCTAAGATGTTAAACTTAGTGGAATGTCAGGGAGGGCTTTGAGGTTGCCCAATGTGACTCCCTCCTATGTCCGGGAAACTGAGGCCCAGAGAGAGGAAGGGATCAACCTCAGGATGACACAGTAGGCAAGCCAGGACTTGAGCCCAGGTCTCTTGAGTTCACTTTTTGCCTCATTTCACTGACACTTCTAGAGAAAAACCAAAACCAAAGAAAAACAAATACAGACCCCAAACTGTGTGTCTTCCCCTCATCAACCTTGCATTCTTCGTAACCACTCCCAAAGGAAGAAGGATGACAGTTACAGGAATAGAGTGATACTTCCCCACTTTAAATTTCCACCCAGGGACTCCTTTTTCTAACATGTTTATGTAAAAGATTAGGCTATGCTTTGCTCTAATTGGCCATTTTTCCACTGAGAAAGAGAGCTGCATCAGTGTTGGATTAGCTCAGACTGAAGCAGGAAGGCCCACTGATAGATGTATGTTTTAATCTGTCAGTATCAATGAACAAAGAAAACTGTCACTAACTTTTTGTTCCGACCTCACCATTTAGCCACGGATTTTTGAGAGAGGACTTCATTTACTAAACAAACTGCTCAGTGGCATCAAAACTCGTCTTTTAAGAGGACTTCATGTGACACTCAATCCTTGATTCCCCACTAAAACAGCACAGCTGTTCCCTTGCAGCTCGTCTCTCAGCAGGAGCTGCAAAATCATATTTAATCAACTCCGCTTAAAAGCCATCCAATTTCCTCTAGGGCGCTGGCACGCTTCCCCAGGCCAAGATGGCCGCTGCTGACAGCTCAACGGCAACAACCCAGGCGGAGTGATCTTCCATTTTGCAGAGCACTCCCTCATGTGCCGGGCCCTCCATTGGGTACCTTATATTCAAGATTTCATTTAATCCACCTTGCAGTCCCCTGAAAGAGAGATGACTGTCGTATTTAAAGACAAAGAAACTGAGGCTTAGAAGTGAGCGTATTGGGATTCAGACAAGTACTCTCAACTTCCAAAATCTGAGTGTCTCCCAGTCTTCAGTCTGGCTTTGTATTACATTGACAGGTACCAAAGACTTATACAGGGGAATGAGTATGGGTCCATCTGACCAGCATAATCAAAGCTGGCAACAAAGAGTCCCTGCCAAATGTTACAGGTCTTAAACTCCCTTAAGCTCACAGCTTTGTCTCCCCATGATGACACTTTCTGTTAGAATGTGAGTGCCCTTGGGGACTTCCCTGGAGGTCCAGTGGTTAAGACTCTGTGCTTCCACTGCAGGGGCCACTGGATTCGATCCCTGGTCAGTGTAAATGAGATTCCTGCATCCTCCATGCTGTGCCATGCGGCCAAAAAAAAAGAGTGTGAATGCCTTCATGTCATCTTTTATCCAACAATCCTTGATGACTACCATATACAATTCATTCTCCAAAGTGAGGTGGAGGGGTACAGAGATGAAATGGATATAGATCTTGCCTTCAAAGAAGCTCAAAGTCTAGGAATAGAGATATAATAGCAACATAAATCATTCTAATGAGAGGTAGACAATGATATCTATTATGAGTGGGCCAAAATATTATATTATGGGAGTCTGAGGAAAAAAAAAAGTCTATTCCAGCCAAGGCGTAAGATTAGGCTATAGGAAGAGTGCAAGAGTCAGGATAATTTGCACTAGCTGCTGTGACGTAAAGCCCCCAAACACAGAGGCTTAACACAACGAGAATGTCTTCCTCATATTCTGTTGGGGTTCCTCAGGGTTCTCTTCTAAGTGGTGACTAAGGACACAGGTGTCTTGTATCATGTGGCTCTATCCTTTGACAGCTCTGTGTTTCTGGCCATATGACCAAAGAGAGAGAGAGAAAGAGTGGAGAATCAATGAAAGGTTGAGAAGCCACGCCTGGAAGTGCCTTAATCCATTTCATTCACATCACAAGGGACAGACTCAGTAGCATGGCCCTAACCCCAACCCTAACTTCAAAGGATCCTGGGAAGTATGTTTTATTCTGTATGCCTTGAACAGCAGAAGTTTCATTGAGCACATAATATTATTTCTGTTACAAAGGATATTGACACAGATACTGTGGAATGGTTTTAATTGAGCAAATTGAGAGACAAGCAGGATGTAGATAGTGTAGGGGATGTTAGAGGAACACTGATTCAAAGGATATTTGGTTTGGAAAGATAGTTGATATCAGATATGAAAAGGCCTTGAGTGACAAGGCACATTTCCCAAAATGTGTTTCCCTCAGTGTTAGTGATTATAATGTTAAGAATGATTTGTGTGGTCAGACAGATTTGGGAAAAGCTGGGTTACCAAACTGTAATTGTTTTGGTCCCTGTAGGAGCTCTTGAGATTTTTGGAAAGAGTCATGATATGTCAATTATAATAAACCTTTTGACTACAAAACCTCTTTTTTCACAGACTATTTTGTCAGATTAAAGTTTTGTGAAACATGCTTTACATAAGGAATCTTAGGCAATGGAGAGCCATTAAGTAGCAGAGAAAAACAGTTAGAACTGCTTTTAAAAGTATAAGCTTGCCAGAATCGATCGATTGGTAATAGCTGGCAGCAATGCTGTTGGGAGAAGAATCACAAAACCTCATCTGAATTCATCTGGGAAAGTGCAATGATTGATTAATAATGTCTTCTATGGGTTAAAGAATGTGGAGTTGTCACCACCACAACTAATTAATAATCTAATTAATTTTATGTGTCAACTTAGCTAGGCTATGGTGCCCAGCTGCTTGGTCAAACAATAGTTTCGATGTTGGCTGAAGGTACTTTGTAGATGTGGTGAACATTTACTATCAGGGACTTTAAATATAAAGGAGATTACCCTTGACAATGTGTCTCATTCAATCAATTGAAGACCGTAAGAGTAAAACTAAAGTTTACCTGAGAAAAGAGAATTCTGCCTCAAGACTGCAACATATAAATCCAGCCTGAGTTTCCAGCATGCTGGTCTCTGTATAGATTTTGGACTTAAGGTTGCAATGTCAACTCTTACCTGAATTTCCATACTGCTATCCTGCCCTACAAATTTTAGATTCACTAGCCCTCACAATCATGTGAGCCAATTTTATCTATCATCTATCATCTATCTATCTATCTATCTATCTATCTATCTATCTATCTATCTCTCCTACTGGTTCTCTTTCTCTGGAGAATCCTGACTGACAAAACGTGTGACAATAGCTTGAAGATCTTTGACTTCCTTGTTTTAAGTAAAGGTGGCAAGTTGGGTAAAAAAGAGTGCTTGGGTATTTGGAAGTCAACTCCAAAATAGGGAAGGAATTCAAGAAGAGAAAGAGATGAGTTTTGATTTGGAGTTTTGTATTTCAGATGTCTGAAGAGCAACTAATGGACATCCATTAGAAGCGCATTCATACAGGGATAAAGAGAAGCCAGCATTATTTCCAGTGTGTAAAAATATTTGGTGAGAAGGGCATATCTCCTTTAGAATCTTTTGAGAGATACACCTGTCTGTCCCTAACAGTTTCCTGCGGCTGAAATCTGGGAGAAATATCTCCAATGACATGGGGACAAAGAGCTACTTTGTCCTGAAAGGAGGGAGGCATCTTTTGGGGCTAAATGTCCAAGGCACACCTGAGTGTGTGAGTTAAAGGAGAAGAATGAACATAGAGAAAGGAGGAGAGGAATGCCATTAGGGAAAGCTGGATGGAGCTGAGTCACTGGGCATGACTAAGGCATGACTAAGACCTCCAAGGTGATGGATGAAGGTCTCACCACTAGGAGAATGGAGTAATTATTAATGCATGTGTTCATGGTGAGCCACTTGGTTATGAGAACCACAGTGGAAGCTCTTTATTGTAACAGCTCAACAATCATATACTGATTCCCACAATGCTGCAGGCACTCACCAGGCATTGAAGTCAGACAGGGGAAGACAAATTCAGCCTTGTTCTGGATCAGTCTCCCCTGTGTTCTAACAGCACCCTCAGCTAACTCTGTCTCACCATTCACAGGTGTCATGAGGTAGCTTTGTTCTTACCTTCATTCAACAAAGATCTATTGAGTGCCTACAATGAGTCACGCACTGGTCTTCTCATGGTAAACATATCAGGGAACAAAAATGGCAACATTCCTTGCTCTCACAGAGCTAGCATTTTAGTGCGGATGGCAGAAAATAGCATGAAAAATATTTCAACTATATGATGAGTAATGACACGTTAAGCACAAATAAAATAAAGCATCTGTGTCAATCAGGGGAGGCAGGTTATGATGGAGTAATCAACAACTCTGGGATCTCAGTGGCTTCTCCTACAAGCCTCATGCCCATCATGGGCCAAGAGAGACCTCTGCTCCCACACGCTCACTGTCTTCCTCACTCTAGAACCCAGCCTGATGAAGCGACTCATGTCTGTAATATTGCTGGTAACCTTGGCATAAGGAAAAAAGAGATTCCCCCCTCCGCACCCCCCGCCCCGCCCCAGTGTCACCTGGGTAATGCAGTAATACAGCCTGGAAGTGACACAGATTATTTCCGCACATAACTCTTTGGACTGAACTGATTACTTGGACTGACCCAAAATATGGAGTCCACAAGTACAGTCCAATCATGTGTCCAGACTCAGGGGAAACCTATAAATTTGGCAAATGACAGTAGAGCTGTTTAGGTCATAGTAAGAAATCTGGCTTTTCCTATGAGCAAAATGAGAAGCCATTATGGGGGCACGAACAGAGTGAGTGTAGAAGGAAACATGTTTGTTGAGATCTTGGTTTGCTACTTGCCTTGTGTGTGTTGGGCGCTGTGAACTGGGATAATAAAACCTACCTTATTGGGTTGATATGAAGAGTAAATGACATATATGTATAATGTTGGGTATGGGAAAGTTTTTGTAAACAGATAGTAATATACTGAATTTTCTATATATATATTTGTTTCTCTTAAAAATAAGCATTAATTTCATCAAAAGCAAAAACCAAGTATTATTCATCATTGAATTCCCAAGGCCTAATAAGGTTTGACCCACTTTATCCTCTTAATATGTGTGCTTAATTCTCCAAAGGATGGCTGAGAGTAGGAGCAAGATGCAGACGACATCTGTGTATGTGTCTTTCTCCTAAGAATTCACATTTTGTCAAAAAAAAAGGAGAGCTGTCCCCTTGAATATGAAAGGTCAGGATAGCAATTCATAAGCCATAGTTAATGTGAGCTCCTGGCATCCCAGCTGCCAAGTCTGGGAGAGCCATGTTCTCTGTGGCCTCATGGCTTGGGGGACTGTTTTGGAATAGGATTATCTGTCAGCTTCTATTTCTGAGATGAGATATGACCTACCCGTGGCTGACACATCTGTCAGCCCCACAGAGTCTTTGTTCAGAGAGAAATGTAGCCTAGCAGCAGTTGCAATGCATAGAGATAGAATTACAAGAATCCTGAAAAATCTTGTTCTGAGTATGTGTCATTATTATGAATAGAGGCGCCACGGTCCAGGGTCCACCTTAAAGCACAACGGAGAAGTTAGGAATATTTTGTATACCCCTCTGCATGTGTCTCCTCTTACTGCATAGTCTCTTTTCCACACTCCTCTCATCTTGATCTGGCAGTAATTTAACTTTGGCCCATCTAGTCAGCTCTTTTCCCTGCTCCCTTCCTTGTGTTTTCTCCAGAGGCATTCATCTTTCATATTATTGAGCACATTCGGTTAGTAGCTGTGAATTTAGAGAGATTAGCATATCATAGCTATGATGGTCATACTTCTGGGTTTGCTCAGGACCATCATGGCTTTTGCCTAATGTCCAGGTGTAATTATTAATAGTGTCCCCTTTTGCTTTCAGTGTTTTCTCAGTTTGAAAAATATGTGGGTTGGGCTTCCCTGGTGGCGCAGTGGTTGAGAGTCCGCCTGCCAATGCGGGGTACACGGGTTCGTGCCCCGGTCCGGGAGGATCTCACATGCCGCGGAGCGGCTGGGCCCGTGAGCCTGCGCGTCCGGAGCCTGTGCTCCGCAACGGGAGAGGCCACAACTGTGAGAGGCCCGCGTACCGCAAAAAAAAAAAAATATATATATGGGTTCATTCATCACAGCAGAACTTTATCCCTTTCTAAAGGATCACAAAAAGACCGGGAACTATCAAGCCTCTCCAACAGAGTGATCTTAGAGTTAGTTTAAAGGTTCATATAATATTAGAGCTGGGGGGAGGGGGGAGGGTTGGTGGCCACCAACCAGCATAAACTTCTGAGGCTCAGGGTGGGCAGTGAATTGTCCACTCTGCTGCCAAGTCATCTGGAGCTTGACCTCCCCATCAAGTTCAGATGTCACATTCTTCCCTTTTGAGAGAGGCAAAATGTTATGATAAAACACCCAGCCTCTGGTCTCTGATGATCCTGGGTTCAAAATTTGACTTTGTCAATTAATCTATGACAGTTGCTTCTTAATTTCAAGTTCTTAATAAGAATAGTAATATATAACTTAGCCAGATTGACTTAACCACATTTAGTCACATAATATGTGAAAACTGTTTAATGTCATTTACTGATAATAATTTAGAGCATCAATTAATATTATTAATAAAGTAAAAATTTACCTTCCATATCACTGCAAGTATCCATACCTGACACCTAGTAGACAGTATGCATTGGTGGATTCGAACTGTTGAAATAACCATAAGCAAACTCTTCATCTTGGATCTTGAGAGATATATATATATATATATATATATATCTCATAAATTGGTCCTCCAAATATTTTATTTTGATTAAGATAGGAGAAATCTTGGGTGTGCGGGAAAAAAAGAGAAATATGAACACAGCCCAGATATTAGAATGAATGGTAAGATATTGCCCTGACTTGAGTTCTGAATTTACATAATAAATAAGTGGACCTGCTACCGTCCCATTACAGAACAAGCAAGATATAAAAATTATGCAAGCAGTCTTGGAGAAATTAGCACCATTTTTTCCCGTGTGTCTTAAGAGTTTATTGGGCACATAAGAACAGATTGCTGTGAGTGTGGGTGATAACAGGAGTAAAGCTGCTACCTCAACAAGTGAAAAGGAATCCAACCAAGTCCAATTGTTCATAAAAACAATTGAATGGAATCTGCTGAGTGGGATCACAGTCGGGTACACTGAGCACAGGCCCTCACAAAGGTGTGGTGGGACATGCTCTGGGGTGTCCTATACAGTGTGGCAGCAGGGGAAGGGCCCCATCACCTGCCACCTGGTTAAGGTTTGAGATGCAAATGGATACACTTAACTCACAACCACTCTAGCCCAAAGCAAAGCTTTTCACTCCCTGGTCCTGCCTCTTTGTCATTTTTCCCCCTCTGAGTATGTCCTTGAGGTTCAGCCCAGCTTGATACCCCAGGGGCAAGAGCACACATGGGGTTTGCCCCTAAGTGCTAAAGACATTACCTCAAATTTGGGCTTAACCTGTTTGGGGGCCCATAATTGCCTAGGGAGTTGAAATTTGCATTAGAGAAATGCGAAGAACCA
Organism: Monodon monoceros; assembly: GCF_005190385.1. Lineage (NCBI taxonomy): Eukaryota > Metazoa > Chordata > Mammalia > Artiodactyla > Monodontidae > Monodon > Monodon monoceros. The sequence continues at coordinate 94,744,581 of NW_021703782.1, forward strand.
TTGGAGACAGACATCAAATTATGGTCTTTAGACCATGTGGGTTAAAATACCTTGGAAACCGTCGAAAATGCTGATTTCTGGGTCTTATCTTTGACCTATCTAATTAAGCCATTGGGAAATGGGATCTGAAGATACATAAGCTCACAGGCTATTTCAATCCTCAAGAACGTTTAGAAACCACTCGGTTAGCGGCTCTACAAACAGTTCAAGGAAAATTACCTTTATCAAGATCCAATAATGGTAGCCGCCACTACCTCCCTCTGACCATTGAGAAAACTAAGGATCACAGGAATTACAACTGGCAGAAGAAGCAAAGGGTTTGGTTACAGAAGAGAGAGATAACTGCTCTTTGTTACCTTATAAGGAAGTGGCAGTAAGGTGCTTGCCCAGATTCACATCTCCCTGAAGCTGTAGGGGCATTTCCATGGTCTGGGGAACATAAAATTTAATCTTATTTTGATTATTTGGTGAACATTTTTTATTATGTCTGAAAAAAATTACAATCAAGCATAAAATAGTCCTACCACTTTGAATGAACCCCTCTAGATCCTGCCACCTCCGAATATATCTAGAAAGTCAGAGGCATTTTCCAGGGGCAAAAGTGACTATTGCCTTAAGTTTGTATTTTTATTCATGTTAAATGAATTGGAAAAAGTTTAGATTTTCAGGAAATAGTAACTCACAGGTTACTCAGCAGATGGCAATTTCCCCTCTGCTTCTTGCCTAAAAACACACGTTGGGTGCGTCACAAGCAAAGCCCAGCCTGATCACAGCTCGTTACTCAGGACTACAGCATTTGCTTCTGTAGTTATCGTGCAGCCAAGGGTATAAATACAGACCTTAGACATTTGTAGTAAGATGGTTTTAGGAGCCTACAGGAGCAGTACAATCAGTACAGAATCTGGAGAAAGAACATTTGTTTTGGAATAGGTTTGATTTATACAGTGAGCACTTTGAGCCCTTCCTTTCGAGCACAACGTTCGTCTGACCAGTTTGTTTTTTGCTATTGCATAGAAAGCAGTCATTCATTTACTCCTTTCCTTATTCAATCAACAGAGAGCCTAGCGTGCCGATTTAGAGCAAAGATTCTCAAACCCTAATGTGCATACAAACCACCTGAGGACCTTGCTGAAGTGCAGATTAGGACTCAACAGGCCTGAGCTCCTGCATTTCTAATCAGCTCCCAGGTGATGTCACATCTGCTGGGCGGTGGGCCACACTGAGTAACCTGGTCTTAGAGCATGGTCTTTCACCCAGGTTCACATCCAAGCTTGACCACTCACTAGCTATGAGACCGTGAGAACATTACGGAACTTCTGAGTCTCCGTGTCTTCATTTTAAACATTTGTATATAATATTTACAGACAATGAGAGTGCCTGACATACAGGACTGTTTTAAGGACCCAGTAGTGGTAGATCCTAGAGTGATCCAGGCCAAGTGCTAAAACAATTTCTTGTAACATCATGCTGCATCAGTGAATGTTTGCTATCATTGTAATCAGGCACTTAGTGTATGCCTATCACATGCCAGGGCTCCAGGAGAAGAAACAGAAAATGTGATTCTTATCTTCCTAGATCTAATAGCCTGCTGGGTGAAACAGATGTGTAACATATAGATACGTACATCTCCTGTAAGGTAGCAGATGGGCCGGCTTAGCAGATGCTGTGATGGCATCCTGGTCGTGGAATCAGGAAGCCTGTGTTTCCTTTTCCTTTGTCATAAAGGATTTCGTTCAAGCCCCTTTCCTTCTCCAGATTGCTGTCTCCCCATTCGTAACAGAAAAACGATCCCAGACCATATAGTCCCATATCCCAAGCCATGACTTGCTAACTTTATGACCTTGGGCAAGTTTCTTCTGCTCTCAGACCTTATTTTCCTTATTTATAAATTTGAGATTATAAAGTGATAGTCGTGAGGATTAAATGTATTAGTAGAAAGAATTTAGATAATTATCTTGCTTCCTTGAACAGTCAATAAGTGTCATTATCATCGTCCTTTACTGGCTCTTTTTCTTACTCTTACTCACCAGCTCTGTGACCTTAGCCAACTCATATTAGCCATTACACAGAGCTTTCTGAAACTGCTCAACTCTATACTGTACTTACTTTAAAATTTTATTTAGAATGGTTCATAAAACCAATCAATTCTTTAAACCAGAGTTCAGCAAAAAAAAAAAAAAATTTTTTCTGTAAAGGGCCAGACAGTAAATGTTTTAGGCTCTGTCATAGGCAACATGTAAACAAATGAGAGTGGCTGTGTTCCAAGAAAACATTATTTACTAAAAGAGGAAGTGGACTGGATTTGGCCCACAGGCCATAGTTTGCTCGCCCCCGCTTTAAACTAAAGAAAGAATAAATGTTTTTTGATTCATGAGGAAGTAACACAAACCATGAAATGCATGATATTGTAGCAAAGTTCATGGCTCTGTGCTCTTCTCCACCTATCATCAGCCATGCCTGCACCTTAGAAACACAGAGTTTTACCTTGGAGAAGGGCTTCCAAGGTCAAACCTCCCCTTTTCACAGCTAAGGTAAACTGAGACCCAGAGAGGAGAGCTGGTTTACTTAGTCAGCTGCTCTGGGGACAGAGCCAGCCCCAGGATCTTGGTCTCCTGACTCCAAATCAGGAACTATATACATTTATTTTTTCTTTCAATTGAAAGGAGGAAGAAATCATTTCCTTCAGAAAAAGAGAAAAAAAAAAAACAACCTTTATTTTTACTAGAGTTCTAATACAGAAATGGATTTTTTCAATCTTCCCGTTAATGGAGACGCCATAGTCAGACATGAAAACACTACTATGCTTAATGGAAATACCAGTTCCCTGTCCTTGTCGCTTGGATCTCATACTAAAGGTCTCTTTTCATTTCTAATAGAGCAGAAAAACACCCTCTCCCTCCACTCACATCTACTCGAATTCCAGAATCATTTCTTCGGCAGTAAATCAGCGGCGAATGAGATGGCCATGCACATCCATCCATATCCTATCCGCACAGAAGAAACGGGAACAGAAAGCCCTGGAATAGAAACAGGCTTCCTTCTGCTAGAATCTGAATGGAAATAATTCCTCTCCTTTTTAACGTGCCATTTTGATGTCTTTGTTCTGGTCTTGCTGAACTGTGCTGGGGTGAAAATCTTAGAGATGGTAATAATAACAACAACAGCAGCAGCAGCAACAATAGTTACGATTTACTGAGCAAGGACTATTTACCAGTTATTGCACTAAACGCCTTAATCATGTGCGGGAGCATTGTGGGTCCCATTTTATAGATGAAAAAACTGAGGCACAAAAAGGGTAAGTCAGCCATGCAAAAAAATAAAAATGGTATGCTCAAATTCTCCCTCGAAATAACGAACAGGTATACAGTTTGACGTAAAAATTAATGTGGACTTGTATGATTCCATTCATGTGACATGTCCATAGAAGGTAAATCGATAGAGACAGAATGCACATTAGTGGTTGCCTGAGGCTGGGGGTGGGGATGGGAAGTGGCTATAATGGCCCTGAGAGAGATTCTTGGGGTGATGGGAATGTTCTAAAATTGTATCATGGGATGGCTGCACAACTTTATAAACCTACTACAAATCACTGATTATTTCATACTTGAAAGAAATGAATTTTATGTCATGTAAATTAAACCTCAATAGAGCTGTTAGAAATTAATCATGTGGACAGAGGTTGTAAAGGCTTTTCTTCAGCCTCATAGCTACTCCCCCTACTTAGGTATCTTCATTTCTCAGCCACAGACAGATCTGAGCGCAGGAAGGTCCCTGCTCACCCAAGATTTTTAGTTCCATTTCTTTTTCGATGATAGAATGCAGAGGGATGAGTGTTGCTTCTCCTTCAATGCTAATTTCTTGCCAAAACAATAATCCTGGAATTTGAGTGGGTGCAGGTAGAAGAAGAGGGTGCTTCCTTTCGTTAATAGAAATGAAAGGAGACTATTATTATAAATGGAATATGACAAGAACAGGGGACTGTTTTTTCCATTAAATGGACACAGCATATTTTAATCTATTTTAGAAATGGTTATTGCAATAGCTCATTCACGTATTTGTTTATTCACTCAATACATATGCATGAAGTCCCTGTAATGGGCCAGGCACATTTCTTAACTCTGGAGATAAGACAATGAACACAATAGTCAGTATCCTTATCCTTCCAGAGCTCACAGCCCAGCAAGCAAACCATCCTCTTCTTTCTATCTTCATGAAAATCCTACCTATTCTCCTTGGCTCTGACTCTACTTGGAGTTAACCTCTCCCATACAATCCCCCACATCATTTTATCTATTTCTTTTCTATGACTCCAGTCATGTCTAAATCGCACTGGAGTTATATTTGTTCACTACCAATTACTAGAATCCCCTTCTCTATGAGTCTGTAACATCCTCCTGAGTAGATGCCATGACAAATTCATCTCCTTGCCCCCAGGGTACCCACCACAATGTGCATAGTAGATACCCCATAAGCCTCTATTATATGAATGTGTTCATTTATTCATTAACCGAATACAGTGGGCGACTTTCAAGGTGACAGGTGATTTTCTGAGCATTAAGAGACTTAGTGGTGAACAGGTCCCTGTCCTCTAGGAACTTACCTTGGCTTAGACACAGCGAGTTCAGATAGTGAAGAATATCACAGAGGGAATAAGCAGAGGGTAACTTATTGTGGATGGCAGCAGGGGGCTGCTTCACTACAACAGTCAGAGAAGGCTTCTTTGAAAACGTGGTATTTGATCTTAGACATGACCAATGAAAAGGGGTCAGTCTTAGGAATAGTTAGGTGAAGAGAACGACAAGTAAAAAAACCCAGAGGCAAGAAAGAATTTGGAGTGTTGGGGAAAAATGAAAAAGAAAGAAAGAAAGAAAGAAAGAAAAAGAAAGAAAGAAAGAAAGAAACAGACCAGTAGGACCAGTAGCTGGAGCCTACTGAGGAAGAAGGAGAGCAGAAGACTGGGGAGGTGGTCAGGGTTATGTCATTAGGGGCTGGCAGGCCATGATGAGGAGTTCAAATTTCATTCTAAGTGTGATGGATGAAGGCTATTAAAAAGCCAAGTGACACAGATCTGATTTATAGTTTAACCAGATCATGTTGAATTCTTTGCGAAGAATGTACAGAAGAAGGAAGCCTGAGGCAGTGAGACCAAGAATAAATACTTGTAGAGTAAGATTCCCTGGGTGGTAGTCTGGAGACCTGGGTCTAGGTTACAGAGTGATCCCAGCATTATCAGACAGGTACATCAGAGTTTACTGTTTTCAAACCCAACTCACTGAACTTTCTGGCATCGAATCTTCCTGTTAATTTCATGCATCTCCCTATGCACATCTGAAATTATATACATGTACTACGACCAAGAATCATCAGGGCGGTCAGCCAGAGCTCTGGACATCTCTTGATGTTGTATCATATATTTGGGAAGCTTCTGTGTCTCACTCCTTCTCCAGGGAATCTGATGCACTTCCTATCACCCCAGTGTAACTCTAACTGCAGCTCTCATTACAGCCTTTTATTGGCCAAATTCTGCTGGCTTTGGCACTCCACACACTTCCTCTCATTAAGAGAAATCCATTTCAGTCCCAGGCTCCTCATTAGAACAAATATTTTACGTGGGCAACATCCCATTCCATGCATCCCAGGAAGAGGAAAAAATGGAGAACATTGGCTTGAGGCGTCAAGAGAACTGATTCAATTCTCTTACTCGACTATAACTCATTGTCTGGCCATTTCTCTTCTCTGTGCCCCAGTTTCCCTAGTTGTAAAATAAGAGGACTGAACTTGGTAAGCTGTGGGTGTTTCTTTACTGACTCTCTAGAATGCGCTTCTCTTGATCCCTAACTGATCTTACTCATTCTTGTGCTGTCCTCTCCGTTGTCCTCAGGGCTGTCAGGGGCTGTGGTTTATTAGGTTGCCTAAGCTTCGGCGTGTACAACAAACAACTCATGGCAACAATTCTCCAATTTCATTCCATCCAGCTATCCAGCCAGCAAGACATACTCTGATTTGTTCGTGTCAGAAATATCCTTAGAATGTCTGCTGTGCATCAGACACCGTGTTGAGTGGCGGGGATGCAATACAGATATGGTCTATCTACTCAAGGGCTTCAAAGTATGGGGGGAGGGGAAGGTAGACAGGTGCCCCCACAAGCACAGGGCAGCACGATGAGTGCTACAGTGGGAAGCAGCTTGGGATGTGGAGGGAGCATACCAAGGAGACATCTAAGCCATGCTCAGAGCAACCCAGGGAAAGACTTCTGGATGAAGTAACTCCTAGGCCAAATCTTGAAAGCATTGAAGAAGTAAGCTAAGTGAATGGGCAGGGAGAGGTGCTCCAGGACGCTGACACATGTGACAATGAACCAGAGGTGAGACTCTGCCAGGGCTCCAACATGCCTAGATGACAGAATGAGAGGAGCTAAGGCTGAGATTTAGGCAAAGAACAGACTATGCAGGGCCCTGTATATCATGCTAAAGAGTCACAATGAACGGAGGACAGAAGGAGGAAAGAGTCACTCACTACATACCGTACTAAGTGCTGCAGCAGTGTGCATGGTGTCATGTGAAGTGTCTAGCACAGCACCTGCCACCTCTGAGGCATTATTGCCTTGGGCTAAAACCTGCAGGTTCCCTGAGCAACCAGCTCTGGGTCTGAATCCCATCTTCACCACTTACCAGCTGTGTGACCTAAAGAAATTTCTTAACCTCAGCAGGGGCCATCTTTCTCATTTGCATTAGGGTTGTTGGAAGGATTCAGTGAGATTACATATGTAGAGCTCCTACTGCAATTCACTAACTAGTGCAACTCAATAAATGTTAACTACTATTACAAATAAATGCTACTCTTTCCTTCTCTTCCTCGCTCCTTCACTTCCTCCTTTTCTTCCTCTTTTCGTCTTTCCTTCCTTCAGTTCCTAGATTAACAGACAAGGATTCTTAGATTAACAGACGAGATTGCAAGCCCTCCCATTTTCCCAATATACATAATAATGACCCATCATCTATTTGGCTCAAATGATGTCTAGATGTTGGTTCATTTAGGCAGGACTGTTCACAACTGGATGATTTTGGGTGGGCATTGGTGAGAATGGAGGGTAAATAGTCAAACCCAGTAGAAATGGAGGCTGTAGGTTCAACTCAAATCTTCCCTTATGCAGATTCTTCTATGAAGACAGAGGACCAAACCCCACTCTGTTCTAATGGATGGTTTACCTGACCCCATGGATGAGAAGAGAAGCAGAGTGTTAACTGAATGGGCTTCCCAGTCAGCTCTGGGCATTCTCCCTGGTCCTGGTCTTTATTAGCTGTATGATATAGGCAAGTTACTTAGCGCTTTGGGATCTTAGTTTCTTTATATGTAAAATGAAGATTATATGATCCACTCACAGCTACCCAGAGATAGTGCAAGAGAAATCTTGATACAGAGTGAATTTTCAGTATAAGCATATGTTTTTTGTTTGTTGTTTATTGAAGTACAGTTGATTTACAATGTTGTGTTACTTTCAGGTGTACAGCAAGATGATTCACATATATATACATGTATTCTTTTTCAGATTCTTTTCCCTTATAGGTTATTACAAAATATTGAGTATAGTTCTCTGTGCTATACAGTAGGTCCTTGTTGGTTATCTATTTTATATATAGTAGTGTGTATACATTAATCCCAAACTCCTAAGTTATCCCTCCCCGCCCCCCTTTCCCCTTTGGTAACTATAAGTTTGTTTTCTATGTCTGTGGGTCTATTTCTGTTTTGTATATTCTTATTAATGTTAAAGCTTTTACTAGTGTGTATATCAGAGCTATTACTAATAGAAACATGAATTTCTTATTAGTGTTATCTAACAATATTTATTCATGTTAGTGTTAATAATTTTTTGTGTGTCTGTTCTTGTTATTTGTATTCATATTATGCAGTAATAAAGAAGATAAAAATACCCCTGGTCGAAGTCTACACCTGGACCATTGTTCCCATGGTGAAGACCAACAGTTGGGCAAGGTGAGATAATCTTTTGAAACGATGGACCAGGGCTAAGTTTATCTTCTCTACAAAGTCCATGCTCAGAAAACCGAACTTGAGTTTGCTGTTGTATTAGAAGTCATCTGGATGGTCTTGCTGGGGACTGGGGGCTAGAAAGGGGACAGGGAAATGTGCTGGCTGGATGTGTGGGCAACTGCAGATGAGCGGTGCCAATCCTGGTATGCTCAGGTTCACAGCACCTGCTCCAGTCAGAAAGCACAACTCTCCCCAAAGAACAGTGCGGCAACGTTTTCCTGTGAGGAAAGTGCCCGTGGACTCAGAAAGGAGGAATGAGGGCAGGGCTTGGCTATCTGGGTCAGAAAGTATTTGGAGGGAAGTAAACACGATAACTCGTGAGACGTCAGAGGGAATTATCTTTAAGAAAAAGGCAGGCATGGCTTAACTCATTTTTCCATGTGGTTACATTTTATTGGTGCTTGCTAGGTGACAAATCACCCATTTTTAGCTTTTATTTAGCTTTAGTTTTGATCTTATGAGTTAAGAATGACTAATACCCCAAAGAGTATGACCCTGGAGGAAAGCATGCTGGGAAAGCACATTTCTGGGTGCGTGTTCCCTCTGTGCCTGCAGACATGGATTCAAAGAAAAGTCAAGACTGCTACCCCACCAGGGGCTATTGCTTTGGAAAGTAAAACAGGGTTTTTGAATACGTCTTTGTTTGCCACTCTTATTCGAGGTTATGCAAAGACGAATCTGCTTCAAGAGAGGGGAAAGTAGTAAATTTAATTGGAACTTTCAAACAATGTTCAGTCCAAAGCTGAGAAGCTCAAGATCAAATAAATATTTAAAATCTCTGGCCAAAACCCAAAATGAGTGTCTTCAATGGACATTATTTCCTGGGTCTCGCTGGCTCAGCAGAGCAAGTGCAAGGGATGAAATTCTGTCCTTGCTTAATTCCACTAATGGTCAGACTGTTGGGGGAAAAAGCTAATCACCTCACTTCCTTTTCTGACTGTTTTTGCTGTTTAGAGTTATGCCCACTAAGAGTTCAACCCTCTGTGGCTGAAAGGAAGGGAGGATTGTGGATATCTATGTGTGAACTTTTACATGCACTGGCTGTGACGGGCTAGTCCGAGGTTAACCCTGTCTCTGGGGCTAATTTGTTCCCCTCAGCAATCCTGGGAGGGAAGCATGGTTATTAGGACCTCTGTGGCCAAACCCTACCTTTGGCCTTATTTCGCTTGACGTCTGAGTGGAGATGTCTCCTCTTTCTGAGCCATATAGAATTGCCAGTTGGAACCTTCTCAGTAGACTTCGTAAAAGCAGGTGTGTGAGTTTACAAATTGGGGATCTTGCAAGTCACTTGCTGCCATCATTTGCATCCTTAGAGTCCAAGGATGTTGGAGCATGAACAAAGCTTAACCCTGTCATATTATTTTACAGAAAGGGAAATTGGATTTTGGAGAGAAAAAAGGGATTGCTCGAGGTCACACAGGTGTTGTGACATACTGCAGACCCCTCAGTGTCCTTCAAGAAATGATGATGTAGCTGACAAAGGACGTACATGGAGAAGTTAAGAAAAAAGAAGTGTGCGTTATTATGAGGCAACCTCTGCCACTTCCTAGCTGCACGGCCTCAGATGAGTCTCTTAAACTCTGACTCTCAGCTTCCTCCTGTGTCAGAATAATAGAACCTACTCCACAGGGCATGTGAGGATTAAATGATGCTGTACCTGCAAGTCCCTCAGCACAGGGCCTGGCCTGCTGTAGGAACTCAATACCTAAAAGTAGTCATAAATGTTTATCAGGTAAGAAGCACAAGAGAGAGAGGGGGTCTGTGAGTCAGAGACAGTGCTGGAGGGAGCAGAGGCAGTGATTTATGTCCGGCTGTTCCCATACTTGGTTCTATTTGGGAAAACAGAGGGGTGAAGATAACAGGAAGATAACAGGAAAAGGGGGCATATGCTTAAGTAAATCGTCTGTTGTTGCCCAGATGACATTCTGGTAACAAGGAAACCCCCTGAAATCAGTTTGTGCATAGCTCCAGATATGACTCCTCAGGGCTTTCAGTGGCAAGTTCAGGGGTTCCAAGAAGGGTCCAGGAATGAGGCAGTCACAGATGGGAACATTTATTTCTTTGGGAGTCTTCCTCTTCGGATGTCCTCAGAGCTTCAGATGAACTAGAGGGGATCTTCAGGCTAGAACCTGGTTGGGGAGGCATGTTTCCCCTTTACCTTGCCCCTGTTTGTCTGACTCCCAACGTGGGAAAGATGTCGAACTTTCCTATTCAGTCAACAGATGAGACTCTGGGAGGTTTATAAATAGCTTCTGTAAACACTTTCTGAAACTTCCCCTAGGACTTCTAAACACTCAATAGGGACAGATTGCAAGAGAAAAAAACAATTTTCTAAAGGCAAGTTGACAGGGCTGAAAAAGGTGAACAGAATATAGATAAAAATCATAGTGAAAGTGGGAATTTGGGGGTGGTGGCCTGCTTAGGAACATTTTCTAATTTCAAGTTTATAAATAAAATATATAGATGAATAAAAATATAGGTGAACACTCAAAGACAGGATGTGGTTTAGATTGGCTCCTTCATGATAATAATTTTTCCACATCAAACAACAATTAATATTAATAGAATAGACATTAATAGACATGGCTACCAACTCAGGGTGCTTACTGTCTAGGGAAGTGGGGGCCACAGGTGATAGATGATAATCAAAATACTAGCTTAAATACTAGAGAAAATGTGGTAAGTGATCTGGAAGAAAGAGAGTGGGGTCAAGGGGATCAGGGATATTGGGTAGAGAGACAAGTAACATTTTACATAGGATGGCCATGGTAAAATTCATTGAAACGGTAAATTTGAACTTGATGGAGGTAAGAGATAGAGTCATCTGGGTAAGAGCTTTTCAGGCAAAGTACACAGCAAAGACGAGACCCTAAGGAGCCTGGAATGGCTGGAGTGGGGAAGAGAGCAGTCAAAGTTGAAGTCCGCGAGATAAGGGGCCAAATCATGCAAGGCCATGCCAGCGATGGTGATGATTTTAGCTTTTGCTCTGCAACAGTCACAAAGCCTCTGAATAGTTTCAATCACAGAAGTGGCATAATCTAATTATATTCAATATTTAAAAATCATTCTATTGACCTGCTGGGTCGAGCTTAGGTTGAAGAGAGCAGGGTAGAAGAAAGAAATCCAGAGAGTTTTGTGTATGACAGAGACAATGCAATATGTTCCTGAAATCTTTCAAGTTTGTCCTAGATGCACAAGAAGAGATTTCCCATTCTCTTTTTGCAATAAGGTGAGCATGACATGATGGCGCTCTGTCTGGAAGTGAGAGTACCACTTCCAGTCCTGGCCCTAACACCTGATGCGTGACCCTCAAAACTAGGGCCCCTCTGAAGCATCCCTGGAGACCCTGTGTTGAGGACAAAAGCACCGTAAGATGGAAGGAGCCAGGCCCCCCGTGATATCGTGTGGGACAGGGCTGCTTCGTCCCACACCAGCCACGTTGCCCGGTGGCTTGAATATGTGTGGAAGCTGTGCAAAAGAAAAAAGGTGAACATTTCTCAAAAAGTCTCAATCCTCCTCTATTTCTTTCAGCCTTGTCACTAGTGATTGTCGAGATACATTTCCCGTTTTGATTTTCCAAAGCAAGAAGAGCAGTGCACAGATGGGCTGCACCTCTCCTCCCTGTCTCACTAACAGCTGCTCAAAACCACACCTATGTGCTGTCACACTTGTCAGCATCAACAGCGTGCGTCAGAACTCTGATGGCGGAGAATCTCTACGTCCCTGCAGTACTGGCAGTGGACAATAAGACAACAGCACAACAATAACAACAAAATAATTACAATTAAAACACACTTCCATTTTCTTTCATCTTAAAAAGATATCAAATTTGTAGTAAGGTTTCCTTGAACATTTCAACAGTTTTACTCTTTGTTAGAATTCTTTTTAAAATAGAACATCATTCACTACACCAGTCACTGAAAAATACTTAAACTCCTTACCACTATATTTTGTATGTATGTATCTATCTATCTATCATCTATCTATCTATCTGTCTATCTATCATCTATCTATATCTATAATATATCCTTTCATCCATCGATTTTGTGATGTTTTATCAAATATCACTTATTATATAAAATTCCCAAAGACAGAAACCTAACTGACCTAATGACAGGCAGACACTGAACTTTTCTCCAAGAAACTAGCATGATTCTCACCTTGGGCACAGGAAAGGGGAAAGGAGAATTAACGTGGCTCTGTGTTCCAGGTTCTGCACTGGGGAAATTATTTAGAAGATCTCATTGGTCGCTTCAGGGTCAATCTCAGCGGGTTGGTAGTTAAGGTGGAGAGAGCCCGTACTAGTATGATCTCCCTCTGACTAACAGACTCAGCGAGCTGACATGACTGCCACACCACCAGAAAGAGCCTCTAGGTGCAAAGGACATATGGCATCACCATCATCGCGGATGCTGCTGCTTTCTTAAGCTGGAGAGGCCAGAGGCTGAGCAACCCTGCAAGACCAGCCCAGACCAATCACGAGAAGCACAGCAGCAGAGAGGTTTAGGAAACCGACTTTGGATTCAGCCAGAATTAGGTGCGGACCGTGCTTTTGTCACTTTCTAGATGTAGTCCTTACCAGTGTTGCTTAATCTCTCTTACTCTTCGTGTCCTGAAGTATCAGTAATGGCTGTAAAACATTTACCACAGTGCTCGGGCTTATAGTGAGCACTCAAATCGTAACCGCTGTGGTTATTCTTGTGCCACTAAAAGGTCTCCTGACTCAGAAAGGAGCATCCCCAGAGCATTGTTAGATCCATTCACAGATCTGTAAAACATCACACTTAGTTACAACTCTCACAGCTGCAAAATGCTCTCAACAGGCCATGGCTGTGGGTCAGAATCCACCTAGGCAAGGAGGCTTTTTCAGGGGTTCAAACAAGAAGGGTGGTTCCTAGGGGCAGAGAGGGAACCACTCCTGGCCATCTCCTTTCTTTGCTCTCGTCTCCTTCCACATAAGTGGGTGCTGTGCGGGTGGGCTGGGGAGCAGCAGTCTTGTCCTCTCCTCACATCCCCTCGCCCTCCCACCAAGGATAGGGAAGGACAGATGGCAGGACAGGCACCGGAGAACCAGGGAGCAGGGCGGAAGGTTAGAAGGCAGGAGGGAATGTGACAAACACTAGTCAGTTATGTATCCTAGGGTATCCGATGTGTTTGCTATCTAGGCAATGCCAAAAAATCCAACAAGACAAAAGATGACTGTTTCTCATCTTCCTCTCTATACACCCTTTATGGTGAGATTGTCAGAAAGAACTTGCCCTGAAGATTTCCTTTATCACCACCTCTTACAGGGAGTAGAGTGATATCCACTGGATCTGCTAGGTAGATTGGGGAAAGAATGGGGACTAATAAATTATAAGCATATGCTTTGTACCACACAGGAACGTGCATCTTACACTATTTCATTAAATCTTTACAAAAGGTGGCTATCCCCTTTTTAGAGAAAAGGAATGTGCATTTCAAGAAAAATTCCATAGCAAGGAAGTGCCAGAGCTGGAATTGACCCAGGTTTGTCTTTTCTAGGCCCTTAGCCACCCACATGCCTCTGTTACATGAGCAGATTTAAGACAAAGGCAGTGTGGCATGTGGTCCTACCTTACCGAGGGACCACTGGGGGCTTGTTTGCTAGAACTCCTGAGAGAGGCGCCACATCCGGAGAGCTGGTGTCTGGCCTCAGCCTGTACAGGAGGAGAAGGCAATCATCCATTAGTCTTCAGCACATGACATTGAAATTTTTTTCTTTTTTAAACTTTATTTATTTTTTTATATAGCAGGTTCTTATTACTCATCAATTTTATACACATCAGTGTATACGTGTCAATCCCAATCTCTCAATTCATCACACCACCACCCCACCCGCCCACCGCTTTCCCCCCTTGGTGTCCATACGTTTGTTCTCTACATCTGCGTTTCAGTTTCTGCCCTGCAAACCACTTCATCTGTGCCATTTTTCTAGGTTCCACATATATGCGTTAATATATGATACTTTTCTCTTTCTGACTTACTTCACTCTGTATGACAGTCTCTAGATCCATCTGCATCTCAACAAATGACCCAGTTTCATTCCTTTTTATGGCTGAGTAATATTCCATTGTATATATGTACGACATCTTCTTTATCCATTCGTCTGCCGATGGACATTTAGGTTGCTTCCGTGACCTGGTTATTGTAAATAGTGCTGCAATGAGCATGGGGGTGCATGTAATTCTATTTTTAGTTTTTTAAGGAAACTCCACACTGTTCTCCTTAGTGGTTGCATCAATTTACATTCCCACCAACAGTGCAAGAGGGTTCCCTTTTCTCCACACCGTCTCCAGCATTTGTTGTTTGTAGATGTTCTGATGACGCCCATTCTAACTGGTGTGAGGTGATACCTCACTGTAGTTTTGATTTGCATTTCTCTAAAAATTAGTGATGCTGAGCAGCTTTTCATCTGCTTCTTGGCCATCTGTATGTGTTCTTGGTTCTCTGTATTTAGGTCTTGTGCCCATTTTTGGACTGGGTTGTTTGTTTCTTTAATATTGAGCTGCATGAGCTGTTTATATATTTTGGAGATTAATCCTTCGTCTGTTGATTCATTTACAAATATTTTCTCCCATTCTGAGGGTTGTCTTTTCATCTTGTTTATCGTTTCCTTTGCTGTGCAAAAGCTTTGAAGTTTCATTAGGTCCCATTTTTTTATTTTTGTTTTTATTTCCATTACTCTGTGAGGTGGATCAAAACAGACCTTGCTGTGATTTATGTCAAAGAGTGTTCTTCCTATGCTTTCCTCTAAGAGTTTTATAGTGTCTGGCCTTAACATTTAGGTCGTTAATCCATTTTTAGTTTAATTTTGTGTATGGTGTTAGGGAGTGTTCTAATTTCATTCTTTTACATGTAGCTGTCCAGTTTTCCCAGCACCACTTACTGAAGAGACTGTCTTTTCTCCATTGTATATCTTTGCCTTCTTTGTCATAGATTAGTTGACCATAGGTGCGTGGGGTTATCTCTGGGCTTCCTATCTTGTTCCATTGATCTATGTTTCTGTTTTTGTGCAAGTACCATATTGTCTTGATTACTATAGCTTTGTAGAATAGTGTGAAGTCACGGAGCCTGATTCCTCCGGCTCCGTATTTTACCCTCAAGACTGCTTCGGCTATTCGGGGTCTTTTGTGTCTCCATACAAATTTTAAGATTTTTTGTTCTAGTTCCATAAAAATGTCATTGGTAATTTGATAGGGATTGCATTGAATCTGTAGATTGCTTTGGGTAGTATAGTCATTTTCGCAACATTGATTCTTCCGATCCAAGAACATGGTATATCTCTCCATCTGTTGGTATCATCTTTAATTTCTTTCATCAGTGTCTTACAGTTTTCTTCATACAGGTCTTTTGTCTCCCTAGGTAGATTTATTCCTAGGTATTTTATTCTTTTTGTTGCAATGGTAAATGGGTGTGTTTCCTTAATTTCTCTTTCAGATTTTTCATCATTAGTATATAGGAATGAAAGAGATGTCTGTGCATTAATTTTGTATCCTGCTACTTTACCAAATTCACTGATGAGCTCTAGTAGTTTTCCGGTGGCATCTTTAGGATTCTCTGTGTCATCTGCAAAGAGTGACAGCTTTACTTCTTATTTTCCAATTTGTAATCCTGTTTTAAATTTTTCTTCTCTGATTGCCGTGGCTAGGACTTTCAAAACTATGTTGAATAATAGTGGTGAGAGTGGACATCCTTGTCTTGTTCCTGATCTTAGAGGAAATGCTTTCAGTTTTTCACCATTGAGAATGATGTTTGCTGTGGGTTTGTCATATATGGCCTTTATTATGTTGAGGTAGGTTCCCTCTATGCCCACTTTCTAGCGAGTTTTTATCATAAATTGGTGTTGAATTTTCTCAAAAGCTTTTTCTGCTTCTATTGAGATGATCATATGGTTTCTATTCTTCAGTTTGTTAATATGGTGTATCACATTGATTGATTTGCATATACTGAAGAATCCTTGCATCCCCGGTATAAATCCCACTTGATCATGGTGTATGATCCTTTTAATGTGTTGTTGGATTCTGTTTGCTAGTATTTTGTTGAGGATTTTTGCATCTATATTCATGAGTGATATTGGTCTGTAATTTTCTTTTTTTATAGTATCTTTGTCTGGTTTTGGTATCAGGGTGATGGTGGCCTCATAGAGTGAATTTGGGAGTGTTCCTTCCTCTGCAATTTTCTGGAAGAGTTTGAGAAGGATGGGCGTTAGCTCTTCTCTAAATGTTTGATAGAATTCACCTGTGAAGCCATCTGGTCCCGGTCTTTTGTTTGTTGGAAGATTTTTAATCACAGTTTCAATTTCATTACTTGTGATTGGTCTGTTCATATTTTCTCTTTCTTCCTGGTTCAGTCTTGGAAGGTTATACCTTTCTAAGAATTTGTCCATTTCTTCCAGGGTGTCCATTTTATTGGCATAGAGTTGCTTGTAGTAGTCTCTTATGATGCCTTGTATTTCTGTGGTGTCTGTTGTAACTCCTTTTTCATTTCTTATTTTATTGATTTGAGTCCTCTTTTTTTCTTGTTGAGTCTGGCTAATGATTTATCAATTTTGTTTATTTTATCAAAGAACCAGCTTTTAGTTTTATGGATTTTTGATATTGTTTTCTTTGTTTCTATTTCATTTATTTCTGCTCTGATCTTTATGATTTCTTTCCTTCTGCTAACTTTGGGTTTTGTTTGTTCTTCTTTCTCTAGTTCCTTTAGGTGTAAGGTTAGATTGTTTATTTGAGATTTTTTGAGATTTTTCTAGCTTTAAACTTCCCTCTTAGAACTGCTTTTGCTGCATCCCATAGGTTTTGGATCGTCATGTTTTCATTGTCATTTGTCTCTAGGTATTTTTTGATTTCCTCTTTGATTTCTTCAGTGATCTCTTGGTTATTTAGTAACGTATTGTTTAGCCTCCATGTGTTTTTTACGTTTTTTTCCCTGTAATTAATTTCTCTTCTCATAGCGTTGTGGTCAGAAAAGATGCTGGATATGATTTCAATTTTCTTAAATTTACTGAGGCTTGATTTGTGACCCAAGATGTGATCTATCCTGGAGAATGCTCCGTTCGCACTTGAGAAGAAAGTGTAGTCTGCTATTTTTGGATGGAATGTCCTATAATGTCCTATAAATATCTGGTCTATTGTGTCATTTAATGCTTCTGTTTCCTTATTTATTTTCACTTTGGATGCTCTGTCCATTGGTGTAAGTGAGATGTTAAAATCCCCCACTATTATTGTGTTACTGTCGATTTCCTCTTTTAGAGCTGTTAGCAGTTGCCTTATGTACTGAGGTGCTCCTATGTTGGGTGCATATATATTTATAATTGTTATATCTTCTTCTTGGATTGATCCCTTGATCATTATGTAGTGTCTTTCCTTGTCTCTTGTAACATTCTTTATTTTAAAGTCTATTTTATGTGATAGGAGTATTGCTACTCCAGCTTTCTTTTGATTTCCATTTGCATGGAATATCTTTTTCCATCCCCTCACTTTCAGTCTGTATGTGTCCCTAGGTCTGAAGTGGGTCTCTTGTAGACAGCATATATATGGGTCTTGTTTTTGTATCCATTCAGCAAGCCCGTGTCTTTTGGTTGGAGCATTTAATCCATACACGTTTAAGGTAATTATCAATATGTATATCCCTATGACCATTTTCTCAATTGTTTTGGGTTTGTTTTTGTAGGTCCTTTTCTTCTCTTGTGTGTTCCACTTAGAGACGTTCCTTTCGCATTTGTTGTAGAGATGGTTTGGTGGTGCTGAATTCTCTTAGCTTTTGCTTGTCTGTAAAGCTTTTGATTTCTCCATCGAATCTGAACGAGATCCTTGCCAGGTAGAGTAATCTTGGTTGTAGGTTCTTCCCTTTCATCACTTTAAGTATATCATGCCACTCCCTCTGACTTGTAGAGTTTCTGCTGAGAAATCAGCTTTTAACCTTATGGGCGTTCCCTTGTACGTTATTTGTTGTTTTTCCCTGCCTGCTTTCAATAATTTTTCTTTGTCTTTAATTTTTGCCAGTTTGATTACTATGTGTCTCGGCGTGTTTCTCCTTGGGTTTATCCTGTTTATCTCTGTGCGCCCTGGACTTGGGTGGCTATTTCCTTTCTCGTGTTAGGGAAGTTTTCGACTATAATCTCTCCAAATATTTTCTTGGGTCCTTTTTCTCTCTCTTCTCCTTATGGGACCCCTATAATGCGAATGTTGTTGCATTTAATGTTGTCCCAGAGGTCTCTTAGGCTGTCTTCATTTCTTTTCATTCTTTTTTCTTTATTCTGTTCTGCAGCAGTGAATTCCACCATTCTGTCTTCCAGGTCACTTATCCGTTCTTCTGCCTCAGTTATTCTGCTATTGATTCCTTCTAGTGTAGTTTTCATTTCAGTTATTTTATTGTTCATCTCTGTTTGTTTGTTCTTTAATTCTTATAGGTCTTTATTAAACATTTCTTGCATCTTCTCGATCTTTGCCTCCATTCTTTTTCCAAGGTTCTGGATCATCTTCACTATCATTCTTCTGAATTCTTTTTCTGGAAGGTTGCCTATCTCCACTTCATTTAGTTGTTTTTCTGGGGTTTTATCTTGTTCCTTCGTCTGGTACATAGCCCTCTGCCTTTCCGTATTGTTTATCTTTCTGTGAATGTGGTTTTTGTTCCACAGGCTGCAGGACTGTAGTTCTTCTTGCTTCTGCTGTCTTCCCTCTGGTGGATGAGGCTATCTAAGAGGCTTGTGCAAGTTTCCTGATGGGAGGGACTGGTGGAGGGTAGAGCTGACTGTTGCTGTCATGGGCAGAGCTCAGTAAAACTTTAATCCACTTGTCTGCTGATGGGTGGGGCTGGGTTCCCTCCCTGTTGGTTGTTTGGCTTGAGGCAACCCAACACTGGAGCCTAATGGGGCTCTTTGGTGGGGCTAATGGTGGACTCTGGGAGGCCTCACACCAAGGAGTACTTTCCAGAACTTCTGCTGCCAGTGTCCTTGTCTTCACAGTGAGCCACAGCCACCCCCGTGCCTCTGCAGATGACCCTCCAACACTAGCAGGTAGTTCTGGTTCAGTTTGCCCTGGTGTCACTGCTCCTTCCCCTGGGTCCTGACACGCACACTACTTTGTGTGTGTACTCCAAGAGTGGAGTCTCTGTTTCTCCCAGTCCTGTCGAAGTCCTGCAGTCAATTCCACTAGGCTTCATAGTCTGATTCTCTAGGAATTCCTCCTCCCATTGCCGGACCCCCAGGTTGGGAAGCCTGATGTGGGGCTCAGAACCTTCACTCCCGTGGGTGGACTTCTGTGGTATAAGTGTTCTCCAGTTTGTGAGTCATCCACCCAGCAGTTATGGGATTTGATTTTCTGTGATTGCGCCCCTCCTACCATCTCACTGTGGCTTCTCCTTTGTCTTTGGATGTGGGGTATCTTTTTTGGTGAGTTCCAGTGTCTTCCAGTCGATGACTGTTCAGCAGTGAGTTGTGATTCTGGTGTTCTCACAAGAGGGAGTGAGAGCACGTCCTTCTACTCCGCCATCTTGTTTCCAGGAATCCTGTCATTGAAATTCTTGCAAGGAGTCTGGTCGGAGCTGGTGCTGGTCCCCGTGCATGACCTCAGTCCAGCCAGTGGCCAGCGAGAGAGAAACACACCGCGGTTCCCAGGGCGGCCTCTGCCGAACGTCTGCAGCCTTTCCCGGAATTGCTCCTCCTGCTCAGCCTAGTGTACAAGGAATGAGGTGAGCGGGGCTGCAGGAGAGACTGTCCATTCAAACAGCTTCTTTGTGTCTCTATTATCTGGGGTTTTGCTAATGCAAAAGCCTCCCGCCTGCAGGAAGGGAGCTCTGTAAACTGGCAGGTGGGACCCTGCTACCAGGGAGGAAAGGATTTTATTCCCTCTTTGGTTAGGTCCAAGGTTGCCGAGGGGCTTGGTAATACACCTGGCTTAATAATAGTGTTTTAAAATATGTCATCACTTCATTGTATGAGGCAGATATGATTGGCCTCACTTTACAGAGGAAAAGAGAGAAAGCTGGGGTCCAGAGATGCTTGCTTGTGAGTTCCTTGTGGATTTCAGACTAGAATCCAAGTCTCCTGACTCTTTGGCCAGTCCTCTTTCCAATATGGGATGTTCAACATGGCAATAAGAGATGTAAAAATTCTTCTTCGAGGCTTGGATAAAGGTTTCGGACGTGGGTTTTCACCTAAGTGCAGAGTCGATTCTAGTCTGATATTTTAAAGGCTTTGAAATGATCCATAGTTTATGAGTCTCCTTTCCCTGTGTTCTAAGTAGTAGATAAACGTTTTGACCTTGCTTACCTCAAATACAAGATCAAAACAAAAGATTATGTGTGTTGATGCTTTGGGAGATGAGGAAATCCACACATATATAGGCAGAGAGGTTCAGTAATTAATCAAATCTTCAGAGCTCACAAGTTCACAGTATTGACCATTCACAACTTAGCCACAAACTCAGACATTTGAAAAGGATCCTGAAAATGGGAATATACTTTTTCAAAAAGTTACAGCCCCCAAGCAATGTGCTTTACTGCCTAGAACAAGTCACAGTCTGTGGATTACCACAAGGAGCCCCAGTAAATATTTACAGATGGAATTTAATGAATGAAGGTACAAACCCTCTGGGTCTCCTGCTGGGGTTCATGAAATCTTATTAAACACACTTTTTTAGCAAGCTTGGTTATTTGCTTTTTTTTTTATTCCCGCAGCAGATTAACTATAAGCGAATTGGAAAAGAAAGAGGAGCTGTCGTGAACAGTGAAAATGTCAATAGAAGGCCTGACAGCTTGAGAATAGAAGAGGGAAAATAAAAGCAAAGCAGACAAAGAAACTTAGCTCCTCTACAATATAGCACTGGGCTGCTGAACCAACAAAAAGCTAGCTAAGTTTAAGATCATCAGAGATGTGCACAGACTATTTTAGGTTGACTTTCACCTATAATAATTTGCTTTAAACTGTTTTGGCAAACCCTCTTTGAAGAGGGGGTTAAGCATCAGTAATCATTTATTAGAAAGGCCTCTTTTGGGCTTCCCTGGGGGCGCAGTGGTTGAGAGTCCGCTTGCCGATGCAGGGGATGAGGGTTCGTGCCCTGGTCCGGGAAGATCCCACATGCCGCAGAGCGGTTGGGCCCGTGAGCCATGGCCGCTGAGCCTGCTCCTCCGGAGCCTGTGCTCCGCAGAGGCCGCAACAGTGAGAGGCCCGCGTACCGCAAAAAAAAAAAAAAGAAAGAAAAGAAAGGCCTCTTTCTATGAGAAGATACAGATGAGTTTCCTCTGAGCATTTAACTGGGCTTCCCTGAAGGGTATGTGTACCCTTCATGACCTAGAAGACCCATGAATATAATCTCTCTGGCATACTTTACACCTTATGGTTCTTTTGTATTCTACATAGTCTGGGGAGTTTGAAGTCAGGGGTAATGCAAAAACAAACAAACAAACAAACAAAACCCTCCCCCAAACCGTCGTTTTCATCTTATCTCTGTAAGTCCATTATGGTGCAGCTGTCAGAAAGCGCTTACCCCAGAGATTTCCTTTATCACCAGCTCTTACAGTGAATGAAGTGGGTCGGCCATGATCTATTCTGGCTTCAAGATCTGGTCTTACATCTTTTTCCCCTTTTGTGACAAAATACAAAAAAACAAACTAGCAAACAGAAACAACAAAATAAAGGAACATACATTAACATACACAAACACACACACACACACACACATATATATATGACACACACACACACACACACACACACACGCATATATATGATAATGGTTGTTAGCAAGGAATGATGAGCAGATTGTCTGCAGAAAGCAAAAGATAGAAAAGGCTCTGTTTCCATGGTGAGCTTTCCTGATTCCTAAGTCCACAACCTGCATTAATTGTTCAGTCACTATCCACTTGGGATCAACGAAGAGGTAAATTCAATGTGTTGGCTCTAATCTTTCCCATGAATGAATGGATAAATGACACTCAAGTAGCTCACTGGGGGCCATAATAGATTTATTGTGCTAAGCCATAAGGGTTTCCTGGAGAGTAAAGCACAAGAAGCAACGTCATAATGTCGACAATGGACATAATGATGTAATAGTAATGTCAACAGAGGAAATAATAATGGCAACAATAGATAAGAATTGCCTTTTGTTGGATAGCTGGTGTTTGTCTGCAGTACTCTGAACACTTTACTTGCACTCTTGCAGTTAATCCTCACAAGAACATGTTGAGAAAGAAGTCATTAACTGCACATTAGTGATCAGGAAACTGAGGTTCAAGGAAGTTAACTCAAAGCCCCAACTCACACAGCTAGTAAGTGACAGGGCTAGACTTGAACCCTAGCTTTACCTGTCTTCAAAATTCAGTCCTCCATCTCTCCCTCCTCCTCCCCCGTCTCTCTTCCTCCTCTGCCTTCTTCTCCATCTTCTTCTACTCTAACTCCATAGATAGCTAACTCTATGGATATCCTCTTTGATCCATTACTTCCAATAGCTTTTTCAGGAGTAAAATGATTCAAATAGCAACATAAGTTTCTGAGCATCTACGTATTACAAGGCAGCATGGCATAAAAACTCAGTTTACAGAAATAATGGAGGAAAAGAGCACATATGTATTAAGTGCCTATGATGACTCAGGCCTTATAAATTTTATTATATTACCTCTTAATTTTCTCAACTATAATGTGTATTTTATCCCAACTTTACAAGCTAAGGGACTGAGGCCAAGAAATTTTAAAGAAGAAGCTTATCTAGAATCATACATTCAGTAGAAACTCTGACTTGACTAAATATTCACCAATCCAGGCAAGGTGTCTGGCTGGACCGAGATAATGTACAGCCATAATCAGCGCTCTGAACTTCCAGGACATCAGGGCTTGGAAAGCCCCTGTGCTCAGGTACATGCCCAGACATTCCTGTACAGCATGTGGAGGGCACTTCGATGACAGCTATCAAATAGGTAAAGGAGTGCATTTGTTGACAAAACAGTTATATTTCTGTAAATAATAGGACAGATGCTAAAAATGCACTATATAGTGATGTTTATTGTGTGTGCTTATAAAAATAATCGTGAAGAAGTAGTAGTGGAAAATAAAAATGTAAATATAATCAATAACATCATTAGTAAAACACTGTCATTGCCATATAATGGAACAAAATGCAGCTACTAAAATGATGAATTACACTGACATTTATTGACATAAAAAGATGTCTAAGATACAGTCCAGTTAAAAAGCACTTCAGAAACGATGTATCAAATGATGAATAAATCCATATTTCTGAAACAGAGACCCCACTCCCACCCTCAACATACACACATCGTGGAACAAATGTATATCAACTCTGCAATTTTAATTGTGGTTGGCTTTAGACAGCGGAATAAAGGATAATCCTAACTTACTTCATATTTTCCAGAATTCTCTTAATTTCATTTTGCAATAACAACTAGCATTTATTGAGTGTTCTAACTTAATGACATTTTTTTCATTATCAAAATAATCCTACTTTATAGATATGCAGTTTGAAGCTTAGAGAGGCTCATAATTTGCCTAAGGAGTGGCAGAGCTGAGATTTAAGTAGATTTTCTGCTTCTACAAACCTATGCTCCTCGGTATTATTCTACACTACAATAAATGTGTAACAATTTTGATATAAAGATGCAATTTAATTATAACAATAAAATAATTTAGAATTTTTGCTGTCCAGAAAATGTACGATTATCCCTGCATTCCGCACAGCATATTAAATTGTGTCTCAACTGTTCCATCATTTTAGAGCTCAGCCCTTCTTTATTTTCAGGTCCCTCCCTTTCTTAATTTCTAATACACACTTAAAATAAATATTGTCTAATGTTTCCTTAACTCCTGAGGGAGATTGCTTCACAAGAACTATTTAGTCTCCAAGATGCCACGGAACCTTTAAGAAGAACATGTGGTTTTATGGTGGTGTGGTTGGTTATTTTTCGTAAAGGGATTCCTAGATTGCCAGGTGTCAAAACTCAAGGGGTTTAATCAGAAGTTACCCTCAAAGCCACAGCCTTCAAGTGCATTTGGTGCTTTATAAGATATAGAGCTGCTCCTCTCAGACCCCACAGCCCTGTGGGATGCCCTACTGTGGTACTTAATGGCCGATAAAACCACTTGTCTTCTCGTTTAAAGGTCTCATGAGACTGAAGTCTGGGTCTGACTTATTAGACTGCTGCACCCTCAGAGCCTGAACACTCACCTTCGTAAGTCTGCTTGTTCACAGGGTCAGAATGCCCTCAAAACTCCCCCCAAGCCTCCTTAAATTTAGTTCCAAAATGTCAGTGATTGGTTTCTGCATTCTGTAGAGAAAGATGAAATCTGTGGCTTAGCAGAGGCTCTTGGGTGAGCCTTTGTTGCCTTAGAGATGTCATTTCTCACTTCCTGTGCCAGGGAAAGTGTAGAACCAAAGTGGTGATATGAAAGGTTTGTGCTCAGCCTAGACTAAGTTTCTCAAACAAACGTTGTGCATTGTAAGCAGGGCATATCTCTTGGGGATTATGATGTTAATTAATTTTATTTTTTCACTCTTTTGATGGGGTTATGAGACTGCAGGCTAAGGCCTTAGGTTCATAAAGAGGCAACTTAAGAAGAACTGTTTTTCATGGCATCACAAGAGAGGGATTAAATCATCTGCTAGGGAGAAAGATGACCACAGGGGATGCCCTGTGAAGAGAAATGCTGTGCGCTCAAGGACAGAAATGTTTGGCATTCAGCTCTGGATTTCCTTTTTCTGCATTGTCATTCCCTTCAACCATCCTCGAGCTTTAGCAAAGTCTGATGAAGTTGAGTGCATCTCAGTTGGGCTTAAAGAAATAAAGTGAGATGGTTCTTTCCATACAAGGGTAGAAAGAGTGAACTGTAGCAGAGGGAAAAGGTGGCAAAATGGAGGAGAAGTTGAGGGTACTGACCTAGAGTGAGAGACATGGCCCAACTAAGATAAATTTGTGGAACATATAACCACTTCCTAAGGATTCTCAGAAACACTTGAGAAACAGTCAAGTCTTCCTGTGTACACCATTGGGGCCTGGATGATGTCATTTGGATATGAAAGAGAAAGCTGCCCTAAGAATGGAGAGCTTGGGGACACTTGGTTTATTCTTGGTTTAGGAAATTTAAGTTTCCCATAAGATGAAGAGAACAGGGAAGATATTTGTCAAACATCTAATAACCACCAGTAACTGAATCTGTTATTATTCCCGAATCACTGTAGCTTTACAACAATGATTTGATTTTTTATTCCCAAACATATGATATAAGGTAAATGCTTCATACAGCTTAAATGTCTTTGAGAAAACATAGATTTTTTTTTCTGAATCCTGATCTCCTGACAACTTCGTCAAAGCACAATGGAGCTCCAGCTTGGAAAAATCAAAATCATGGTCAGAGAAAGGTCCTTGCAGGCCAGGCCTGGTTCTTGCACTGATTATAAAAATGACTAAACAATTTTCATACAATTCTAAGAACAAATTGCCAACATCCCGAGGAGACATTTCAACACATCATCAACGTGGAAGCTAATACTGGAAATGTCAACTGGGAAAAAGTATTAGACACATCTGATGGGCCAGCCATAGGCACACGTCTCTTAGACTGATTTGGGTGAACCCAGGACCTGGAGGGTCAGGGGCAAATGAACAAGCCCACTCAGAATCGTCTTCCCCCTGAACATATGTGGTTACTGCTGTGCAAACTACCCCCCACATCCTGTCAAGAAGTTTTCTGTGACAAAGGCAAGGATCTGAATGGGAAAAGGAGGTAACTGATGGTCCATCTGATAGGATTTCCAGAGCAGAAGTTGAGGCCTCTGAATACAGACTCTGTTTCCCTGACATCCTCTGTCACCCCACTCTTGATTGATGCAACATCCACCAGGGAAAGCCATTTGCTTTCCCAGCATGTCTGCAAAACATCATCATCTGGGTGCCCAGCTCTCAAGTATACTGCCCGTGAGTATGTCATCTGAACTGGTGTCTCCAATGTCCTAAACAACTAAGGGAGAGCACGGATCAAAGTCTTTAGGAAAAGAGGCCAGACCAGGGCTGAGGGGAAGTTTTTCCAGGAGGGAAAGGTAATCATTTCTCAAGACTTAATCTGATTGAGCCAATTAATATCATTTGCATCTTGCATGACTTCTGTTGGTGGGGCTAGGCCAACTTGACATTTTGTTATGTTTTAGTCTTTACTTCTTCTAAATAAAACCATGACTGTTCATATGACTTATGTATAAACTAAACAGAAGTGACTTTTAATGTGTGTAATGACTAATCTCAGTTTTTAAGTAAAACACATGGAAAGATACATATTAAAGTTGAAACTTTAAACTCATTTGAACATTTGGAGTTTTGCTTTGCTTAGAAGGACGGAAATGTTCATTTTTTATTGTTAGTACTCTCATTCGACACACAAACAAATGAAGATTAGATGAGCCAAGGGCTTGAAATGGGGCGAAGCTGGGAGCTTTACAGCTTTACCTGAGGTAGAGGCAGTGTTTTGCAGTGAAAAGGAGTATTGGTAGCAAGTAGTCAGACAGATTTGGCCAGTGTGCTGGATGTGGAGATACAGTGGCCAGAAAAACATGTCTTTTGTCCTCAGCGTTGTCAGTCTCATTGTGGAGACCTCTTAGAAGCAGAAATTTATAGTAAAGTAATACAAGATGGTAAAAGCTGAAAGGGGAGAAGAATGAGGTGCTGGAGGAGCCTTATGAAGACCACCCTTTCCATCTGGGGGCAAAGTGATAGGCCAAGGAACACGGACTATGACAACAGACTGTGAAGACAGGAAGAGTTTTGTATGAACCTTAAGTAGGCATTTAAGTGTGGCTGGGACACAGGGTACATGAGTGTAGGTGAGTTGTAGTATGGTTGCCATTGAGGGGTAAAGCTCAAGACAGAGTCAAGAGATTCTGGAAGGCCTTGTGCTCTAATGAATTTGAACTTTATGCTAGGGCAATGGAGAGCCATCCATGACGCAATGAGATTTATTTCTTTGTGCATGCATTCATTAAATATTCACCATCTAATACTTTTTATTTAATAAACATTTTTGAGCACAGACAGGCACAAACACAAAAATAAACAACAAACCCAAAAACCAGATAAAATACCCTGTCTTGAAGGAGAAGGTGGCAATTTTAGACATAGTGGGCAGGGAAAGCGTCACTGAGAAGGTGGCACTTGGGCAAAGAGATGAAGGAGGAAGGATATCCAGGAGAAAAATGTTCTAGGTGAAGGGAAAAGCCAGGGCAAAGTTCTGGAGGCAAGAGAATGCCTGGTGTGTTTGAGAAACACCAAGCCAGCCCACTGGGCTGGAGTGTAGAAGTCAGAGATGGTGGACTTTCAGCTTCTGTGCTGAGTCAGGAGGGAGGCTGCCGGATTGTTCTGAGCAGAGACAGGAAGTGCCTGGCCTTCTGGCTGAAAAGGGGGGTTGCAATGGGTCAAGGGCAGAAGCAGAGAAACAAGTTAGGAGGTTAGTATAGTAACCTAGGAAGAAAAAATGGCAGGCACTTGGACTGCTGTGGAGCAGTGGGTATGGTCAGAAACCGACAAGGTTTGCTGACCATTGAAGGGGTGTGCAAGGACAGGTGACAAGTCCAGAGAATGAACTTATGTTTTCGGTCAAGCCCCTGGAAGGATGGGTTGCCTGAGTCCCATGGGGAAGACTGTGGAAGTGACATGGGGAACAGATACCGGGGGATGATCAGGGACTTTGTTTTCAATGTGTTCAGTTTGAAATATTGATTAGAAATGCAAGAGCAAAAACCAAATCAACAGATGCCAAAGTTCTGGGGGAAGGTATGATCCAGACACATAAGTTTGGGAGTTTTTAGTCTACAGAAGGTATTTAGAAATAGAAGAATGGATTAGAACACTGAGAACGTAGTGTCAAACATTGTTAGGCACTGAACATCCAGCGGTGAGAAGAATAAACCAATCCCTTGTCCTTGAAGACCTCACAATAAAACAAAATAAATAAATCAAACAATAGTATATATGAAACAATGGTTAAAACTGTATTAGAATGAATTCTGGATGCAGAGTAGAGAACAAAGTGGGAGGGAAGACCCAGCAGAGATTGTCCCACAGGCTGCTGTCATGATTCCCAGAGGATGTCTTGTCTTGAGTTTGGTGTTGGCAGTGGGAATGGAGAAAAGATTTGGGGGACACTTAGGAGGCTTAATCCTCAGAATTGGGTAATTGTTTAGTTCCACCAAAATACCTGACTCAGAAGACACGAAAAGAGTTTTGCTCCTTAAAGAAAAAGTCTTGGCAGGGTGAGATTGTCACTCATTGGACTGACCTTAGGTGTAATACCTCCTCTGCTGTGTAACCCCTTTGTCAGCTTGGGTAGATTTTTAACTTTTCTGTTTTTCAGTTTCCTTACCTGAATGAGATAAAATAATGCTTCCTAATGTTCTTATGAGGATTAAAGGGGAAATTACACAGAGGCTCCTAGCAGGGTTGTTGTAGAGCACTTAGCAGATGGACAGAAGGAAACATTTCCTTTTCCTCTACTCATCTTAGGTTCACTGCCCGGGGGCCCAGCACATTAGACAGAAAAAAGACAGATTAACAAGAGAAAACCAAACAGAAGTGTATTAACATAGCAATCACACAAGCACACAGGAGTACTTACTTAGTGATGAGTAACTCAAAGAGATGATTGCATCTTGGGCTTATATATAGCATTTTAGCAAAGAACAACAAAAGTTGTGGAGAAGTGACAAAACAAAGGAAATGGCCTTTGAGCTTCTAAGGTTGGCAGATTTTAGGAAGGGAAATATATGGGGAGACTAACGATAGAAAAGGGTTCGTTTTAGCAAAAGGTTTATTATACAGACTCTTCTGCTGTCATGTCTGGGGTGAGAAGGGTCTAGAGTTGTCTGTTGTGATTAACTTGTGTCCCTCCTGGTAGAGAGAAGAGAGGGGACATTTTATAAATTTACGGCCTGCTTTTAGGCAAATAGGGGGAAGTCAGAGAGCTTTCCTTCTCTCTGTTTCTTCTCAATTATCTTCAGCTCAAAATAACCAATCTGTCAAAGCAGTATATTCTGCTATACCTTTCATGGCCATTTAGAAGATATTACTTCTCTCTCATTGAGTTAAGAAGCTTAAAAAATCAATAAAATAAGATAAAAACAAAACTCACTAGATCATACAACTAAAAACATACATTGAAAGAAGAAATGGTTGTAGGCATGGCTGGATCCACAGTGATCAGCCCTCAGCTTGTCTTCCTGCCTCAGCCTGCTTGCAGATCTATTCATTTTATCATCACACAGACTTGACTTAATAATGTCAGAACCTGAGGTGGTAAAGCTGGACACTGAAAATATCAGGCTACAGCCTGTTAACTGTTTCATCATCAAATTGTCCCACCTCAAGTCCAGTATTTGTAAACTATCCACCACCTATGTCCTTCTGATAGTGAATTGGTACACTGATCGTTGGCAACCTAAGTAGAAAGAATGTCGCTTTCCCAATATCCTCAGCGAAATTTCCGGATATGACCCTTCTTGGCCCATCCTATGTACGACACACTGCATCCTTGACTGTGAACAGGAGGATGGAATTCTCATCCAAGGGCGGGGATCAGCCTCACCCAAACCTCATAGAAAAAGGGTAAGGGAAGAGCAAGGAAGCAAAAACATAAGTCCTCCAGCTTGCCTTTTCTTATTGGGTTATACTCACAAATATCTCAGAGTTCCTGACCTTCAAGCCCCTGACTTATCTAATAACCATGTTGAATTTCATGGTCAAACACTATAACCTGCAAACTCCTTGAAAACAGTAACCTTGGGTTTAGGGAAAACTTGCTAAGTGTATGGTCCAACTCCGTCCCACCACTTCCCCCCTCTGCCCAATGTACTCACTCCCTCTTCTTGGGCTTGCTCCACAGTTATCCATCAAAAACATTATGCAGTGAGAAACAAAACATACACTTCATTTCCACCCAGACTTTCAACAATTGAAGGCAAAACTACTGTTGTTAACTACAGGATAAATAAAGGGATTCCTAAGGCCATAGTGCAGAATGACAAACTAGCAAGAACATGGTGCTAGGACAGGAGGGAGCTTCCCACCCAGGCTGAATCACCAGCTCACTGTTGGGAACAATTTATTTGATGCAAATGAAAAACCAAACATTTATAAATCAGCTAAATAAGAAGCTTAGGGGGAGAGCTTCTGGGATTTGGACAAAAAAAAAAAATTGTTCTCCATGGGAGTTGGAGGATTGGAAATCTATCAGGACTTGGAGCATTCACACATCTGGTATGTGTTGCTGGGACACTTTGTCACTTTGTAAAGCCTTGATCAATTTAAGACTTCTGTTTATGGACCTTACGCTCTTACGGTTGGAAAGCCTTTTCTTAAGGTCAGAAGGACATTCTGGAACTGTCAATTCTACTTCCAAAAGCAAAGCCCTGATTTGTCCTTCTCTGGCTATCTTAACGACCTTACTATAGCCCATTCTATTGCCTAGACAACTGTCTGCAACAGTCATCTAACAAATTTTCCTGCTTCTATTTTTTTCAAATAAACTTTTTATTTGAGAATAAAAACTAATTAGCAGATGGACAGAAGGAAACATTTTTAGCAGTATCAGTATTAGTTTCCATAATTAGCAGATGGACAGAAGGAAACATTTCCTTTTCCTCTACTCATCTTAGGTTCACTGCCCGGGGGCCCAGCACATTAGACAGAAAAAAGACAGATTAACAAGAGAAAACCAAACAGAAGTGTATTAACATAGCAATCACACAAGCACACAGGAGTACTTACTTAGTGATGAGTAACTAATACTGATATGTTATTCTTAACTAAACTGCAGATTTTGTTCAGATTTGACCAATTTTTACACTAACGTCTTCTTTTCTGTTCCAGAACCCAACCCACTATACCACATTGCATTTAGTCGTCACATTTCCTTAGTCCTCTCTGATCTGTGACAGTGTCTTTGTCTTTTCTTACTTTTCATGCCTTGACAATATTTTTTTGTTGTTGTTGTTGTTGTTGTTTTGTTTTGTTTTCGCGGTACGCAGGCCTCTCACTGCTCCGGCCTCTCCCGTTGCGGAGCACAGGCTCCAGACGCGCAGGCTCAGCGGCCATGGCTCACGGGCCCAGCCGCTCCGCGCCGCGGCATGTGGGATCTTCCCGGACCGGGCCACGAACCCGTGTCCCCTGCATCGGCAGGCGGACTCCCAACCACTGTGCCACCAGGGAAGCCCCACGCCTTGACAATTTTAAGGAGTACGTGAGGGAAGCTATTTTGTAGAATGTCCTTCAATTTGAGTTTGTCTGATGTTTGCTGCATGATTAGACGAAGTGTACAGATTTGGGGGAAGAATTCCACAGAGGTGAAGTTCCTCTTTATCACATTGTATCAGGAGGTATTTATTGTCAGCAGGGCCTATTGCTGGTGTCTTAGTCCCCTTAGGCTTCTGTAACAAAATACCAGAGACTGGGTAGCTTATAAACAACAGAAATTTCTCTCTCACAGCTCTGGAGGATGGAAGTCCAAGTTCAGGGTGCCAGCAAATTCAGCATATGGAACGAAGCTTTGCTTAACTATAAAGCCATAAATAAAAGCACGAGATATGCCCCAGGTCATTAAGTGAAGAAATGAAGTCTGCATTCTGCTGGTCGAGTTCAGCAAGATAACAGTCCTTAGGATCAAGGACAGGAATTTAAGGGAAAGATGACGTTCCAAAGTAGGAGACCCTCATTATACGGAAACCTGAGATGATTCAACATATTTTAGTATATGTTACCACCCTTCTGCTGATTTGAATAAGCACTGTGACAGTCCCAGTTTGACCTCATAGGGTCAAATACTCTCCTGCCCAATACAAAGGAGGAGCTAGTGATGTAAGCCTGACGTTTACTTAAAGAATGAGAAAAAAGCCAGTCTTTTCCCCTCCCCCACTTTCCTTTGATTATAAAAAGGTAGGCCACTTAATTCTCAGGGCAGAGCCCCCTCACCTGCACGCTTGTATCCCTCGCAAGCATCCTGTATTAATAAATCTACTTCTTGCCTATCACTTTGCCTCTCGCTGAATTCCTTCTGCTCTGAGACACAAAGAACCTGAGCCTCAGTAAGTCCAGACACCAGGTGAGTGATTCTAATTAAAAGACGGTGGGTTCAAGTCCCAGTCTGAAGTGCACGGTTTCAGCTCCATTCTACCTTTGTGAGACAGGATTCAGAAAGCCAGAAACCCCTGAAAACATAATACGGAAAATCAAAAGGTGCTGGGTAGCAAGAAAATAAGAAAAAGGTCCCATTCACTAACGTGCGACTGATTCTCAATAAATACCTGTCAAAGGAAGGGAGGATTATAGGATTTCCAGGCTTAGCAAATAAAAATATAAAATGCTTAGTTCAATTTGAATTTCAGATGAACAATGAATGAGTTTTAAAAATAAGTATGTCTCATGCAATATTTGGGACACAGTTATACCAGAAATTTATTTGTTGTTTACCTGAAGTTCAAATTTAACTGGGTGTTTGGTATTTTATCTTGCAACCCCGAGGAAGAAAGACGAAGGAAGCACGGAAGGAAGGGAAGGAGGGAGGAAGGAATCAGAGAGGGAGGGAGGGAGGGAAGAAGATATGAATCAGGCTACCTTAGGTTCATGCAGTTAGATTTTTGGTTCATCTGACTCCAGATTTACCAAGAGAACATCTGTCTATAATTTGACGTTTCATGAGAAACTAGCCACTAGGAAAGAATAAACTGGTCAGACTGCCTGGAATTTCTCACTGTTAACTGACAAATTAGCTTTTGACTCAGATGTGGCATACTCTGTAGCTTGGTACAGGAAAGGAATGTACTGACTTCAAGGACAGTCATAGTCCTGTCCATGTGACAGATTTTGCAATATAAATTAATAAATTAAAACTCCAATTTTATGTCCCATTCCCGAGAGTTCAATTACTGCTATGCCAATCTTGAGAGATAAATCTGCTCCCCTGGGTGTGCTCAGGGTGGGGATTGCAAGGCTCTATTATGATGTTCCCATGTTTTATTTCTTAAACTGAATGGTAAGTATATGGTGTTGCTTATTTTATTCTTTGCAACGTTTTGTACATCAAAATATGTTATAAGGTATTTTCAAACAAAATGAAATAAAAGCCAGAGCGGTTTAGTGGAAGAAGGATGGATTTGCTTTGAGAAGATATTTGATTGAGCCCAGATTAGCCACTATTTTATTTCCTTCTATTTTATACTCCAGCAACATTGAGTTAATCAGAGGGTTTTTGGTGCCATCTCATGCTGTTCTCTTTCTTGTACATTTCCATGCCTTATGCTTTGCCTTTTGTCTTGGAAAGCCTTCCTTTATTCTTTCTTCCAGCCTCTCCCACTCACTTTTTTTAAGAAAACCCATAATCATCATACAGGGCAATTCAGGAATTTCTTTCCTACTGGCAACTCTCTCTGCCGCCCAACCCCTCCGCTCACTGCAGGAGGGTCTACTTTTGCCACTGCCTTATTTCTCTATCTCCCAGTCAATGCTAGGTTCTCTGTTGCCTTCACCACATTGTGCTATGATTATCTTTTTACAGGTCTGTCTTGCCACCAATCGGAATCTTCTCAAGAGAAGAACTGAGCTTTATTCATTCCTCTACTCCCTGAAACTAGCAACACGACTAACCCATGTTTACCCATCTGAACTGACCATAGGAAATGCCTATCTGTGAGCCTTAGTTCCCGCTATTATAAAGTTGCTACATAAACACACACACACACACACACCAGCAAGTACATTTTCAGCCACATATTCGCTGCTTAAAGCAAAGCTCACTTCTCTATATTCCCAAAGCATCAACTTCCTTATCCAACTTCCTTCTTTTAACAGTGAGAAAACTAAGGCCCAGAGAGGGAGAGTAACCTGCACAGCATCACCTAAGAGTGGGGCAGCTGATTCATAGCGAGAACCCAGGTGTCTTACAGTGGTGCCTGTTGCTAGGGGATGATAAGCGGGTTGTCCAACTTCCCAGCTTCCCTAACTCTTTAGAGAATTTAGGTGGAAGCGACTCTCCCTAGCACAGCCCCATAGCCAATCCAGGCCTCGAAAGGGCAGCCTGTGGAAGTATCCATGGTCCCATGGCCATATTAATGCAGCATTTTCACACTTCCCAGAGCCTGGCTCAACCCAGCGGTCCCGCTTTGTTTTGGTCAAAAGTCTCACTGGCAGACACAGTAAGTAACATCTGTGGACTCTTTGAAGCCCTTTCCCCTAGAGCCTAGTTAGCCTTGACCATCAGCGGCATTGACTTAGGCCGTCCTTTCCATATTCTGCTGACCTGAGGTCATTTGGTGTGAATGGAAACAGAGGAGCTGGCGCCCCAGAATTGCTTGCAAAACAAGTTACTCTTTTTTCAAGCTGTGGATTCCATTAACTAACTGGAATGGTCTTTACGTATTTGGCATCAGATGTAGGCTTGCCCTCCCCTTGCCCCTTCAACATTTTGGAGGTAAGAATGCTCTACAGTCAGGGATTTCCAGGGCCAACCTGGAAGGAACATTCTGGCATGGATTTCCCAGACGGGTTGTCCTCTGTTTTGGAAAGTGTCATCCTGTTTATCGCCAGTCCCCATTGCTGTGCTTTAAAGGCCATAAGCATGACCGTTAATCACTCCTTCCTTCCTTCTTTCCCGGTTTTATAGGGCAACTCTAGAATAGCTCCATTTGGTTCCAGGTGGATTAGAATATGAACATTCTCAAAGCTGCAAGGGCCTTTGGCCTTCACCTGGGAGAATCCTTCATCCTTACACATGGAGAAACAAGACGAAGAGGGAAGACTTTTTTTTTTTTTTTTTTTTTGCGGTACGTGGGCCTCTCACTGTTGTGGCCTCTCCCGTTGAGGAGCACAGGCTCCGGATGCACAGGCTCAGCGGCCATGGCTCACGGGCCCAGCCGCTCCACGGCATGTGGGATCTTCCCAGACCAGGGCACGAACCCGTGTCCCCTGCATCGGCAGGCGGACTCTCAACCACTGCGCCACCAGGGAAGCCCGAGGGAAGAGCTTTGACTAAGCGCCCACAATATTAGAACTGGGACTCAATCTAGTTTCCCTGGCTTCCCATTCAGGACTCAGAACTTCAAGGAATTCTCAAACAACAAACAAACAAAGTCCTCAAACACTGAGAGTATTTATCTGAAATTTCCTACCAGTTTGTTCTTTCAGATGCTGTCCTACTCTCTCGCTTGCTTTTTGTTTATCCGTTTATTTATTCCTAGTTTTTCATCTTTGTTTCCTTTGCCTAAATTTTTTTCTACTCCCTTCAATTTGTCCTTCAAAACCTAGCTCAGGGAACTTCCATGAAGTAAATGGAAGGGAGGGAGTTTGAGTTGTTGGTCTTGATTCTTCAATCCCCTATAACCGTATTAACTATCCACACCCTTGCTATGGCCTCACTGTAGCTGGAATATATACTCCACTGTGTGACTTTGGGCCCTTGGCTTGTCGTCCACATGACATGACAGGCTATCTTCTGCTTCTGTCATCACCATAAGCACATGGCCTGGTATGTACCATCCCTTTAGCCTGGGCTGCAGAATGAGACAGAAAGAATAGACCTGACCCAGACCTACAGCTGGAAGCTAAACCCAGCAGAGCCCAGCGAAACCTACTGAAGTCACAGGGTGTGCCTGCAAACCTCTTGGAAGAGCTTCTGCCTCAGAAGGGAAAAGTGGTACCCAAGTATACATATGAAATAGCCTTGCCCTAAGACAAAATAGGTTTCAACATTTACTCATTCATTCATTCATTAAGTTATTCAACAAATAATCACTGAGTACCAACTAAGACCTCATCTACTCTCTGAAATTATACATTATGAAAACTATTTGTCCATTAATGCGTATTTCTGAGGAAAGGGTTTATGGCTTTCCTGAGCTACTTCTATTTGTCCTTAACCTCAACCAAATGAGTAAAGGCCCCTGGTAATAAGGGTTCACTTGGGGCTTGATTCATTTGCCACAGAAGGTCACTATCGAATAGTACTATCGTATGGCTGCTCACCTGTGAGTACAGACTAAAGAAAAAAATTTGCTCTAATAATTTGAGTTTTACTAGAAGAGGTGACCAGAAAGGTAGAAAGTTAATTTGCTAATTACTAAATGAGTGCATTAGTCATTTGGGATGATCACCTATGCTATTTGCAGTTGACTCTCACCATATAACTTGTACCCTAAAATTGTAATAAGAATACTGAATGTTTGTAAATACCATGTTAAATTTTAACTACCACCCTGATAATTTTGTAGGTTGGGCTCCTGTATGTCTGTCCGTTAGCACCTTAACATTTTTAACTATTTTCTCCTGTTGCACTAGTACAAGTCCCCACTGGTTCCTTTATGGTTGACTTACTATTTTTCTTTCTTGTATAATATGATTTTAAGATCCTTTACTATTCTGATCTCTCTTCTCTGCATTTCCTAGTTTGTCCCTGATTCTCTTAAATACATTATTGAAAACTGACCAGACTCGAAATGTAACCAAATGCTTACCTCCTGCTGTGGACTGGATTACATCCAGAATACCTATGTTGAAGCCCTAACCCCTTATTGTGATGGTATTTGGAGATGTGACCGTTGGGAGGTGATTAGATTTAGAGCTCATGAAGGTGGGGCTTGATGATGGGCTTGGTGCCCTTATAAGAAGAAACACCAGAGAGCTTGCTCATTCTCTCTCTCCACCGTGTGGTAACACAGCAAGAAGGCAGCCATCTTCAAGTCAGAAAGAGATCTCTCACCAGAAACCGACCATGATGGTACCCTGATCTCAGACTTCCAGCCTCCAGAGCTCTAAGAAAATAAATTTCTGTTGCTTAAACCGCCCATGGCAGCCTGGGCAAACCAAGACACCTCCCTCCCTGCTCCCCGCACAGTGTCTAGCATGGTGCTTGTCATCCATGGTGTGGCTGATGGACTGGACCAGGGGATGCCAGCCTTAGGAGACCCATCTTGGTTTGCCCAGAATTGACACATGCTGTTGAACCCAGCAGGTCCCCAAATTCACACCAAACTTTTCCACTGCCGGTCTGGATTTCTGGGCTCCCAGTGCCGGCCTCTCCACGCTAGCCTGGGGAGCCAATGCTTCTTGCGGAAGATACCACATGCATGAATAATGTGACGAGTGTCTGAGTTGGCAGCGAGGGGTGGCAGAACTTTCCTAGGGCTGAAGCCAAGGCTGGCAGATTTCCCACCTCCATTCAGCTCCTGGAAGCCCAGCAAATTCACGTGGCCATGTCTGGTGCTGAGGACTCACTGGTGGGAAGATTTAGAGACAGCTGGGATAATGTGCTTTTCTGCAGCCCCTGGGCAATCTGCACAGTCCAGTCACCCTTAGGTCTCCTTCAGGGAGCACTGGTGATCGCCTGCTGTCACCACACTTGCCCTATAGATGCCTCGTGCTGCTCACGAGCACAGGTGGGAGGCACGAACTAGTCAATTCAATTCCTTTACCTTTAAAATGGTCATTTATTTGTGGTAATAAAAATTATTGCTTAAGATCGTCATGCCAATCAAATGAAGTAAAAAGTTCACACACAGAGTCCGGATAGTCAGAGCTGCCATCACCGGTCACTGTCCTCAGAGCCATCAGTATACAGTTTCTTATAAAGCTGAGGACACCCTGAGGTAGTCTGTGTTATGTTATTTTACAGCTGAGGAAACTGAGGTTTGGGGAATTTATTGACCTGCATGAGTTCACAAAGCTAGTAAGTATGAAATTTCTTTCTCAGTGCTTGGTACATAGAGAGCACTTAATTTGTACTTACTGAATGAAGTATCAGATTTGTGTTTTTAATTCAGGCTGACATCGAAGTCCATGTCACCAACCCCTGTGCTGGTACTGTTTAACTCTAAACTGTAGAATGCTGTTCCCCCTGTGAGGAACTGTTTCCCTTTGGTCATCAGTTCTGATCCCCAAACTGATTGCCCTGTGTGTGGGATCCCAACAGACCTCCTGGGCCTTACATCCTGTCCATTACATCTTTTGTGGGCTACAGATCCAGGACAGGTTTCTATGTGGGCCAGAAATAAAAGGGACGTTAGCACCGACACTATTCTTGAAGATATTATGTGCCAGAGGAGGGAGGGGAATGAGGAAAATGACATTCAAAGAGAATATGTAGCAATAGCTACTCACTTTTTTTGTTGTTTGTTTAATTAATTACTTACTTAACATCTTTATTGGAGTATAATTGCTCTACAATGGTGTGTTAGTTTCTGCTGTATAACAAAGTGAATCAGCTCTACATATACATATATCCCAATATCTCCTCCCTCTTGCGTCTCCCTCCTGCCACTCACTTATTGAATGTTAATCTGTGACAGATACTTTGTTAAGCATTTTATGTATCTATCATTTTCTCCTCCTCATGAAGTAGGGACTCTTTCTAGCTCTCTTTTGTAGAAGAGGAATCTGAGAATATTAATTTAATTGTTCCATGCAACTCTCTTTTTCCACGGTGAAAACAATCATGATTAATCCACATTCTCTGACTTGAAGGTCAAAATTTAGCAAAGTCACCAGCATGATACAGAGGCCTGTTGTCAGGGAGATCCTGATGCAGATCCTTTCTCCGTCAGGGAGTCCAGATGAATCAGACACAGGGGATAGCTCTTTGATTCTCAGTTTACTCACATGTAAAATAGCAATTCTTATCATACAATAATAAGATGTGAGGTAGCCGTAGAGATTAAATCAGAAATGCCTGTACAGTACAATTTGCCTGGCACAAATTAAACACTTAATAAACATTCGCTGTCAACATTATCATGAACATGTAAGAGAAAAGAACAAAAACAAAAC
Source organism: Monodon monoceros (assembly GCF_005190385.1). Classification (NCBI taxonomy): domain Eukaryota; kingdom Metazoa; phylum Chordata; class Mammalia; order Artiodactyla; family Monodontidae; genus Monodon; species Monodon monoceros. The sequence continues at coordinate 94,783,446 of NW_021703782.1, forward strand.
CAAACTAAGGCAGCAGATTCAAAGAGCAGAAGAGGATTTCAGACCCTTTCACAGTTTCCAGGGTTCCCTCACGTGCAGGATTTCACCCATGTGGCTCCCTCTCCAACCCTGCGAGAGCCCCAACTCCTCCTTGTGAGATGGAGTCATTTAATGATCATCTAGTTCTCCTAAGTGTTAAGTGACAGAGTCAGCACTCAAACTCTGGTCAGCCAGTGTTCTGTCAGCTCCTACAATGTGTCAATGAATGAGTTGCCTGGATGGAGTGGAAGGGTTATTCAGGGAACATGCCTTAGAAGAGAGGACAGTGAGTCCCAATGACCGCACCTGCCACAGGTATGTGCTGGTTGGTGGGACGGCTAGGCAGTTCTCCACTTTAGGCACCAGTGAGAATGGCTGGCCCAGAAGGAGTGTCTTTTTTACTCCATTCCACTGCAGATGAAAAACAAGTGTTTCCAAATAAATCGTTTTTCTTTATTGACTCTTTAAGGACTGCATATCCTGCTCTGAAACACTGAGAATCACCACCATGGAATGGTAAGAAGACAGACTTTGGAATCAGAAGGATGTGGTTTCTAACACCAACTCTGACAGTTGTCAGTTGCATGACTTTGGACAAGCCATTAAGCCCCCAAGCCTTTGTCTCTTCATCTGTGAAATGGGGACAGTAATACCTACTTGTATGATTGTTGAGAGGATTAATTATATAATGTATCCACGGTGCCTAGATCACAGTGGACCCTTAGAAAAAGTCACAATTTTTCATCATTACCTTTTCGTTAGTAAATAAATTGTAGTTACAAAAAGAACTGGCTTTTCTAGATCCTGTGATCTTCACACATGGTGCCTTATGATTCTAATGCCAGAGATTGCCAAGCAGTTAGCTTGACTCACAGCTTCAAAAGGAAAGCTGTGTTTGGTGGTAGGAGGGGAGAGAAGCTCACTCTCCAGGCAGACAAACGTGTGGTCAGTTGACATGTGTGTCAGAGGGAAGACAGAACAGTAAAGAGAAAATTTCAGATCTCTAGAATAGATAAGAGTAGTCTGGGATGTAAGCCAGTCCATGGGCAACTGACGATTGTTTCTGGAGCATGACATTTGTTCCAGCTGTTTGGGCTTTGTCCGTACAGTGCATTGCTGGAGGTTTGTCTTGCTATCGCATTGGATAGGTGGGACTGAAAATGTCATGTCACCTACAGTGACTCAGAACAGTCTGGTTCCTTCATCTTCTCATACCTATGCTCTGGACAGTAGACTTCAGATCTGGTCACACTGCTGAACAGAGCTCTGGAGTTTAACAGGATGTTTTATACCATCTGAAGTCATCCAGCTGAAAAGCCACCCCAAAGGCTGAAATTCAGTGGGAGATACACTAGGAAGAAGGCAATTACAACAGACTGTTGACAGTGTCATATTAGGGAAAGTGTGAGCTGCTGTAGGAGCTGATAGGAGCGCTACCTAGTGCAGTATTGGTGATCAAGGCACTATCAATTTACCCACAGGAAGTGACCTTTTTGAAAAAATAACCAAATGGAGGTACTGAAGGGGGAAGGTAGGGTTGGATACAACAGCCTTGGATAAAGAAACAGCATGTTCAGAGCGTAGAGGTGGAAGAGAGTATGGCACATGGAAAGATCATTCGTGGCTGGAATATAGAGTGGTTAGTGGGAAAATGGCAAGAGAGGAGAATGAAAAGGGAAAAAAAGTTCTCACAAACCATGCAAGGAGATTGGACTTCATCCCTGGGGTGTTGGGAAGCATCTAAAGTGTTAAGCAGGGGCATGCCAGAATCACATCTTATAGGAAGTAATATAGAAGGTGAACTGGAGGTGAGATGTGATGGTGATGGTGATGACAGGGATGAAGAAGGAGAGGAGAACCACCACCATCAACACCACCACCACCACCAACGTGGAATATGTGGCCAAGCATTCAAGAGCCACGCCCCCCCTCCTTGTGGCCTCAGACGGCTCTACTCAATGCAAAGAATAGGGTCAGCACATGAAAGGAATTTGATAAATAAACACTGAATTATACATTTGATTTCATAGCTCTCCCTGGGGTGGCTGGCATATGACTCTCAGAATGTGGCATTAGATGGGTGACTGATCTAAAAGAAAAATTATCAAATAAATTCATGTATTATTCTTGAAAACCACAGAATAAGTTGTGGTTTTATGTTTCACAAAATGATTTACAAGGGTACGTTTAACCAAAGATGACTGCATTCTATCCCCATCTAATGGACCTCATTGCAGGCATCAAAGGGTAGGGCAGTAAAGGGAATTGTGTATTATTTTGTACAACTGATGTATTTTTATTAAAGAGATGGGGAAACCAGTGCAGAGAAAGAGGAGGGTCCTGCTCATGATTATAAAGCAAATTAATGAAAAAATAGTAGTAGCGTCTTCTGAATTACAGCCTTCTTTCAGTTGTATCTGTGACTTTACCATTTACAAATTTAAGATCAGGTAAATAAACATAATCATCTTTCCATAGGGTAATATGCCTTAAGGTGTGTTCACCAGGATGCAGTACTGGTGAATGGTAGTAGCTGGTGTATGTGTCTGTGTATGTGTGTGTGTGTGTGTGGTAGGGGGAGTTCTAGTTTCACATATATTCAGAAATGATGGTGAAAACAAAGCTAAGTATATTTCTTTATTATGGATATTTAAGAGATTTTAGTAAACTAATACACCTTTTGAAATCCTAAGAGGAAGATTTCATCAGCCTACGGCGTTCAACGTCAGATTGACATGTTGTTTTTCATAAATTATGCTCATCATATTGACTTATTTAACACCTTCAGGACTGACATTATAATTCTATATTATATGAAAGGCTTTTAGGGTTTTATATGCTTTTCCGATTACATATTTAATTTAAGTATGTCTCTCTAGAAGTTAATCGGCATCGCTTGGAATTCAAGTGGAAGACTTTGACAGATAAAACATTTCAATGACTAAATAAATCACATCAACTTCTCCCAGCTTTCAACATTTTATGATCTACTACTTCAAGAGTCTGGCAACGTCTACCACCTTAAATTGGATTTCTTGTCATTTGACTGTCAATATTCTGCCTTCATAAAAACGTTCATTTCAATGCAACATGAAAATGTAATCTTTTATAAGCAACAATTGAGGACTCACGTTAAATCTAGCTACAAGAGGTACAACAAATGCAGATAAGCCGACTGAAGTGATCACCAGATGAAAGGTCTCATCCATGCACAGCTAAGATTGTCCAATCAAGGCCTAGTTGCTAACAAATATCCTTTGACATTGTGTAACACGTAATATGCAGCCTAATTTCAGAGACGTTAAAATCAGGGCTGGGGGGCTTCCCTGGTGGCGCAGTGGTTGAGAGTCCGCCTGCCGACGCAGGGGACGCGGGTTCGTGCCCCGGTCTGGGAAGATCCCACATGCCGCGGAGCGGCTGGGCCCGTCAGCCATGGCCGCTGAGCCTGCGCGTCCGGAGCCTGTGCTCCGCAACGGGAGAGACCACAACAGTGAGAGGCCCGTGTACCGCAAAAAAAAAATAAAATAAAATCAGGGCTGGGCATGTGTTAGAATTAAAGAACTGAATATTATGCAGCCGTTTTATAGCTGTTTTCCCACCATGCTTTGGGAAATGCTGTTTCCCAAGAACAAGGAAATGCCCCAGAATCTTGCCAAGCTCTTACCACCCTCTAACCACTCCAACTAGAGATTCACAGATGTCTTAGTCCATTCAGGCTGTATAACAAATTACCATATACCAGGTGGCTTATCAATAACAGAAACTTATTTCTCACATTTCTGGAGCCTGGGAAGTCCAAGATCAAGGTGCCAACAGATTCCTTATATGGTGGGGGCCCAATTCCTGATTCATAGAGGGCAGTCTTCTTCCTGTGTCCTCACGTGGTAAAAGAGGGAGAGATCTTTCTGGGGTCTCTTTTATAAGGTCACTGATCCCATTAATGAGAGCTGAACCATCCTGACCTATTCATCTTCCCAAGGCCCCACTTCCTAATCCCATTACATTGGGGGTTAGGATTTCATACTATGAATTTTGGGGGAACACAAACATTCACTCAACAGTAACAGATATTCAGATAAATCTTCAGGTTATTTCTCAAAGGCATTATTATATCCCCACAACCATAATCTCATCTTTTCTATAAGGATTCAAACTATTTCCACTTTTAAATCAATGAAAATTTCTTGAGATTTTAAGATTTCTGATACGCAAAAATGTATGAGCTGAAAAATGTAGACGATAAGTGAGAATGCATGTTCCAGTATTGAAAGTAATATACAAATCTATCTTTATCCTTAAAACTTATTTCCCTTTTTCATTTTTTAAATCTTTTACTCATTTTCCCCACAGTTTTATTTTCCTCTTTTTGCCAAGTTAACACATCTGAATGACATTTTAAAGCCTGTCAAAGAGTAAAAACTAAAACATATGATCTTAATTAAGTTTGAGTGAGTGTTTTGCCAATTCAAAGTTGTAGTTAAAAAGTACTTTATTTTAGAGAGAGAGTGGAAGTTTACAGATCTACTCTATTCTTTTTTTTTTAAATTAATTAATTTTTTTGGCTGTGTTGGGTCTTCACTGCTGCGTGCGAGCTTTCTCTAGTTGCAGAGAGCGGGGGCTACTCTTCATTGCAGTACGTGGGCTTCTCACTGCGGTGGCTTCTCTTGTTGGGGAGCATGGGCTCTAGGCGCGGGCTTCAGTAGTTGTGGCTCGCCGGCTCTAGAGCACAGGCTCGGTAGTTGTGGCACATCAGGCTTAGTTGCTCCGCGGCTTGTATGATCGTCCCAGACCAGGGCTTGAACCCGTGTGCCCTGCATTGGCAGGCAGACTCTTAACCACTGTGCCACCAGGGAAGCCCACGTCTACTCTATTCTTGTCCTATTAATTCAAAACAAGCCTCTCCCTTGCTCAAAATTTTTTTATCTTCTTAGGTCAGGGTCCTTTATTTGATAATGGCCCCAGGGCATTCATTGTGCCGCTCTGGGGAATTACCTCCATGATATCAATAAGTATACTATTTAGAATTGTGTTTTGAACACCACTAAGTTCTTAGAAGAACTTCCCTAATTATTTATAGTGGGTTGCATGGTACCTCCCCAACCCCAAAGTATGTCCGTGTCCTACCTCCAAAACCCATAAATGTGACTTTATTTGGAAAAAAGTTCTTTGCAGATGTAATTAAATTAAATGTTGTGAGAGAAGAGCATCCTAAACTACCCCAGTGGGTCCTACCTCCAAGGATAGTGGGGAAAATATATGCAGCACAAGCCGAGAAATGCCTGGAGCCACCAGCAACTGGAAGAGGCAATGAAAGAGCCTCCCTTGGAGCCTTCAGAGGAAGCTTGCTCCCGCTGACAACTTGATTTCAGACTTCTGGGCTCCAGAACTGTGCCGGAATACATTTCATTGTTTAAAGCCACCAAATTTGTGGTAATTTGTATGGCAGCCCTTAGGAAACTCACATAACACTCCAATGCTCCATGGCTTCCCTCTTCCGGAATCTTCAGAGACCAATACTGCTGACTTGAGAACTGACGCCAGAAATGCGGGGGCAGTGACTTCAGTTTTCAGTGATTTTGTCAAAGAATGGGGGTGGGATATTCTTCTGTTCTTTCTGTGATGGTTTGGATGATTTTTTTTTTAATAAAGCCTATAGTGAACTGTAAGCATTATATCTGAGGTAGTTGTTAAAACCTTCCTCTGTGCCATAAAACTGATACATCATATTTTACGTTGTCTTGTTTACAATTAAGTTATCAAGTGTTCATTAAAAAATTTCCAGTAAAAGATTGAGTGAAATGAAAATGCCTGATATCTTCCACTCTCCTCACTGTGTCTCAGTTTTCTTATCTGTAAAAGGGAGATCACTGGATAATACCGAACTTAAGAGTTGTTGAGAGGGCTTATCCAGTGAGTACATGGAAAAAGTTTTGGAGAATGCCGGACACATTATAAAAGTTCTATAAATGTGGATTGGTGGTGTTGTTACCATCATCATTATCGTCACCACTGTTATTATTGTAATTATTATGTTTACCAGCATGGTAATCATGAAATGGAAACCCAGCACTTGTGCCCTGAGTAAATACCTAGCCTAAGATTAATTTAGCTTGTCTCCTTAATTGAAGTTTAGATGCCCACTGAGGTATGGAGACATTCTTATGGTCTTTCTTCAAACTCAAAAGCATAATGGCATTATTGTGTGGTAAAGACATCTTGGACTTCAGGCAGACTTAAGCTCCAATCCCTGTTCAACAGTGAACTTGCTCTGTAACCAGAGTCAAACTTTAGTAGATGCGTCATAGGCTGTCTGCTAAAGCTTGCTTCTCTTTTCCACTCGCATGCTGAGTCCCAGCAGCTGTGAACTAGTCAGAGGCCACGGATGCCTGAACCAAAGATGAGGCTGTAATGCCAGCTGAGACAACGGAGTACCTTTGTGGGGATTTATAAAGTGACCAAAGAGAAAAATAGATGAATTCTCTTCCAGGAAATGAAAACCCAAAAGTTAGTCTGGAGAAGAATGGGGAGAGAGGAACAAGGTAATGAGAATAAGACAAGACATGCTAAGTGGAGCAGAAAGGAGAGAGGGTCCTTTCTTTCTTTTTGCTTCTTCTTTGTTATCTTTATTATTATCACAGTCCCTTTGCCCTCATATAAAGAAAAAGAAGAAACACAAATGATGAGTTTGTATTTGGATCGTGAATGGACATCAGAATTTTTAAATAAATATGTAGGGACACAATTTTGTCACTCTCTAAGGCTTAATAAAGCCCATGGATTTCATTATACTGTGTTTTTTCCCCTAAAAGCTTCAACTAGGATTAAAAGATATCAAAGCATTTAGTCTATATTACTATATATTTTTGTCTATACTAGTCCAAATAAGCAGATGTTCCTAAGTCCTTTTCTGAAATTGTTCTGATATGTGTACACACCCTTGACTACTAGACGGATGGTTCTGCTTAGTCTGACCAACTGAATCAAGTAATCAGTCAAGCAGTCCGTTGGCCTCTTTCTACCCTTGTCTCCTTACCAAATTGGCTTATTTGATTGCATTGTTGATCAGTTTCAAGTTTAGTCTTCCTATATTTCCCCTTAAATAGAAAACTTAGGCATTACACAGGGTAACGTGATTTTCCCAATGAAAATTAGGGATACAGCCAGGGATAGATTTGAGATTTTCTAATTTTCAGAGCAGCTACTTTTCTTCTACAGATTGTACACACACACACATCAAGTTATCTTCACTTTACAGGTAGGGAAACTGAAGTTCAGAGAGGTATGGTGAGTCCTCTGATGTCACAGAGCATTAAGACACAGGGTATCCCAAGGGACCAGACCATAAACCACATACTCTGGATCAGTTATTCACGAACACTACCCAAACAGTACCTAAACAACGAGAGCCTAGTCTGGGGCTCCCAGGAACACAGTTTTTCCAACAGGATTAAACCATCAAAACTTGTGAGGAGGGCTTCCCTGGTGGCGCAGTGGTTGAGAGTCCACCTGCCGATGCAGGGGACACGGGTTCGTGCCCCGGTCCGGGAGGATCCCACAAGCCACGGAGCGGCTGCGCCCGTGAGCCATGGCCGCTGAGCCTGCGCGTCCGGAGCCTGTGCTCCGCGACGGGAGAGGCCACGACAGTGAGAGGCCCGCGTACCGCAAAAGAAAAACAAAAAAAAAACAACTTGTGAGGATAGCTTCTGACAAAAGAAGGACTAGAAAATTCATTCTAGAGAGGAATGATCACCCCTGTGGCCTGAGCATAAAGAGGAAAGAGTATAGGGAGGCAAAACAGGTCTGAATAAAAAAGCCTACACTCTGCACGCTGTCTCCTTTACCATCATCGAAGACAATAAAAATACAATCCAAGAAACACCATCAACAGAGAATACACTGGACGTGCATTTGTCGTGAGCAAAATAAGCTAACCCCGTGTTCTTGTTCACTTCCTGCTACCTCATATTAAATTGTTTCCTCCAATGGCTTATATGAGACAGAAAATTCCTTGAGTCAAGGTTAACGTCTTTTTTTGCTGCATGCTTGAGGCTCAGCAAAGAACACGAGAAATATTTGTAAGATGCTGAATGGACATTTAGGTATGGCCTGCTCTCAGCTTCAAAATTCCTTTTCCTTGCTGTTGACTCTCAAAGGTCCTGTTTAAAGGTTACATCCTCAAGGAATTCTTTCCCATCTCCACCATTTCCCTGTTAAAATCAATCTCTCTACTCCCTAAGAGTGTTGTGTATTGTCCCTTGTTATAAGCATTTTGTTCTGTTTTATCATTGTGTTACTTCAATGGCATGAGATAGGCTGGCATCTTAGCTGTAAGGTCCCATAAATTTCTAACCATTCTCTACTAAACTCTGTTTTACCACAGTACCTAGGATAGTGATTTGCATTTAGTAGGGAAAAGCTTGATAAATAAAGTGAATACAAGTACGGTTATTAAATGTTGAGTTGGCTCCAGGCAAATGCTGACAAAGTTTGCTCTTGGTATTTTTACTCAAAGACTTGGTATTTGTGACTTTCTCTTCTCTCCCTGATTAGCGCTCTTCTGCTCTTTTCTCATCCAGGAATATCTTCATGAGAGTATCACAAATTAAATCACGCTAAGATATAAAAACTAAAAAATCCAAAGGAGTTTCATTTTAACCTGGAAAAGGTTTTAAGTTGGAGGATTATGGTGTCACTAGCTAACAGAGATGACTGTACTTGGAGAAGTGGACCAAGAAAACAGTGTTTATTACATTGGTCTATGCCTGTGCCTTTTTAAACATATTTTACCCTGTAGGAGATGTAGGCATGGTTAATTATGTAGAAATGGGGTCACTGGAATCCTGGGATTTGGATGAGTCTTAGTTCTGTCAACCCAGTAGCCCTGGATCACATAAAATGAGTCTCAGATTCCTCATCTATAAAAAGAACTCTGAAGTATTTCCAAAGTTTTTTATTCACTATTTCTAGGATATCAGTTAAAGATAAAATTTTAGAAGTTACTTTGGAATCTGGGGCTAGAATCGAATACCAGCCAGGGATAACGTAATCAAACAACTAAGCAGGGCATGTTAAGGATCATCCTGACACTTTATAAAGTTTTTAAAAACATTTAATTCAAAGCCAGGAATTAGGGTAAGGAAAGAATCTAAGAGTATTAGCCATTTTGTGTATCCAAAACTGGGAATAGGTAGGCAAAATATATGGGAACAGGTCATTATAAGGAAGGAAGGAAGAGAAAGGAAAGAAGAAAGAAAAAAAAAAGGGAGAGAGAAAATAGTTTAGAGCTAATCTGAGCACATTAAATATCATGTCATTAACTATTGGAAAAATAGACGTATCCCACAAAACCCAAGTGCATAGTAACCGACATAAATATTTTCTGCAAAGATCCACTACATCCTGGGCTTATGTCTGTTTATGATTGATGACAGCTACATCTTGGCCCCAGAGGACAACCTTTATCCACATCACTCAGCTAGGCTAGTTTTAATTGTCTAAATACAATTCAATCTTTAAAGTCTGTATTCTTGACTAGGTAATGTCAACATTGGACTTGGCCAATGGAGCTTCAAGGGAAAGACAGCTACCTCCTTCTCAAACTTTCTCTTAAGGTGGCTCATAACCAGAACCTTCTACTGACTTGGTTTCTCACTCTTTTCTCCTTTTTGTATTCCATAGAATAAGATTATACAAAGACCAAATATATTTGTCAGCTATTTACTTTTATCCTTCACTCCGATTTGTAGTAAGCAGAAAATACTTAATGTTAATTGAATATTGCCCACTGTTAGTACTTCGATCTTATGTATAGAGCACTGGAATTTACTGGGCACATACACTTTTATTTTCATTCTCACAATGATCCAATACAGACATTTTTCTCTCCCCCCACACCTCCTGCTACCACATCTCATAGATGAAACATCTGAAGCTTAGGAAATTTGATTAGTTTATCCAAAATTCCAAGGCAGTAAATGACAGAGGTGAGATTGGCACATGAGTCTGTTAAGAGTCCAAAAATTCATGCTCGTTCTTATCATGTCATCAGAGATGATTTGAAGCTAAATGTGACACAATTCCTTTATGAAAAGCCACAGCAAGTATTGTCTGGAACATTTTCTTTAGCACGTATTTATAGAGATATTTGAAAATAAAATCTTGCCACAAGAAAGCTTTTCATCCAAATTATTGGCAAATAACATTTAGCATACTTTACTGAACACCTGAAAAATACTTTCTTATTTAATTCTTATGACAGCTATTTAAGTGAACCAGTTAGAATAGGCGAGCCTGTGATGCAGTGACAAATATACCCCTAACTCTCAATGGCTTTATACAACAAAAGTTTGTTTCTTACTCATACCAATTTGATGGGAGATAGGCAACTCTTCTAGACAGCTTTTTATGTGGCAATGCAAGGAGCCAAGGTGCTTCCACCCTGTGGCTCTGACATCAACATATGTTTTACTTCAGCGGTCCCCAACGTTTTTGGCACCAGGGACCAGTTTCATGGAAGACAATTTTTCCATGGACGGATGGGGTGGGGGTAAGGGGGATGGTTCAGTTGGTAATGTGAGTGATGGGGAATGAAGGGGAGCGACAGATGAAGCTTTGCACATTCACCTGCCACTCACCTCCTTCTGTGCAGCCTGGTTCCTAACAGGCTGAAGACCAGTAACAGTCTGCGGCCTGGGGGATTGGGGATCCCTGTTTTACTTGATTGCTGCATCAGGGGAAGAGAAGGTATGGAGAATTCATCCTTGCTTCTCTAAAAGCCTCCCCTTGGAAGTGATGCTTCTCACAGCCCATTGGCCAGGATTGGTCACATGACCTCAGCCTAACTGCAAGGGAATCTGGGAAGTCTTCCCATACTCCCAGGAAGGAGAAGAAAACCAGATATGGTGTTAGTAATTTCTCCTTGTACTCTTTTCTCCATAACTCTACACTTATGCCTGAAAAGTCTGGATTGCTCAGTACCAGAAAGAATCCAGTCTTCTTCATGGCCATTCACAAGCAAGTAGGCATCACATTATTTACTGTTTAGATCATCTGAGTTAGACGTTCATAAATCTCACTTTCCTTTTCTTCCCTTTTTCTCTCCCCTTATTTTTTTTCTCCCAGGGTCCCCAAACATCTTATTATCACCATCTATTTTCAAGCTTCCCAGTCAGGTTTAGCCTCACTTCTTTAGATTGGCTCACCAGCAGTAAAAATGAAACTCTCAACTATATATTAATAACCTCTCATAGCATGACACCGATGCTTCATTACCTTTAAACATACCTCACGATTGGAGAGAGGATGGGGAAAAATACATAACGCGAAGAGAGAAAGACCCCTTTCTTTCCACGTACAAAAAGAGAACTAAGACTCAGTGATTTTTAAGGAATTTGCCTAAGGTCACCGAACTGTTCATTATGGCTGGTGTGGGGATAGTGATGTTTATGCGCAGAAGAGGGGTGAGAGAGGAGGGCAATGACCTTTGGACTCAGTCCTCTTCAGCAATTCTAGGGTTGTTTCATGTTATATTGATAAAAAAGAGAAATGGTTCATCTTTCTACTACTCAAAAGCATTTTTTGTTTTTGGTGGAAAAATAAAAGGACAGCTTCCATCGTTGTGCAAAAATTTCCTTTTCTTGAAGTTCCTGTCATTCACATATACTAATCTCTACCTGGTGAAGCAGGATCACTTATACACTTACTTTTTTTCAATAAATATATTTTAAAATTATTTTCATTGGAGTCTAGCTGCTTTACAATGTTGTATTAGCTTCTGCTGTACAGCAAAGTGAATCAGCTATAGATATACATACATGCCCTCTTTTCTGGATTTCCTTCCCATTTAGGTCACTACAGTGCATTAGGTAGAGTTCTCTGTGCTATACAGTAGGTTCTCATTTGTTATATATTTTATACATGGTATCAATAGTGTATATATGTCAATCCCAATCTCCCTATTCCTCCCACCCCCCCTTCCCCCTTAGTAGGCACACATTTGCTCTCTATATCTGTGTTCAACAAATATTTTTGAACAATTACTATACACAGTATTTTAGGTGCTAAGGATACAGTGCCTACTAAAATGACTGTTCTTTCATTTCTCACCAAAAATGCTGTCTATAACATCTCTGAAGTCTCCAGTTCAGCTCCTCCTACCCTTCCATATCTTGATTCGCTTATGAAGAAGCAATGCTGGTGGCTGATACATATCACTCAATGTTCTTCTCCCCTTATCATCCACAGCAGGACACTGCTGTTTCCCCCTTTCTGCAAAGGAATCCAGGAATTCCCCAAATTAACACAAGAGTAAGCACAATTAGACTTATTTAAACTCGGGAGAGATGTGTTCCTCATGAAGTAGTGGAAAACTTGACATCATATTTAAACTTAATCCAACTGCAGACAGATTTCTAAAGTTGAGAACTGAAATGTCAAAGACAGGAAAAAAGTGTTATCCCCATAGCTACTGTGCTCTGAGCTGAAGATGACTCATGAAAGATTTTGTGTGTGTGTGTGTGTGTGTGTGTGTGTGTGATCCTCAGATCACTGACAAATTACTAGAACTAGGAACTCGGAAATTACAAAATGCTTGAACAACCAGAAAATGTGGACTAATTAGAGATTTGAGTTCTCTTTGGGTGGTTTTGAAATTTTCTTGAAACATGTACAGAATTAAAAGTAAACTACAGACATAAGGATTTTTTTCTTTTTTTCAATCTGATGAACACTTTTACATAGCATTTTTTTTAGCTTTCTGGTTTCCACTTTGCCACAGTTAAATTATTCACAAGCAGGCTGGAAAACTTTTCTGGAAAATGAGTTTTAGATTTCAAAATATGCAATTTGTTAGTCAGTAAAGTCTAAATTTTTTCTCCTGGTAAACAGTATACATTTATATCATTTTTTTAAATTAGTAAAGAAATAACTATTGAATTAAGGCATTAGAGAAATTTGTTTTAAAATACGTTTGTTGTTTACACAATGTTTTTTTTCTTATTGAGCTAATTTCTCTTTCCTCCTTTTCCTGGCTACTCACTTATGCTTTTTCTCTGAATTTGGAAAACTCTTACCAAACATCTTCTATGTGCCAGGCATTGGTGTGCCCTAAAATTAAAGTTGTCAAGTAGCTCATGATTTCACTAAAGAGCAAATTACGAAACTACAGGACCAGTGCTGTGAAGTGTGACATGAGAGTCATGCTGAATGGAGAGAGGAAAGCCTAACTCTGCTTAGGAAACTGGGGGACTATTTCACAGAAGATACGCAATTCGTGTCATGCTTTGCAGGAAGCTGTCTAGCAGACGGCACACGAGGGTACTGCAGGCAACTGAAATCGCTCATACAAGTTCACAGACGCAGGAGAGAACGGTATGGCTGGGATGCAGGAAAGGTCAAGTGAGCTGCAGTGAGAGATGAGGCCGTAGGGAGAACAATCATGAATAACATGGCAGGCCGTATAAAGAAGGCTTGTGACTCTGAGTATGTATTTTGGCCTTTCTGTCTTCCAACTTGTACAATTAGAACAATACAAATTGGGTATGTTCCAAGATTGGTGAAATTAATGCGGTGTGTCTACATAACTCTTAAATGGCATGCTACCTGGGTGATGAGTTTTCTGTCTTCCCAGGAGAGCATCCACAAGTTCATTAAGTAAAATGATGCACTGAGCTCTATTGAGAACTTCCTATACACCCAACGCAGAATCAGAGTGGGTGGAAGAGAGCTAAGAAATACCAAGTATGTTTTATTCAGAGCAACACATGTATTGATCATGAAGAATATGCAGACCATTGTGCTAGGAACAGAAGGTACAAAGATGAATAAGATATTGTCCCTCCCTTCAGGAATCTCAGAACCCAAGGTACAAATTAGAGGGAGGGAAATGTCTCCAATTACTTCAATTGCTTACTCCCTTTGTTGAATTTCTACTATATGATACTCACTGTGTTTAAAGCAGGGAACAAACACACCTTTTTTTTTTTTAACTAATTTATTTATTTTTGACTGCACTGGGTCTTCATTGCTGCACGCGGGCTTTCTCTAGTTGTGGCGAGTAGGGGCTACTCTTAGTTGCAGTGCACATGCTTCTCATTGCAGTGGCTTCTTTTGTTGCAGAGCATGGACTCTAGGCACATGGGCTTCAGTAGTTATGGCACAAGGGCTCAGTAGTTGTGGCTCTCAGGCTCTAGAGCACAGGCTCAGTAGTTGTGGCTCACGGGCTTAGTTGCTACGTGGCATGCGGGATCTTTCTGGACCAGGGATCCCCCTTGGCAGGTGGTTTCTTAACCACTGTGCCACCAGGGAAGTCCCACAACACACCTTTATACCTACTGCATCATTTACCAAAAAACCACCTCTCTTCAAGAAGCTCATTATGTGCTGTCTAAATAATGTATATAAACAATGATAATATAAGGAGAATTATAGACAAAGAGGCTTTGAAAGAGTTTCCTTTAGGGTTATTCAGATGGAGGGAAAGCACCCTCTATAAAGCCAGAAGTTTTACAAGTACAGTCCCATAATCGTCACAATGATTCACCAAAATAGACATCCTTAGCTCCGTTTTCTGACCACAGAAATAGCTTGAAAAAGTTAAAGTAACTTGCCTAAAGATAAACGTTGCTTCAGGTAAGGGCTTGAACTTAGGTGTTTCTAGTTACATAGTCATGTTTTCTCCACTCTTTCCGGGCTACGTGGAATTAAGAAGAGCGTAGAGAAAGAAGTGGCATTCAAGAAAACCTGATTCTGACATTCTCTTAAAGACACAGCCTTATGTCAGAGACACGATTCTTCTAGTAGAAGCTGATCCATCTGTCTCATGGTCCAAAGAGCTCAAACTCGAATAAAAAACAGCAGTGGAAACTTTCAGACTTAGTATGTGCAGATGGTCTTGTGTGCAGACATGGCATATAATGTGTATGTATCCTTTCTGGCTTGCTGGAAATCTGGTGCCATTCCTATGGCAGGAACCAGTTTGCAATCACTCCTATTTGTTTTCTGAACATTTATAATGACATTGGATAAATTAATATTAGTCCATGTCCACTGTTCCTGGCCAGGGAATGTAGTAACATAACTCTCCAGTACTCCAAGTACACTTTTGGTTGAGAAAACCTATCCTAGTCTCTGGTATTAAAAACGTTATGATATGGGAATTCCCTGGTGGTTCAGTGGTTAGGACTCAGCGCTTTCACTGCTGGGGCCGGGTTCAGTTCCTGGTCGGGGAACCAAGATGCCACAAACTGCGCAGCGCGGCCAAAAAAAGATGTTACGATATGAAAGCTTAGGATGTGACAGGACAGAGTGTAAGTGGACTTTAGTTTGAAGGCCTGTCATTTGAAATGTGGACAGAGCTATGAGAGGCCTTAGAGAAAAAATGAATATAGGATTGTAAACAATGGCTGAGCTGACATTTCCCTTGTGGGGACTCCGGTAATGGGGCCCAGCTGCGCAACACGATGCTCCATTGAGTTGTAAGGGAAAACAACATTTTTTCAAACTGATATTGTGAGTTAAGATCCATGGCTGAATGCCGTGTGTTTTTGTACTTTACAACAATTCAAACCAGATTATTTTATACTGAAGCCACAGAAAAACAATCCCTACTGCCAACCCCCATCCTTCCTTCCTCCTGACAGATCTGCTCAAAATACAGGTTGGAAATGGGAGCTGTTTACCAAATTTTTCTAACTGAGGTTACATGATGAAAAGCTTTCATAGCAGAGCCTGAAGTATTAGGGATGCTTTTAATCAGTGTGTAGGATTGTAATTAATCCCAGGGTTGCCCCCTCTTCCAGATGTTCAGGTGCAGGGCTATATTCCTCTAAGGGTTATGTTTGAGAACAGGCTGAAAGATCCCTTCAGAAGAAAGGCTGGAGAATACAAAGAGATTTTTGCTGGGAGACAGAAAACTGGATTTTGTCTTGTTTCTATTATTCTGGTGTTGTTGTTCCTTCTACAAAATAAGGAGAGTTGAGGAAGAATGACTGCACAGCTACTAGTCCATACAAGATACCGAGAGAATATGCAGCCATTTTGAATTTAAGTGTTATTTATAGGTACTCCATAATCACTGAAGTCAAAGGCTAATGCAAGTTCTACTCACAGCTTTAGAATTCATAAAGTCAAATCTAGACAGCTATAATTAAATGCATCATTCTAATAATTCTGTCTCGGTATACTCATTTGTACAATAAAAGGATGGACCTAGGGGTTTAAGTAGAGACTCTATGGCTTCCAGGACAAAGTCTAAACTCCCTGGCTTGTCAATCAAGTTCCTTCATGATCTGGCCACTTGACACCCTCCTGATTTCCTCCTTCAACCCCTCTGCACATTCAAATGCCCTCAATCTTTTTTTTTTCTTGTTCACGTATTTTATTTTATTATTACTATTTTTTAACATCTTTACTGGAGTATAATTGCTTTACAATGGTGTGTTAGTTTCTGCTGTATCACAAAGTGAAACAGCTATACATATACATACATCCCCATATCCCCTCCCTCTTGTGTCTCCCTCCCACCCTCCCTATCCCACCCCTCTAGGTGGTCACAAAGCACCGAGCTGATCTCCCTGTGCTATGCAGCTGCTTCCCACTAGCTATCTATTTTACATCTGGTAGTGTATATATGTCCATGCCACTCTCTCACTTCGTCCCAGCTAACCCTTCCCCCTCCCTGTGTCCTCAAATCCATTCTCTATGTCTGCATCTTTATTGCTGTCCTTCCCCTAGGTTCTTCAGAAACATTTTATTTTTTATTTTTTTAGATTCTATATATATGTGTTAGAATATGGTATTTGTTTTTCTCTTTCTGACTTACTTCACTCTGTATGACAGTCTGGAGGTCCAACCACCTCACTACAAATAACTCAATTTTGTTTCTTTTTATGGCTAATATTCCATTGTACACATGTGTCACTTCTTCTTTATCCATTCATCTGTCGATGGACACTTAGGTTGCTTTCATGTCCTGGCTATTGTAAATAGAGGTGCAATGAACATTGTGGTACAAGAGTTTTTTTGAATTATGGTTTTTGTCCGTGTATATGTCCAGTAGTGGGATTGCTGGGTCGTATGGTAGTTCTATTTTTAGTTTTTCAAGGAACCTCCATATTGTTCTCCATAGTGGTTGTATCAATTTACATTCCCACCAACAGTGCAAGAGGGTTCCCTTTTCTCCACACCCTCTCCAGCATTTACTGTTTGTAGATTTTTTGATGGTGGCCATTCTGACTGGTGTGAGGTGATACCTCATTGTAGTTTTGATTTGCATTTCTCTAATGATTAACAATGTTGAGCATCCTTTCATGTGTTTGTTGGCAGTCTGTATATCTTCTTTGGAGAAATGTCTATTTAGGTCTTCTGCCTATTTTTGGATTGGGTTGTTTGTTTCTTTGATATTGAGCTGCAAGAGCGCTGCTTGTAAATTTTGAAGATTAATCCTTTGTCAGTTGATTCATTTGCAAATATTTTCTCCCATTCTCAGAATTGTCTTTTCGTCGTGTTTATGGTTTCCTTTGCTGTGCAAAAGCTTTGAAGCTTCATTAGGTCCCATTTGTTTATTTTTGTTTTTATTTCCATTTCTCTAGGAGGTGGGTCAAAAAGGATCTTGCTGTGATTCATGTCCTAGAGTGTTCTGCCTATGTTTTCCTCTAAGAGTTTTATAGTGTCTGGCCGTACATTTAGGTCTTTAATCCATTTTGAGTTTATTTTTTTGTATGGCATTAGATGCCCTCAATCCTGATGCCAGAAATCTACATTATTTTTTGCTTTTGTGCCTTCTGATAAGTTACTGCGTCTGCTTAGAATTTCCTTGCTTCCATTATAAAGCTGGAGTAACAAATAGCATATTCTCTAGACATTGGCATTTTCTTAAGTAAATTCCATGGATTACCACTCTCAAAAATGTTTTTCTGATGTGTTGAGCATGAGTTTTGAGGAGGAGAGGAGGAGCTAAGTCTCAATGATGAAGACATTAGGGAAAATGCTGTTTATTTTACCAATCACTTGAAAAACCACAAGAAGTATAATCAAGATTCTGAGAATTCTTGAAAAGGGGAAGTGTATTTAAGCCAGCATTTTCCAAAGGCACATGATGACAAATTTTTTTCTCCTATATAAGAGCTACAAATACCCTTCAGTTCATAGTGGGAAACTCAAGTTAATATAGAACATACGTCACAGAGAGATTATAAATTTTCAAGGAATTATGATATATGCTATCCTTATCAATAAATTTTAATTATTTTTTAAAGTTCAGGAAAATTGTAGCTATAACATGAAATTGTAGAAAATAATAGTGACATCATATATCTTTTACCAAGTTTCTCCCAATGATAATATCTTGCAAATTTACAGAACAATATCTACTCCCTTCCTTACCCCTGGTAACCACTGATCTGTTCTCTATTTCTAAAATCTTGTCATTTCAAAAAGTTATATAAATGGACTAATACATTATACAGCCTTTTGAGATTGACTTTTTTCCCTTGGCATAATTCAACTGTATTTAGATTGACGAATGCATCAATAGTTTGTTTCTTCTTATTGCTGAGTAGTATTCCATGATATGAATGTATCACAATTTGTTTAACTGTTCTCCTATTGAAGGACATCTGGGTTATTTCCAGTTTTAGACCATTATGAATAAAACTACTATAAACATTAGTATACTGGACTGGTTTTTGTGTGAATATATACGCTTTCATTTCTCTGGGTTAAGTTCCCAGTAGTGAAAAGCCTGGGTCATATGGTAGTTGAATGTTTAATTTTTTAAGGAAACTGTCAAACTGTTTCCAGAGTTGTTTGAAGCTTTTCTTTATTATCTTTTTTTTTTTTTTTTTTTTTGCTGTATGCGGGCCTCTCACTGATGGGGCCTCTCCCGTTGTGGAGCACAGGCTCCGGACGCGCAGGCTCAGCGGCCATGGCTCACGGGCCCAACCGCTCCGCGGCATGTGGGATCCTCCCAGACCGGGGCACGAACCCGTGTCCCCTGCATCAGCAGGCGGACCCTCAACCACTGCGCCACCAGGGAAGCCCTATTGTCTTTTTGATGCTTGCAGATCCTGTAATTATATCTCCTATTTCATTTCTGATACTGGTAATTTGTGTTGTCTCCTTTTTTTTTCCCTTTGCCAATCTCACTAGAAGTTTGTCAGTATTATTGAAATTTTCAAAACACCATCTTTTGTTTAATTGATTTCTCTATTGATTTTCTGTTTTCAGGTCCACTGATTTCTGCTCTCGTCTTTTTATTTTCTTCTTTTGCTTGCTTTAGGTTTAGCTGGACTCTTCTTTTCTAGCATATGCATTTACTGGTACACATTTCCTTCTCAGCCCTTCTTTAGCTGTGTCCCACAAATTTTTACATCCTGTATTTTTCATTTAGTTCAATGTATTTTTTAAAACACCACTGAATTCCTATTTGACCCCTGAGCTATATATGTGTGTATTGTTCATTTTTCAGGTATTCAGATATTTTCCTCTTATCTTTCTGTTTTTGATTTCTACTTGATTCCATTGTTGTCAGAGAACACTGGGTGATTTCAAGTATTTTAAATTTGTTGGAGTTTTATTTTTGTCCCAAGAGATGGCTTATCTTGATATATGCTCCATGGGCACTTGAAAAGAATGTGTATTCTGCTGTTGTTGGTTGGAGTAATCTTTAAATGTTTAGATACTATTGTTTGATGATGTTGTAAATTCTTCTATATGCTTTCTGATTTTCTGTCTTGTTGTTCTATCAGTTGTTGAGAAAGGAGTGCTGAAGTCCTCAAACATACTTGTGGATTTGTCTAATTTTCCTTTTAGCGCCATCAGTTTCTGCTTCACATATTTTGCAGCTCTGTTGCTTGGTGTGTACACATTTTGGATTTCTATCTGTTCTTGGTGGGTTGACCCTTTTATTAATTATATAAGAGCCCTTTCTGTCTCTGATGATTTTCTCACCCTGAAGTCTGCTTTATCTTACATTAACATAGCCACTCCTGCATTCCTTTGATTAATGTTTGCATAATATATTAATATCTTTTTCATCCTTTTATTTTCAAACTGTGTATATCACATTTAGGTAATCTTCTAATAGACAGAAATAAGTGGGTCATATTTTTTAAATTTTCTTTGCCAATCCCTTTCTTTTAATTGGTGCACTTAGATCATTTACATTTATTATAATTTTTGATATTTTAGGGCTTAAATCTGCTATTTTATTTTTTGTTTGTACTCTGCTTTTCACTTATTTTACTTTTCTTGCCTTTCTGTGAGTTTTTGAACATTTCCTATTATTACAATTTAATATACCTGTAGTATATTTGAGTGTATTTCTTTGTGGTTTCTCTTGGTATTATGTTACATATACATAAGTTATCACACTCTACTGGTGTCATCATTTTAGAAATATAGAAAGCTTATCTTCCTTGAAGTCACTTTACCCTCCCTTGTTTATAATTGTTTTGAATATTTTTTCTACATACATTTAGAAACACAAGACTGTTAAAATTTTTGCTTCAGCCGTCAAACTTAAGTTAGAAAACTCAATAGGGGAAAACATATTTACTCATATTTTTCCTCACTGTATTCTTTCTTCCTTCCTGATGTTCCAGGTTTTATTGTTTTCTTTCTATTTTGGAAAATTTCCTTTAGCTGTTCTTTTAGGGTGAGTCTGCAGGTGACAAATTTTTCTTAGTTTTCTTTCATCTGAGAATTTCTTGATTTTCCCTTTATTCCTAAAGGATATTTTCAGTACATATAGGATTCTGGACTGACAATTTTTTTATTAAGGCACTTCAAATATATTATATCCCTTCCTTCTGGCCTGATTTAAAAAATGCACTGCCATTCAAATTGTCTTTTTCCATATAAGTAAGGTCCCATTTTACTTTGGCTACTTTCTAGATTTTTTTTTTTTTTGTCTTTAGTTTTCGAAAGTTTAATTATGATGTATGTTGATACGGATTTCTTTGAATTTACCCTGTTGTGTAGTTTGCTCAGATTCTGGAATCTATAGGTTTAAGACACAGGCCAAATTCTTGAAATTTGCAATTGGATTTCCTTGGACTACTTTTTCAGCTCTTGCCCTATTTCACTTTTCCTTTCAGCTTATACAAATGTTTACTCTTTTGTTATAGCTCCACAAGTCCCTGAGGCTCTGTTCACATTTTTTTAGATTGTTGTTTAGACTGGGTAATTTCTCTTGTTCTATCTTCCTTTCATTGATTCTTTCTTCTGTTTCTTCATTCCATTGTTAAGCCTATCCACTGAGTTTTTCTTTTCAGTTATTCTATTTTTCAGTTCAAAATTATCACTTGCTTCTTCATATCATCTATTTCTTTGTAAAAACTTTCTATCCGTTTGCTGAGGCTTTTTCTTATTATTTGTTTCAATACTGTAATTGCCAATTAAGGTATTTCTATTAGAACTGCTTTAAAATCTTTGGCAGTTAAAGCTAACATCTCTGTCATCTCAATTTTGGCATCTACTGATTGTTATTTTTTATTCACTTTGAGATCATCCTGGTTCTTTGTACAATGAGTGATTTTCCATTGAAATTGGGAGATTATATTATAAAACTCTGGGTTTTATTTAAATGTATTACTTATATAAGAACTGGCTTTCTCTGACACCGTCCTGGCAGAGGGAGGGAGAGCACTATCTTGTTACTGCCAGATGGAGGTAAAAATCCAGTTTTCTCACTTGGTCTTGGTTGATACCCAAGAATGGGAGGGTCATCATTACCGCTAGGCAGGAATCTGGCTCCCTATGTGATCTCCACGTACACTGCAATTGGTCATGGTTTTATGATTGTTGGGTGATGGTTAAAGTTCTGATGCCCCACTAGGCTTTCTCTCACGCTTTTCTAGTGGGGAGGGAAATGGTGGACTGGATTAGAAAAAACAGGCATTCCAGATGGTCTCCAGGGACACGAGTAGGATGGTTCTTTACTAGCTGGTGGCGATGAAAGCCCTGTTCCCAACTTGGCTTTTCTGGTATCACCTCAGTCTTGGATGTTGGGGTGTTTTGTTACAGCATTGTGAGGATGGAAGTCTGGGATGCTCCTTGCTTGGTATTTGTTGATGTGGGTGTGGGTGGACCACCAGTTCTTCTGTGGTGTTTGGCTTCAGTAGATTGGTTACTGTTTAAAATTTTAATATCTTGCTAATCTGTCCCTTTTCTAGTCCTTTGAATAAGAGAATATGCTTTTGCTGGGGCTCTTTTTTTTCTGTGTCCATTGGTGTTTCCAGATTGTTGGCTTCTTCATCTCCCAGTTTTGGATATATGAGACAAAAAGAAAACCCAGGGAATGCCTCATCATGTTGTTCCTTGAGTCCTGAGTTTCCTGGCTTGTCTGCCTTCCTTTACTTAACTTTCAGAGTCTTCTTATGTATGTCTAATGTATAATATTTAGAGTTTTTTGATACTTATTAGGAGAAAATTAAATTAGGTCTACTCCTTCCCTGAGATGAAAGTCCTTTATCAATAATTTTAAGCCATCATTTTGAATGCTTATTACCTCCAAGCACAATATAATGTACTTTTTTCAGACTTTATTTTTACAGCAGTTTTAAGTAATATGATACTCTTTGTACAGTATTTTATTTTGTCCCTAATAAACAATGGGTGAGATATTATCTCAATTTAACAGGTGAGGATTGAGGTTCAGAGAAGGTAAGGGACTTAGCTAAGCAAAATGCAAAGCTGGGATTTAAACCTAATGTCCTGCATGTATTCTTCCTAAGATGACTCAATTTTAAAGTCATGCTGTTAATTCTGATCTCTAAAGGACTGTTGGTCTACTTCTGGAGCTTTTTGTAATTCTTGATGACTGAAAGAGAAATTCTAAGTGAATAATAAAAATGGCAAGAGATCCAGGAATCAGGACACATGAAAGGTAACTGAAGGAAACAAGATACTGAAGAGAGAACACAGTGTCTTCACATCTTTGAACAACTCTCAGGTGGATGACACACTATTATGTGGGTCTCAAGGGAACATGACCAGGACTAGTGATTAAATGTTACAAAGACACAAAGTTCACTTTCACTGTAAGGAAAAGCAGTTGCAGATCTGAAATGAAGATTAATTGTTCCTGGTGGTAATGAACCCCCAATCCTGAGTGATTTCAAGCAGGAGCTGGATTAATGTTCTGTTGCTCAGAGATATACAGAGGTTTGGCAGATATGATCTCAAAGCCCTCTCTATTCTTACGGTCTTTAATGTAGGCTCCCATGGAAGAGCTATGTGATATTGGACATGTTACTTCTTTCTCAACTAAATTTTTCTCTTCTATAGAATGGGGATAATAATAATACCAACCTACTCATAAGATGATTGTGAAGAAAAGATAAGATGATGCGTGTAAAAAGCTCAGTACTATGCCTGCCATGTACAGACCACTGAATGAACAGCAGTGGTGGTGATGACAGTGTAGTTCCTGGAGGTACTGCAGGATCTCTGAAGGGTTCAAGTTATTGTTGTAGAGAAGATAGTTTGAGGAACTGATTAACAGAGTTTTAAATAATAAAATAGATTTCAGTAAAAAAAATTTTACTATACCCAACCTGTCCATGAATATTTTATCATTCTAGAACTGACATGAACTTATCGTTAATACTTAAAATGTCTTGTATTTGTGATACATCCATGCATAGAGCAAATACACAATGAATGCCACTCATTTACTGGCATATGCTAATTCAAATCCTTCAAACTTTGTCCATCACCTGAGTCAACCAGTCTCCGCCTTCGAACTCCTCTTTGATCTTTGACAAGTCTGTTAATATCTCTTAGATTCCAACTCTCTCTTTTAAAAAATGAGATTTAGGGGCTTCCCTGGTGGCGCAGTGGCTGAGAGTCCGCCTGCCGATGCAGGGGACGCGGGTTCGTGCCCCGGTCCGGGAAGATCCCATGTGCCGCGGAGCGGCTGGGCCCGTGAGCCATGGCCGCTGAGCCTGCGCATCCAGAGCCTGTGCTCCGCAGCGGGGGAGGCCGCGGCAGTGAGGGGTCCGCGTACCGCAAAAAATAAAAAAGAGATTTAGAGAATCTCATCTCTACTCTGTGACCTAGCTCTGGGATTTGGTTATTTTCCATTTCAAAATGAAGTCATATATCTTAAAAAGGTCAGAAAAAATTGTTCATTTCACTCAATTGGCCATTTTTTTTCTTCCCACTGTCTGTCTCAGAGTCACCAATCAAAGGATTTCATATTATCAGGTCAGGGAAAGACTGCACTGTAGCCAGATTCCTTTTCCATTTTTTTTCAGTTTTAGAAGCAGTGATTCCACGGACCACTGCCATCCTGGCTGGGCTTCGCTTTCATAGATGAATTAGCTATTCCCAGCATTTCTTCTTGCAAAATTCCTAAGCCTGTGGGGAAGAAGTTAGTCTTGCTTATTTCACTTTCCTCTTGAGAGGAAAAGGCTTCAAGGAGTTTGAGAATTGTGACTGGTTCCAAACAGACACTTTCACAGTTAAATCACTTTTAACGATGAAACATTTTCCAGACAATCTGTTTCAGCATTTCCATCTACTTAAGCACTGTAGGCATCAAGAAGGTGACTGCTTCCTACAAAGGAGTTCTGTAAGAAGTCACAGCCTTCTAGTGGCTGTGGGGTATGCCCAGTCATAAGAGCTATTTCCGACTATAAGTTTGTGGTGAAAACATCTTTGGAGAAACATTTACTTCTATTGCCTCTCGTCCAGTTGATGGTACCCACGTTTCCCAGTAACTCAAATCAAAAATCTCCCCACTCTCTCATTCCTCAAGCAATTACTCTCTATGTCCCGTACATTCTACATTTTTTTTCTTATATTTAGCACCTCTTCACTATTAACACTTCCGGTAAGCTGGACTACTGCTGGGACTATTATAAGAGCCTGAAATTCAGTCTCTTTGCTTCACTATTCAGTCTCACTATGTGCTTCAACCTCATTTATGCTAGTTGACCAAGCCATCACTCTTAGTTATAAATCTGGGCACAGTCATTCCTTTTCTAAGTCTTCAGTCACTTTCCATCGCCTATAGGACCAAGCTTACATCTCATACACAGCATGCTGGGTTTCTCATGATCCATCCTGTTCTGCTTTGCCAATTTTATTTCCATTAAGAACCCTTTTGTATCCAAAATCTAAACCACTGAACTACTGGCATTTTATAAATATGCCTTTATTTTGTAATTCTATTCCCTTTACATAAATGACCTTCCCCTTAAAATCATGTACCTAGCAAACTCATACTTTTTCACCATAAAGCATCACTTTAATTATAACCTCTTCTGAATATCTTCCCTGAATACCCAAGCAATTTTTTTCCTATGTGCCTATTGCGCTTTTATAAAAGTATGCTATTATAGTTATTTTTATCATTTTTCTTTTATAGACTAGACACTACAGACACTAGAAGGAAATAAGCAATCTCCTTTCCTCTTTTTATGCACAGATCTGGTTTTTTATTAATGTTTTAAGAAACAATACATATATTTTTGGGGAAAACTAGCAATTTATTATTCAGATGTAAGAGCATTTGAGGGGAAGTAACTTTGGCCTATTAAATGGCAACAGCCCATGACTGGAGTCTCTGTTGATGGCCAGGCTATAAAACTGCAAGGCGTTATGAAGGATTCAGCTGAAGGTTGATTCCAAGATACCTGGGGGCTAGGGCTGTTAGTAAATCTTGCTCCTATGAAAGTCCTGATTAGAGATTAGTCATCAAGGAAGGAAGTCATGCCTGTATTTCTAACATTTATCATTCTACTCTGTTTCTGGACATGGAAGGAATATTTTTGCGGGAATAAATATGCAGAATAAGAGAGATCAAGAGTCAACCATCCCTTCTACTCCCAGGTGTAGGAATCCCAGGTGTAGGAGTGTAGGGTCTTTGATGACTCACACTGGGAGAAAGAGAGCAGAGGTAGCTAGAAGCCAGGCACTACTGTCCCTCCACGTGGTGGCAGCACCGCTAGACACTCTACCTTGATGGAAAGTATAAGCAACTCCGCTTGTTGAGCCACATAAAGATTAAATTATAAAGGACTGAGCAACAGAACAATGGAGAATAAGCAGGGGTGGATCTAAAAGTGACTGACCAGCAAAGGAAATGGCACTTGACCAAAAACACGAGGGAATTCCCTGGTGGTTCAGTGGTTAAGATTCAGCACTCTCACTGCTGGGGCCCCAGGTTCGATCCCTGGTCAGGGAACTAAGATCCCGCAAGCTGCCTGGTGAGGCAAAAAAAAAGAGAGAGAATGTGAAAAAAAAATGAGGACTCTTCCAGGCATCCTCATAGAGGAGGTTTATTACATGCTACCTGGTTCTCTTGAGTTTCAATACCGGGGCAGAATCAGCTACACTGTCAACACCTCTCCTGCCTTTCATGCCTCTGTCCTTTCTTTGTGTTCATTCCTCCACCAGAAGATTTTTTAAGTCTTAACTCAAACCCCATCTCTTCCAGGAAACATCTTTGATAATCTTCTACAAACTCTAATCCATATGATTCCCCTGCCTGGGGTCAGAGGCCAAGTGTTGTGCTTCTAGAAGCATCTCCCATAAAATACCTCCTCCCTTCTTAATTGTATCAAACATGTAAATTTGCTTGATCCCTCAGTATCTCACAAACTCTGACCCTTATTTCTATGAGAAAACAGAGACACAACATTGCAAAAGGCTTATATCAGATTCTTTTATGATGTTTGCTGTGATGGAGGTGTCAAAGAAAAAACAGACCTCTCCACACTTGTTAAAGGTGGAAAAAACAAATTTTATTAGGACTCCTGTAGTAGAGAAGAGAGACATCAGTATAGACTGAGCTCAACTCCAGCTATGACACAGGTAACTAAGGTTTTTACAGGGGATAACAGATATGGAACAAAAAGGGACTATGGGGAGGTGAAAAGGGAGGAACAAAAAAGGGCTAGAGGAAGATGTAAAAATGGAAAATTTAAAAGGGAGTAAGTGGAGGATTACTGAAAATGGCTTGGCGAGATGGGTTGAGACAATGTACATTTTGAGTTTGGTAGACTTGCATTTTCTTGAGCACGGGGTCTCAGATCATCTTTAGAGACATAGTCCAGTGTAGGTGGAAGCCACGCTAAAGTTTGGTCAAATATTTTAGCGCAGTGTTTGGGCAACTCCTTTGTGCTACAGGGGAGTTCATGGTTCATATAAGAAAGAGCAGAAAATACAGAAGGAATAAGGGAGGTGCTATTGTAGGGAGTGTGGTAGACAGAATAATCTCCCCAGAGATGTACACATCCTAATCCCTGGAACCTGTAACTATGTTACCTTCCTGGACAAAACGGACTTTGCAAATGTGATTAAGGATTTTGGGATGAGTAGATGACCCTAGATTATCTGGTTGGGTCTTATAAGAGGGAGTGTCAGGGTTAGAGAAGGAGATGTGATGACATAAGCGGAGGTTAGAGAGAGAAAGCGATCTGAGAATGCCACGGACCTTGAGGATGGAAAAGGGACCAGCACCAAGGAATGAGGTGGCCTTGAGAAGCTGGACTCGGCAAAGAAATGGATTCTCCCCTAGAGCCTCCAGAGGGAACACAGCCTGCAGACACCTAGATTTTGCCCTGTAAGACCCATTTCAGACTTCTGACATCCAGAACAGTAAGACCATTAATTTGTGTTATTTTCAGCCACTAAAGCTTGTTTGTGTTTGTGGTCGTTTGTTACAGCAGCAATAAGACAATACAGGACAATAAACAAGAGCCTCCAACTGCCCATTTCACCATTACCCCCGGACCCTGGCATCACATCCTGAGGACTGTAGCCTCCAGGGGACTGAAGGAAAGTGTGTGCACTGGGGTTTAGTCCTAGGAGCACAATTACTCGGTAGGGCAGGAACATGGGTGATATTCATTTCACCAGTAATGTTTTGGCATTTGCTCTGTTGCTGCAGTTTTGATATTAATATTAAATATCTTAATGCAATCATCATTTTATCATTTGATTACATTTCCTTGGTGAATCAAATTACTCCCAAGCTAATTGACATTTAAGGATAGAGTGCACACTCCCTACATTGGTTTACTTAAACAGGAAAATGCTGAGGTGATTAGCACAAGAGAAAGCTAATTTTTAAGCTATTTCAGTAGCCTTTTCACATCTGCCAATAAACTCTATTCCAAAAGCAATATTGGCTGGGACACTGGAAGAATGTGCTAGTATTTTCAGACAGGCTGCAAACTACCAACCAAGTTTACTGAGCAGCCTTGTTACTCAAGCAACAGAGATGATAATTCTTTCCTCCAGGGAAATCGTATGTTCCCCTTTCTTGTTACTTCTCGCCTCTACTGTGCAAGTTACAGTGGCCAATGCTTAGCATATAACGTCCTGGAAATGTGGCACTGTATATTTCGTTAGTTCCTCCTCTGAGCCCTAGTTCTGTTCCCCACCAGACCTCATTCTTTCACATTGATGTAACTGAGTTACAGACTCAGGTTTGAAGTAAGATGTCAGGGTGCAAATAATTGCCATGATACTTACAGCTACTGGGAATAAAGGGTATCTTATAAGCCAGAAACTGTGCTAAGCATTTTGTATTTATTTCGTTTATTCAACCTGAGTTTTCATGTATTTAGTCTGACATTGGTTAATGACGTTTGCACTATTCGTTGGAGTCACAGTTGGGCTTGGATAGTAGGAAGCCAAGATTCCTAATAGCTGGTAGGGTTTCAGGGGTAATGTATGCTTCTGCTCTCTTTGTCCCGAGAAACAGATCTTATTCTCTTATTACAGAGCACGGGCAGGGGGAGTGTACCACATGAGGCATATAGAAAGAATGATGCCAAACATTTATGGAAGAGCATATGGGCACACAGACAGTTTGAAACACTCTTTGCAGATTAGGCTTTTTAAATATATACAGCGTGAACGCTGGAATTATACTGTCTAGTTTGGTCCTGTCTCCACCAGTTCATTCATTCAAGCATTCACTCATTTATTAATTCAACAACTATTTACCAACATCTGTGAGCACACCTCTGAGTATCGGGGATACCATTTGAACAAAACAAAGTTGTTTCTTTCACGAAGTTTATATTCCAGTGGGAAAAAAAAACAGGCAAAAACAGCAACAATAAAAACCCACTTATATTAATATAATATATGTCCAATGATGATAACTATTATGTGGAAAAATAAAACAGGGATGGAGATGGGGAGAAACAAACAAACAGAAGTTTTCTCTGGAGGCAGTGATGTTTGAGAGGAGACCTATATAAAGTAAGAGCTGCATGACACATTTCTCTCTGGGAAGAGAGTTCCAGGTTTAGGGATAACAAGTACAAAGGCAGGCTTCGGAGTAACAAGTGGGAGTGTGTCTGAGGCCAGTGGCTTAGGATGGGCTGCCCAGATTCCCTTATAAGTGATGCATTAAGGAAGTGCTCTCAGAAGGAACCTAAAAAGGAGTAAGGGAGGTGGGGCAGGAAAGGGTGAGAATTCAGGCAAATTCTTGCCCTCAGCATGATCTTTCCTGGAGATTCTACTATTCCCCAAGAAGCCTGGGAGGCAAGAGGGCTAGCTCCAGGCATGCAAAGACAGTCCTTTAAAGAAGGTCTCAGGGGTCAGCCGTTAGAGGGTATGGCACCCAGAAGCTGCAGGATGAGCACAGAGAAACAACAGAAGGACACAAGGGAATCTGGTGGCGCATCGACTGTGTCTGCTAGAGTCAGCACACTGGAGACAATGAAAAAGAGCAGAGGGGTTGAAAACTGCGTCAAGGAGGAGTCTGGGGACCAGATCGTGGAAGGACTTTGAAATATTACTTTATTGATAATGCAACATATTGGAGATATTTTGGCATGAGAGTGGCACACTCACCTGATTTACATTTTAAAAGGGTCAAATAAGCTACCGTGTGAATCATAGACTCAGAAGAATAAGAACAGAAGCACAGAGCAAGCTAGGAGGCTAGCGCAGAATTCTACAGGGATTATGATCTTGGATATGCAATGTCCAACACAGAAGCCACCGGCCAAATATGGTTACTGAGCACTTGGAATGTGGCTCATTCAAACTGAGATGTGCTGTAAGTGTAAAGTAAGCATCAGACTTTAAAGTCTTATTAGGAGGGAGACCTTCAAGATGGCTGAAGAGTAAGACGTGGAGATCACTTTCCTCCCCACAGATACACCAGAAATACATCTACACGTGGAACAACTCCTACAGAACACCTACTGAACGCTGGCAGAAGACCTCAGACCTCCCAAAAGGCAAGAAACCCCCCACGTACCTGGGTAGGGCAAAAGAAAAAAGAAAAAACAGAGACAAAAGAATAGGGACGGAACCTGCACCAGTGGGAGGGAGGTGTGAAGGAGGAAACGTTTCCACACTCTAGGAGCCCCTTCACGGGAGGAGACTGCGGGTGGCGGAGGGGGGAAGCTTCGGAGCCACGGAGGAGAGCGCAGCAACAGGGGTGCGGAGAGCAAAGTGGAGAGATTCCCGCACAGAGGATCGGTGCCGACCGGCACTCACCAGCCCGAGAGGCTTGTCTGCTCCCCCGCCGGGGCGGGCGGGGCTGTGAGCTGAGGCTCGGGGCTTCGGTCGGAGCGCAGGGAGAGGACTGGGGTTGGCGGCGTGAACACAGCCTGCAGGGGGTTAGTGCACCACGGCTGGCCGGGAGGGAGTCCGGGGAAAAGTCTGGGTCTGCCGAAGAGGCAAGAGACCATTGTTTCGGGGTGCGCGAGGAGAGGGGGTTCAGACCACCGCCTAAACGAGCTCCAGAGACGGGCACGAGCCGCGGCTATCAGCGCGGACCTCAGAGACGGGCATGAGACGCTAAGGCTGCTGCTGCCGCCACCAAGAAGCCTGTGTGCGAGCACAGGTCACTATCCACACCCCCCTTGCGGGGAGCCTGTGCAGCCCGCCACTGCCAGGGTCCCGGGATCAAGGGACAACTTCCCCGGGAGAACGCACGGCGCGCCTCAGGCTGCTGCAACGTCACGCTGCCTCTGCCGCCGCAGGCTCGCCCCGCACGCCGTGCCCCTCCCTCCCCCACGGCCTGAGTGAGCCACAGCCCCCGAATCAGCGGCTCCTTTAACCCCGTCCTGTCCAGGCAGGAACAGATGCCCTCAGGCGACCTACACACAGAGGCGGGGTCAAATCCAAAGGTGAACCCCAGGAGCTGTGCGAACAAAGAAGGGAAAGGGAAATCTCTCCCAGCAGCCTCAGGAGCAGAGAATTAAATCTCCACAGTCAACTTGATGTACCTGCATCTGTGGAATACCTGAATAGACAATGAATCATCCCAAATTGAGGAGGTGGACTTTGGGAGCAACTGTAGACTTGGGGTTTGCTTCCTGCATCTAATTTGTTCCTGCCTTTATGTTTATCTTAGTTTAGTATTTAGAGATTATAATCGTTGGTAGATTTGCTTATTGATTTCGTTGCTCTATTCCTCCTTTTTATATATATATATAGATTTATTTTTCCTTTTCCTCTTTTTGTGAGTGTGTATGTCTATGCTTCTTTTTGTGATTTTGTCTGTATAGCTTTGCTTTCACCATTTGTCCTGGTGTTCTCTCTGTCCTTTTTTTTTTTTTTGTATAGTTTTTAGCTCTTGTTATCATCTGTGGATTTGTTTTTTGATTGGTTGCTCTCTTCTTTCTTTCTTTTTATTAATTTTTTATTTTTAATAATTATTTTTTATTTTAACAACTTTATTTTATTTTATTTTTTCTTTCTTTCTTTCCTTCTCATTGTTCTTCTGAGCCATGTGGTTGACAGGGTCTTGGTGCTCCAGCCGGAGGTCAGGCCTGTGCCTCTAAGGTGGGACAGCCAAGTTCAGGACATTGGTCCACCAGAGACCACCCAGCCCCACGTAATATCAAACGGCAAAAGCTCTCCTAGAGATCTCCATCTCAACACTAAGACCCAGCTCCACTCAATGACCAGCAAGCTACAGTGCTGGACACCCTATGCCAAACAACTAGCAAGACAGGAACACAACCCCACCCATTAGCAAAACGGTTGTCTAAAATCATAATAAGGTCACAGACACCCCAAAGCACACGACTGGATGTGGTCCTGCCCACCAGAAAGATAAGATTTAGCTTTATCCACCAAAACACAGGCACTAGTCCCCTCCACCAGGAAGCCTACACAAGCCCACTGAACCAACCTTAGCCACTGGTGGCAGACACCAAAAACAATGTGAACTACGAACCTGCAGTCTTCAAAAAGGAGAACCCCCAAACAGCAAGTTAACCAAAATGAGAAGACACAAACACAAAGCAGATAAGGAGAAAGGTAAAAACCCACCAGACAAAAGAAATGAAGAGGACGTAGGCAGTCTACCTGGAAAAGAATTCAGAATAATGATAGTAAAGATGATGCAAAATCTTGGAAATAGAATGGAGAAAATATAAGAAACATTTAACAAGGACCTAGAAGAACTAAAGAGCAAACAGTGATGGACAACACAATAAAAGAAATTAAAAATTCCCTAGAAGGAATCAATAGCAGAATAACTGAGGCAGAAGAACAGATAAGTGACCTGGAAGATAAAATAGTCAAAATAACTACTGCAAAGCAGAATTAAAAAAAAAAAAAAGAATGAAAAAAATTGAGGACAGTCTTAGAGACCACTGGAGCAACATTAAACTCACCAACATTTGAATTATAGAGGTTCAAGAAGCAGAAGAGAAAAAAAGGGACTAAGAAAATATTTGAAGAGATTAGAGTTGAAAACTTCCCTAATAGGGGAAAGGAAATAGTCAACTAAGTCCAGGAAGCACAGAGAGTCCCATATAGGATAAATCCAAGGAGAAACACGCTGAGACACATACTGATCAAACTATCAAAAATTAAATACAGGGCTTCCCTGGTGGCGCAGTGATTGAGAGTCCGCCTGCGAATGCAGGGGACATGGGTTCAGGCCCCGGTCCGGGAAGATCCCACATGCCACGGAGCAGCTAGGCCCGTGAGCCATGGCTGCTGAGCCTGTGCGTCCGGAGCCTGTGCTCCACAACGGGAGAGGCCACAACAGTGAGAAGCCTGTGTAACGCAAAAAAAAAAAAAAAAAAAAAAAAAAAAAAAAAAAAAAAAAAAA
>NW_021703782.1:94816612-94818978 GCF_005190385.1 Monodon monoceros
AAAAAAAAAAAAAAAAAAAAAAAAAAAAAAAATTAATACAAAGAAAAAATATTAAAAGCAGCAAGGGAAAAACAACAAAAAATATACAAGGGAATCCCCATAAGGTTAACAGCTGATCTTTCAGCAGAAACTCTGTAAGCCAGAAGGGAGTGGCAGGACATATTTAAAGTGATGAAAGGGAAAAAATTACAACCAAGATTACCCAGCAAGGATCTCATTCAGATTCAATGGAGAAATTAAAACATTTACAGACAAGCAAAATCTAAGAGAATTCAGCACCAAAAAAACAGCTTTACAACAAATGCTAAAGGAACTTATCTAGGCAGGAAACAGAAGAGGAGGAAAAGACCTACAATAACAAACCCAAAACAATTAAGAAAATGGTAATAGGAACATACCTATCAATAATTACTTTAAACATAATGGATTAAATGCTCCAACAAAAAGACATAGACTGGCTGAATGGATACAAAAACAAGACCTGTATATATGCTGACTACAAGAGACCCACTTCAGACCTAGGGACACATAAGAACTGAAAGTGAGGGGATGGAAAAAGATATTCCATGCAAATGGAAATCAAAGTGGAGTAGCAATTCTTATATCAGACAAAATAGACTTTAAAGTAACAACTATTGGGCTTCCCTGGTGGCGCAGTGGTTGAGACTCCACCTGCCAATGCAGGGGACACGGGTTCGTGCCCCGGTCCGGGAAGATCCCAAATGCCGCAGAGCAGCTGGGCCCATGAGCCATGGCCACTGACCCTGCGCGTCCAGAGCCTGTGCTCCTCGAAGGAAGAAGCCACAACAGTGACAGGCCCACATACCGCAAAAAAATAAATAAATAAATAACGACTATTATAAGAGACAAAGAAAGACACTACATAATGATCAACGGATTGATCCAATAAAAAGATACAATTGTAAATATTTATGCACCCAACATAGGAACACCTCAATACATAAGGCAAATGCTAACAGCCATAAAGGGGGAAATCAACAATAACACAATCACAGTAGGGGACTTTAACACCCCACTTTCACCAATGGACAGATCATCCAAAAATGAAAATAAATAAGGAAACACAAGCTTTAAATGATACATTGAACAAGATGGACTTAATTAATATTTATATGACATACCATCCAAAAACAAGACAATACACTTTCTTCTCAAGTGCTCATGGAACATTCACCAGGTTAGATCATATCTTGGGTCACAAATCAAGCCTTAGAAAATTTAAGAAAATTGAAATCGTATCAAGTATCTTTTCTGACCACAAGTCTATGAGATTAGATATCAATTACAGGAAAAAATATGTACAAAATACAAACACATGGAGGCTAAGCAATACACTACTTAATAACCAAGAGATCACTCAGGAAATCAAAAAACTGATTTTTGAAATTGAAAATTGATTTTGATTTTGATTTTTTAATTGACAGTGAAAACACAGCAACCCAAAACCTATGGGATACAGCAAAAGAAGCTCTAAGAGGGAAATTTATAGCAATACAATACTACCTCAAGAAACAAGAAACATCTCAAATAAACAACCTAACCTTACACCTAAAGCCATTAGAGAAAGAACAAAAAAACCCCAAGTTAGCAGAAGGAAAGATATCATAAAGATCAGATCAGAAATAAATGAAAAAGCAATTAAGGAAACAATAGCAAATATCAATAAAACTAAAAGCTTGTTCTTTGAGAAGATAAACAAAATCGATGAACCATTAGCCAGACTCGTCAAGAAAAAAAGGGAGAAGACTCAAAGCAATAGAATTAGAAATGAAAAAGAAGTAACAACTGACACTGCAGAAATACAAAGGATCATGAGCGATTACTACAAGCAACTCTATGCCAATAAAATGGACAACCTGGAAGAAACAGACCAATTCTTAGAAAAGCAAAGCCTTCCAAGACTGAACCAGGAAGAAATAGAAATTATAAACAGGCAAAACACCAGCACTGAAATTGAGACTGTGATTAAAAATCTTCCAACAAACAAAAGCACATGACTTGATGGCTTCCTAGGCGAATTCTATGAAACATTTAGAGAAGAGCTAACACCTATCCTTCTCAAACTCTCCCAAAATACAGCAGAGGGAGGAACACTCCCAAACTCAATCTATGAGACCACCATCACCCTGATACCAAAACCAGAAAAAGATGTCACAAAGAAAACTACAGGCCAATATCACTGAGGAACACAGATGCAACAATCCTCAGCAAAATACTAGCAAACAGAATCCACAGCACATTAAAAGGATCATACCTTGTTCAAGTGGGGTTTATCCCAGGAATGCAAGGATTCTTCAGTATACACAAATCAATCAATGTGATACACCATATTAACAAATTGATAA
>NW_021703782.1:94828978-94880318 GCF_005190385.1 Monodon monoceros
TTATCAATTTGTTAATATGGTGTATCACATTGATTGATTTGTGTATATTGAAGAATCCTTGCATTCCTGGGATAAACCCCACTTGAACAAGGTATGATCCTTTTAATGTGCTGTGGATTCTGTTTGCTAGTATTTTGTTGAGGATTGTTGCATCTGTGTTCCTCAGTGATATTGGCCTGTAGTTTTCTTTCTTTGTGACATCTTTTTCTGGTTTTGGTATCAGGGTGATGGTGGTCTCATGGAATGAGTTTGGGAGTGTTCCTCCCTCTGCTCTATTTTGGAAGAGTTTGAGAAGGATAGGTGTTAGCTCTTCTCTAAATGTTTCATAGAATTTGCCTAGGAAGCTATCAAGTCATGGGCTTTTGTTTGTTGGAAGATTTTTAATCACAGTCTCAATTTCAGTGCTGGTGTTTTGCCTGTTTATAATTTCTATTTCTTCCTGGTTCAGTCTTGGAAGGCTTTGCTTTTCTAAGAATTGGTCTGTTTCTTCCAGGTTGTCCATTTTATTGGCATAGAGTTGCTTGTAGTAATCGCTCATGATCCTTCGTATTTCTGCAGTGTCAGTTGTTACTTCTCCTTTTTCATTTCTAATTCTATTGGTTTGAGTCTTCTCCCTTTTTTTCTTGACGAGTCTGGCTAATGGTTCATCAATTTTGTTTATCTTTTCAAAGAACCAGCTTTTAGTTTTATTGATATTTGCTATTGTTTCCTTAATTGCTTTTTCATTTATTTCTGATCTGACCTTTATGATTTCTTTCCTTCTGCTAACTTTGTGGTTTTTTTGTTCTTTCTCTAATGGCTTTAGGTGTAAGGTTAGGTTGTTTATTTGAGATGCTTCTTGCTTCTTGAGGTAGTATTGTATTGCTATAAACTTCCCTCTTAGAGCTTCTTTTGCTGTATCCCATAGGTTTTGGGTCACCATGTTTTCAGTGTCATTTATTTCTAGGTATTTTTTGATTTCCTCAGTGATCTCTTGGTTATTAAGTAGTAGTATTGTTTAGCCTCCATGTGTTTGTATTTTGTACAGATTTTTTCCTGTAATTGATATCTAGTCTCATAGCATTATGATCGGAGAAGATACTTGATATGCTTTCAATTTTCTTAAATTTACCAAGGCTTGATTTGTGACCCAAGATATGATCTAACCTGGAGAATGTTCCATGAGCACTTGAGAAGAAAGTGTATTGTCTTGTTTTTGGATGGTATGTCGTATAAATATCAATTAAGTCCATCTTGTTCAATGTATCATTTAAAGCTTGTGTTTCCTTATTTACTTTCATTTTTGGATGATCTGTCCATTGGTGAAAGTGGGGTGTTAAAGTCCCCTACTATGATTGTGTTACTGTTGATTTCCCCTTTTATGGCTGTTAGCATTTGCCTTATGTATTGAGGTGCTCCTATGTTGGGTGCATAAATATTTACAATTGTTATGTCTTCTTCTTGGATTGATCCCTTGATCGTTATGTAGTGTGTTTGTCTCTTGTAATAGTCGTTATTTTAAAGTCTACTTTGTCTGATATGAAAATTGCTACTTCAGCTTTCTTTTGATATCCATTTGCATGGAATATCTTTTTCCATCCCCTCACTTTCATTCCTTATGTGTCCCTAGGTCTGAAGTGGGTCTCCTGTAGACAGCATATTTATGGGTCTTGTTTTTCTATCCATTCAGCCAGTGTATGTCTTTTGGTTGGAGCATTTAATCCATTTACATTTAAGGTAATTATCGATAGGTATGTTCCTATTACCATTTTGTTAATTGTTTGGGGTTTGTTGTTGTAGGTCTTTGCCTTCTCTTGTGTTTCCTGCCTAGAGAAGTTCCTTTAGCATTTATTGTAAAGCTGATTTTTGTGGTGCTGAATTTTCTTAGCTTTTGCTTGTCTGTAAAGCTTTTGATTTCTCCATCAAATCTGAATGAGATCCTTGCTGGGTAGAGTAATGCTGGTTGTAGGTTTTTCCCTTTCATCACTTTAAATATGTCCTGCCACTCCCTTCTGGCTTGCAGAGTTTCTGCTGAAAGATCAGATGTTAAACTTACGGGGATTCCCTTGTATGTTATTTGTTGTTTTTCCCTTGCTGCTTTTAATATTTTTTCTTTGTACTTAATTTTTGATACTTTAATATGTGTCTTGGCATGTCTCTCCTTGGATTTATCCTGTATGGGACTCTCTGTGCTTCCTGGACTTGATTAACTATTTCCTTTCCCCTATTAGGGAAGTTTTCAACTACAATCTCTGGAAATATTTCCTCAATCTCTTTGTTTTTCTCTTCTTCTTCCGGGCCCCCCATAATTCGAATGTTGATGCATTTAATGTTGTCCCAGAGGTCTCTGAGACTGTCCTTAAGTCTTTTCATTCTTTTCTTCTTTATTCTGGTGTGCAGTAGTTATCTCCACTATTTTAACTTCCAGGTCACGTATCCGTTCTTCTGCCTCAGTTATTCTGCTACTGATTCCTTCTAGAGAATTTTTAATTTCATGTATTGTGTTGTTCATCATTGTTTGTTTGCTCTTTAGTTCTTCTAGGTCCTTGTTAAATGTTTCTCGTATTTTCTCCATTCTATTTCCAAGATTTTGGATCATCTTTACTATTATTACTCTGAATTCTTTTTCAGGTAGACTGCCTATTTCCTCTTCATTTGTTTGGTCCTGTGGGTTTTAACCTTGCTCGTTCATCTGCTGTTTCTCTGCGTTCTCATTTTGCTTAACTTACTGTGTTTGGGGTTTCCTTTTCGCAGGCTGCAGGTTCATAGTTCCTGTTGTTTTTGGTGTCTGCATCCAGTGGCTAACGTTGGTTCAGTGGGTTGTGTAGGCTTCCTGTTGGAGGAGACTAGTGCCTGTGTTCTGGTGGATGAGGCTGGATCTTGTCTTTCTACTGAGCAGGACCGAGTCGGGTGGTCTTGTTTTGGGGTGTCTGTGACCTTATTATGATTTTAGGCAGCTTCTGTGCTAATGGGTGGGTTTCTGTTCCTGTCTTGCTAGTTGTTTCGTATAGGGTGTCCAGCACTGTAGCTTGCTGGTCATTGAGTAGAGCTGGGTCTTAGCATTGAGATGGAGATCTCTGGGAGCGCTTTCACTGTTTGATATTACGTGGAGCCGAGAGGTCTCTGGTGGACCAACGTCCTGAACTCAGCTCTCCCACCTCAGTGGCACAGGCCTGACACCCGACTGGAGCACCAAGACCCTTTCAGCCACACGGCTCAGAAGAAAAGGGAGTAAAGAAAGAAAGAAAGAAAGAAAATACAGTTATTAAAATAAAAAATAATTATTAACAATAAAAAAATTAAAAAGTAATAAAAAAAGCAAGCAAGAAAGAAGAGAGCAACCAAACCAAAACACAAATCCACCAATGATAGCAAGCGCTAAAAACAATACTAAAAACAAAAAACTCACAGACAGAACCCTAGGACAAATGGTAGCAGCTAAGTTATACAGACAAAATCACACAAAGAAGCATACATATACACACTCACAAAAAGAGAAAAAGGAAAAGAAAATATATCGTTGCTCCCAAAGTCCACCACCTCAATTTTTGGGTGATTCATTGTCTATTCAGGTATTCCACAGATGCAGGGTACATCACGTTGATTGTGGAGATTTAATCTGCTGCTCCTGAGGCTCTGGGAGAAATTTCTCTCTTCTTTGTTCGCACAGCTCCTGGGGTTCAGCATTGGATTTGGACCCGCCTCTCCATGTAGGTCGCCTGAGGGCGTCTGTTCTTCGGTCAGAGAGGATGTGGTTAAAGGAGCAGCTGCTCCGTGGCTTCTCGCTCACTCAGGCCGGGGGGAGGGAGGGGTGCGGATGCGGGGCGAGCCTGCAGCAGCAGCGGCCAGCGTGACGTTGCACCAGCCTGAGGCGCACCATGCATTCTCCCAGGGAAGTTGGCCCTAGATCACGGGACCCTGGCAGTGGCAGGCTGCACAGGCTCCTGGGAAGGGGGGTGTGGATAGTGACCTGTGCTCGCACACAGGCTTCTTGGTGGCGGCAGCAGCAGCCTTAGCATCTCATGCCCGTCTCTGGGGTCCGCGCTGATAGCTGCAGCTGGTGCCCGTCTCTGGCGCTCCTTTAAGCAGCGCTCTTAATCCCCTCTCCTCGCGTACCCGGAAACAATGGTCTCTTGCCTCTTAGGCAGGTCCAGACTTTT
Source organism: Monodon monoceros (assembly GCF_005190385.1). NCBI lineage: Eukaryota > Metazoa > Chordata > Mammalia > Artiodactyla > Monodontidae > Monodon > Monodon monoceros. The sequence goes on from NW_021703782.1 coordinate 94,833,118, forward strand.
TCCCAGACTCCCTCCCGGGTAGCCGTGGCGCACTAACCCCTTCAGGCTGTGTTCACGTCGCCAAACCCAGTCCTCTCCCTGGGATCTAAGCTCCGAAGCCCGAGCCTCAGCTCCCAGCCCCTGCCCGCCCCGGCGGGTGAGCAGACAAGCCTCTTGGGCTGGTGAGTGCCGGTCGGCCCTGATCCTCTGTGCCGGAATCTCTCTGCTTTGCCCTCCACACCCCTGTTGCTGCGCCCTCCTCCGCGGCTCCGAAGCTTTCGCCCCCCGCCACCCCCACCCCCACCCCCGTCTCTACCAGTAAAGGGGCTTCCTAGTGTGTGGAAACCTTTCCTCCTTCACAGCTCCCTCCCACTGGTGCAGGTCCCGTCCCTATTCTTTGTCTCTTTATTCTTTTGCCCTACCCAGGTACGTGGGGAGTTTCTTGCCTTTTGGGAAGTCTGAGGTCTTCTGCCAGCGTTCGGTAGGTGTTCTGTAGGAGTTGTTCCACATGTAGGTGTATTTCTGATGTATTTGTGGGGAGGAAGGTGATCTCCACGTCTTACTCTTCTGCCATCTTGAAGGTCTCCCCTGTCCTTGTGAAATTTTAACTTTCTTCCTTCTTTGCCTGTTAGACTTTGATCACCCTCTGAGTAGCAAACTGACGCTAGTGGAAGAGGCTCTAGCCTTTATTTCTGAGTTATCAGGCGGGAAAACGAGAGACTGCAAAGTTCAGGGTTAAGCAGTTAGCCAGAATTTGGGAGCAATTGATAAAATCTAAATCATCTCAATAGCTAAAGGATCTTTACAGGTCTTCTGAGCTCATTCTCTAATGACGCATGATGTTCAAGCCACATCCCCAAACAAGCAGTCTCTCAGTCACAGCTTGAGCCGTGGTTGATTTGAATAAAGTATTTAAACTGATCACCTGACAAGAGCTAGTTGTACCATCATGACCGTGTTTTTGACATCATGACATTAACCAGTGTGTTTCTCCATATGGTTTGACATCATGGTGCCCTGAGTTAATAACAATCATATTTATACAAAACAAGGGGTTAACTGAAGAAGCTTCTTTGAGGACAGAAGTGACCAGTCCAAGGGCTCTGGCCATCCCAAGAATTGAGGGGTTCAATATCCGTGCGTCCCCTAAATGGCATTAAAGGAGCAATGACAATTAGAATAAATTTTAGGAGGCAGAGGGAGAGTATGAAAGCTTAGACTGTGCCTTGTGACTTAAAATAACACTGATGCGTCTTATTACATTTATATGGTATGATGTTTCAAAGGCTTTTTAGTTCCTCTATTTCTATTGCAAACCTGCTATCAACACAACACCAGGAGCGATAACATAGATAATGCTTCACATATATTTATAATGAGGATCTGTTGTGCTTCATAAATACTTTTTTTTTTCAGTCTTGCAATAATCCTGAGAGCTGGATATTTTCTCCATCATTTCACAGAGAATAAGCTGAAGCTCCTAGAAGTAAAGAAATTTGTTCTTGGTCACAGTCAGTGAGGCTCAGAGCAAAGACTTGGATTCATATTTGCTTGAATTCAAGGCCATGCTCTTTCTACTTCAGAACTGCACACGGAGGCAATATTAAAAATGGAATTTTTTAAGTAAGGAACTGGCAGGTGGTTTCTTATAAATCAACTAATAAAATAAATTAAAGGGAAGTCAAACAGAAAAGAGAATGTAAAAGAGAGAAGTAACTACATAAGGTTGGTGTGAGAAGAAGAAAAGAATAGCAGGATTAGATTAGAGTTTTTTGTTTGTTTTATTTTGTTCTTTAAATATATTCCAGTTACCATTAGTTCTACCAGAGTCACAGTGTAAAAAAAGTGTTTTCAACTAAGCCACATAGTCTGTCCTCTGGGGCAATTACAAAGTATGTTATCATAATAAAGATTTTCTTCAATTAAAAAGTGGTTGAGGGCTTCCCTGGTGGCGCAGTGGTTGAGAGTCTGCCTGCTGATGCAGGGGACGCGGGTTTGTGCCCCGGTCCGGGAAGAACCCACATGCCGCGGAGCGGCTGGGCCCGTGAGCCATGACCGCTGAGCCTGCGCGTCCGGAGCCTGTGCTCCGCAACGGGAGAGGCCACAGCAGTGAGAGGCCCGCGTACCGCAAAACAAACAAACAAACAAAAAAAACAACAACAAAAAAAGTGGTTGAAGAATATTAGACTGTGTTTAACCCAGTGCTTCCAACATTTATTTAGCAGCATTACCATTCTCTTTAATATACCTATTAACATTCCACGGAAGTAGTATTCTCAGGAAGTCATTCTGGGGAGACACATATTCCATAGTGAAAAAGATTCCTCCAGGTTTGCCAAGGGGCCCAGTGTAGATAAAGGATTCTAAGGACACCATATAAGTCTTTTCAAACTTGTCTTTAATAGGCCACCAATGTCCAGGAAGCTCAAACTATAGGACTATTTCCCATTTCTCTCAGGCAAGTCGAATGGCATTCCCATTAGAAATGGCAGAAATTTTAATTTCAAACTGCAAGTGATATGTGAATAGCCCAGTACACCTCCAAAGGGAAGGATGAAACTGGTTAGAGTTTCAGATGCCTAAGTATTTGAATCATAGGGACTGGATGTGCGTGCAGGCCTTTGTGTCTTTCTGCCTTGCATCTTACTGCCCTTGAGTCTTTTACTGCATGTTTCTGCCAGCTGGCCGTGATTAAATCTCTGATGTTGATAGGCAATGAGTGAGACAATTATTACTACATGAGTATTCTGAGAACTCGAGGGGTGGGATTTAGAGGGGCAGCTCGGTGTGCTGTGTAGCAGTCTGGGCTGATAAAGACGTTTATGGATTTCAAAATGCCAGATGGACTCCCAGATGGAGGGTTTAGGACTTTGCAGTTGGGACTGCCGGATGTGAGACCTCCCAAGGTCCCAGGACAAGTGAAGATGATTTCATTCTTTACTCTGAGTCAAGCCACGCATTGCTGGCTTGGAGCATCCAGTGTGAAGCCAGGGACAGGAGCGAGGTCCTCACTCAAGGTCAAAATTGGAAGTCAGAGCCAAGTTTCAAGCTAAAATGGTAAAAGACCAGAACTGGAGCTCAGAAGATCTAGGTGCTATTTTTTATTAATTTGTCTTTGACTTTGGCCAATGGCAGTCGACACACATTTATAGAATGCTTATTGGTGTCAGTGACTATAGAAGTTATCAAGAGGAAGAAGGCACAGTTCTCAGATTCTGGGGATCACATTTTAGGGGGAGGGAAAAGTAAAGATATGATTACTGCCTAAAGTAAAAAATATAAACTGTTCATTAATGATAGTAATCCAATCAACTAAAGCAGCTATGAGAAACTAGGTGTGGTGTCTGAGGTAATCATTAAAAGATTTTGACACATAGAGTTACTCAGGACAAGGGAAGAACAAAATCAAAAGCACAGAGGCTTGGACATAATTAGAAATTTTGGGGAAGTTGTGATTTGAAGGTAGGGTGTTAAGGTTGTGATGGTATTCAATAAGAAGTTAACTGGGATTTTGTGGGTGGCAGGAATGTGATAATGAGAAAAGGGGAGCCTCTGGAAATTTTTGAACAATTATAATTCATATTAAATTTTAGGAAAACAACAATAAATTTCATATATCTGACTCTGACCTGATGTCAGAAAATTACAGACTTTAGTCCTGACTTTGTCACTTTAATAAATGGTCCGGCCTTAGCCAGGTCACGTCCCCTCTCCAGACTTCAGTCTGGAATAAGAAGGTTAGACTTTGGTTTCTTCAGGCCAAAATCAACACAGTGTAGTCTCCACAGTGGTCGGGGAAATGGAGAAGTGAGTGACTCCTTTCTTCTCTACTTGGAATCTTGACCCCAGCCATCAGGACAAAAAGAAATCTATAAACCACTACAAGTCACCTTGTATATGCATTGATCAAGCCCAGGGAGCCAGCTCTGCACTGGCTGCACTCTTGTGGAGAGTGCTGGCTTTGAGGGTGATGCCACTGTTCTCACACCCACCCTAGTTGAGTTCTAGCCAGAGACAATCCCTGGTAGCATCCTTTTATGACACTGCTGCAAAATGGGGGTTGTATTTTAGTTGTCCCTTGGAGACATGCTCTCATCTTGAGGATGGATGCCCATTTTTGAGCGATGGACTAAAACTATTATTAAATGTTAATTGGAAATTATATTGGTGGGATGTTCATAACAAAATCTTCTTCAAAAGGAAGGGATTTGTGTACAATTCCTTAAATGGCATCCCATGTTAAAGATTAATTAGTATTTTGAAGAACGTCAGTGTTTGGCCCCTTCAGGAACAAGAACGATAATACTATTTTACAGAGGCTCAGTGGCAAGTAAAACCCATAAACTTCCAAAGATTTTCATGACCATCAGAATTCTAATTTTAAAACTTTCGTATGGAGCCACGGCATTTGGAAAACTCAAAGGCAATGGTAAATATATGCAACACATGTGTTTAACACTGTTTTAGACTGGGGTAAATTCTTCTCTACCCTCAGGCTGAATCCCAGGCTCTCGTGGAAATTTGGTACTTAAACTAGGATTCAGAGGATAAGTGGGGTTTGTGTAGAGAGGGAAGTTCAGAGACAGTACACCTGATAAAAGAAAAAGTAGGTTCAAAGATTAGGATGGGTGTCATTTATGAGTAGAGTATGGAAGAGATAGAAAATAGTATGCAGACTGATTTAACTACAATCATGAATCCTGTGCAAAAGCCATAAGCTGACTGTGAGCACCTAATTCCAAATTCATAAATAACAGAATGGGTAGCTTTGATTTTATTTCAGCTTTTTTTGAAGCTCTTCCATAATTATTAATCAGCTAATTTTCACAGTTTAGTGAGGTGGGTAGTATCATGCCCCTGGTAAATAGGGGCACACATCGCTTAGAGAGATGGGGACTTGTGTCCAGCAGCTAAGAGCTGGCAGTGGGAAAATCAGGGCAAAAGCCCAAAGCCTTCGGTTTCCAGGTGTCTGGCCTTTTCAAACAGCAAGTAGCCATTGCAATTTCTGGTTTCAGTCATTTGACTGCACTCCAAATGTAAACAAAGATTTCGAAAAGCAACATGGAATCCCACGGAGAGATCCTGGCAAAATACGTCCCGTGCTTTTATGCACACATGGCACTGTTTCTCTAGAGACAGTAAAAGAAGAAAAAATAAATAATACAGCTTCCAGCAAGTCCTCCCATAAGGCCACCTGAATCTTCAGGATGGCTCTGTTATTCTGATGTGACAATTATGAAAAGTTACAAAAAGTTTATGGGAGGAAATGCTCCTACTTTTGCTCAAAGACCACCCCTTAATATTTTCCATTTTAAGAAAATATACAAGAAAGCTCTGAGCATCAGGATACTGAAATATATGGTGACTGAGGATTACTTTGCATTTTTGGTGCTCTTTATTTTATTTTTTAATATCTTTATTGGAGCATAATTGCTTTACAATGGTGTGTTAGTTTCTGCTATATAACAAAGTGAATCCGCTATACATATACATATATCCCCATATCTCCTCCCTCTTTGGTGCTCTTTAAATTGTGTTCATAACTCCCCTCTTGGAGAATATTGCTTGGCAAGCCCTTGCCTCTTACAAAAAAAATAACACTATAAAGTAACAGTGCTCCTCTTGTAAAGAAAGTGAACAGAAATCATCCCAAACCAACCATCCTGGAATTTTTTTCTTGGAGAACACCTAATCCCTAGAGTAGGTCAGATTCGGTGTATATTTCGTTAATTGTTTTCATATGTTCCTAAGCGTGCTTGGCAAGAGCTCTTAGATACTCCTTGAATAATTTTTTTTTTTTTTGCAGTACGCGGGCCTCTCACTGCTGTGGCCTTTCCCGTTGCGGAGCACAGGCTCCAGACGCGCCGGCTCAGCGGCCATGGCTCACGGGCCCAGCCGCTCCGCGGCATGTGGGATCTTCCCGGACAGGGGCACGAACCCGCGTCCCCTGCATCGGCAGGCAGACTCTCAACCACTGTGCCACCAGGGAAGCCCCCATGAGTAATTTTAAACCAATATCTAACCTTCCAGAGGCCCCTGGAAGCCAGCATTACATTTTTTTTGGGGGGGAGCAGTTTTTTAATTTGTTTTATTGAATTATAGTTGATTTACAATGTTGTGTTAGTTTTTGTTGTATGACAAAGTGATTGAGTTATACATATATATAATAGTTTGTGTTTGCAAATCCCAAACTCCCAATCCATCCCTCCCCCACCTCCTTTCCCCTTTGGTAGCCATAAGCTTGTTTTCAGTGTCTGTGAGTCTGTTTCTGTTTTGTAAATAAGTTGATTTGTATCATATTTTAGATTCTACATATAAATGTTATCATGTGGTATTTTTCTTTCTCTGTCTGACTTACTTCACTTAGTGTGATAATCTCTACGTCGATCCATGTTGCTGCAAATGGCATTATTTCATTCTTTTTTATGACTGAGTAGTATTCCATTGTGTATGTATACCACATCTTCTTTATCCATTCATCTGTCAATGGACATTTAGGTGGTTTCCATGTCTTGGCTACTGTGAATAATGCTGCTATGAACATAAGAGTGCATGTATCTTTTTGAATTATAGTTTCGTCTGGATATATACCCATGAGTGGGATTGCTGCATCACATGGAGACTCTATGTTTAGTGTTTTGAGGAGCCTCCACACTGTTCTCCACCATGGCTGCACTCATTTACACTCCCACCAACAGTGTAGGAGGGTCTCCTTTTCTCCACACCCTCTCTGGCGTTTGTTATTTGTAGACTTTTTAACGATGGCCATTCTGACTGGTGTGAGGCAGTACCTCATTGGAGTGTTAATTTGCATTTCTCTAATAATTAGCAATGTTCAGGATCTCTTCATATACCTATTGACCATCTGTATGTCTTCTTTGGAGAAATGTCCGTTTAGGTTTTCTGCCCATTTTTTGATTGGGTTGTTTGGTTTTTTTTGTTATTGAGTTGTATGGGCTGTTTGTATATTTCAGAAATGAGTCCTTTGCTGGTCATATCATTTGCAAATATTTTCTCCCAGTCTTTTTCTTTTGTTTATGGTTTCCTTTGCTGTGCAAAAGCTTGTAAGTTTGATTAGGTCCCATTTGTTTATTTTTGCTTTTAATTCTATTGCCTTGGGAGCCTGACCTAAGAAGACACTGGTACGATTTATGTCAGAGAATGTTTTGCCTATGTTCTCTTCTAAAAGTTTTGTGGTGCCGTATCTTCTATTTAAGTCTTTAAGCAATTTTGAGTTTATTTTTGAGTATGGTGCACTGCTCACAATCTTTCTATGGCTCCCTTGTGTCAAGGAGATGAAGCCAAAGCTCTTCATAATCTGGGCCTTCCCTAGAGCCTCTTCTCTCTCTTCCATACCAATGTTTGAACCCTCGAAAACTCTTTTTAACTCTCACCACACACCAGGCACATGTTCTTCCCTCTTCCTAGAGTGCACGTCTCCCTCCTATCTGCCTGGAAAATCCCTGCCAATCATTAAAACCCTGTGCAAGCATTAACTTTTACATGAAGGGCTCCCTGCCCTCCAGACTCTGTTAATTGCTTTCTCCATGGTACCTCTTATGTTCTTATATAGAATTTGCTTTTTTGTGCATGACACAGTGCAGTTTTATTTGTTGACAAGTTTATCCTTACCAGACTTTGTCTATGAAGTTGGAGACTATGTCCTTCTCAGCATGGTGCAGGGCAGACAGCAGACGCTGATCTCAATTTCAGTACCTATGATGGGCTGAACCAAATCCCAAGCAGAGAGCCATGTGGGATGGACAAGACTCCCTTCTCCACTGTGACCTCAGGACCTGACCTACACTAGCAATCAGACCTGTGGGGTACGGATTGACATTTCTGACCCTAATCCACCTCCTCCCCTCTTGCCAATGATACTCTGGCAGAGGACAGGGATCGACAACCTCGCCACAAAATTCCTTGGATGTTGGATACTCGGGCTATTAGAAAATCAAATGGTTACTGCTCTTCTCTTACTTGCCACTAATGCCCTAAAATAGCTGAGAACACTTCAAAGAAACATACACCCTTATTTTTACCCCAGTTGTTTTCAAAAGCAGCAGAACTTTTATTGGGACATCTACATTCTCTATACTTCAGAACAGTGTGTTGAGAGGAGAGGTATCCTGGAGCACTTCCCTGAGAGTAAACCTTTAGCATAAGTACTGCCTGATTTAGGAGCTGTAGAATCACTGATTTTGCCAAATGCTAAAGAATATAGGAATCACATTTTAGAGTAATAGGGGGTAGGAAAGTCAAAGGCATCAAATAAATTCAAAGTTGTTGCACAATTTTAGTTATTCTGTTTACAATTATTAATTACCTACTATAGATACCTATAGTTGATTCAATACCTAACCGGATCCTGGAAATGTTATAATAAAAAGTCAGGTGAATCTTTGTCTTGGAATTTTCAATGTAGTGGCCCAACCCAACCCAGAAATCTCTTCTGCAGTATTTCTGGTACGGAGACAACCTACAACTGTTTGGATATCTCTAAAGATGAAGGTCTAGCACTTACCATAATTTTCAACACATAATTGACCCTTAATAACCTGTTTCTGATTTAGATTCAACTCTCATTTATTGAAATCTAGTAAGTTCCACCTATAATCACTTTCTTGTATGTGGCATCCCGCTGATTTGAAGCCTCAAACAGGGCTGTGAAGTGGGAATTGATTGACCTTTTTTCTTTGCTTGTTTCCAGATGGGGAAATTAAGCTTCTGAACAAAAAGTAACAGTACAAATTACTCAGGTAAAGAATCAAAGTTCTACAATGAAACAATTCTAATGTGTTAGCTGTGAAGGTCACATGAATATAATGGAGCTTTCACTGTTTGTAAAAGAGGCTAATGCTGTTTTTGTAAGTAGTAAATAACAGAACTGAATTGTTTTGTAAACACAAGTGTAAGGACTTATCTATATAAGCCTCCCATTAAGATTTTATTTGAAGCATGACTTGACCCTCTTCAATTAGGTAGCTCTTTCTCCATCAGACAGACTAATGCTGCTCTCTACCCATATTAACTAACACGCAGTGAAATCCCTTCATAATCCTCACATGATCTAAAGTTACCATGTTTATTTACCCATTTATTTGATTTGTGTATGCTCTTCCACTTCCTGCAAACACACAAAACAAGAAAGCTCCACGAGTGCAAGGATTTTGATTGTTGTGTTGTCCAGTGAATTTCCTGTCCTCGACCAGAGTCTAAACCCCTGTAGGTGTTCAATAAAGGTTTGAAAAATGAATAAATAACTTTCTTGAATTCTTCAAGGAGGGATTTTATATGTGTGTGTTATGTTTTTGTACTGAGATTTTTCTCACTATAGATTCAGTTTCTACATGGCAAGGACTATGTCCCAGTCATCTCTGAATCTTCAGTACTCAGCACAGGGCCCAGAGTAGAATAGCCTCAGTCAGTTTATATTTGCTAATGAAGGAGCCATCCCTGAGAGTGTCCATCTTTCTAGCACATCTGAGAATACAGGCAGAGAGAATCAAACTGTTAATGAATACACAGGCAGAACTATGGTGAGGAAGACGGACCAGTATACACAGAAACAGAAAAGATAATAAAGGGGCATTGAGGTGACTGTAATCACTTAATGTAGTTCAGGTATTTTTACCCAGGCTTATTCCAGGGCTTTGGAAATTATGCTTGGACTCCAATCATTCTCACTAAATTATCTTAGTCCTAGAATTCAAGAGAACTAAGCAGCCTCCTCCTTTTTGAACTCATCTGATCTCCATATTATTGAACAGTGTTTTCTCTGGTTCTCAGTCATTCATCGTGATTTTTTTCCTTAGTGTCTACCAAGTTAAAGACATTTCTGATACAATTGTTGCTCTGTTATTGGAAGGGGCCCTCTGTCCCTCAGAGTACCAGAGGACTTGGGATGAATTCCCTGACAGTACTATAGCCTATGAAAGCCCAGAGCTCTTGTCACAGTCTCTGCCATAATCTCTACCCATTCTCCTGTCTGGAACACCTGCATCCCCATGTGTGGTATCCTGCTGCATGCCTGGTTTTAAGAATAGATCTTAGCCATTTTGTGAGTCCTTGGGGAGACTCTTCCCATATAAATGCATTAGTAAAGATTGGAAAATGTTTTGAAGATTCTGTAGAGACCTGTGGGACATCATCAAGTATACCAACATATACATAATGGGAGTCCTAGAAGGAGAGGAGAGGAAGGAACAGAAAGAATATTTGAAGGAATAAGAGCTGAAAATTTCCCAAATCTACACATTCAAGATGTTCAACAAATTTCAAGAAGGGTAAAACACAAAGAGATCCACACTGGGACACTTAAACAATAAAACTATCAAAAGACAAAGAGACAATTTTGAAATCAGCAAGAGAGAATTGAATCATCATGTACAAGGGATCCTCAATAAAATTAACAGGCAAATATCTCAGCAGAAACAACAGAGGCTGGAAGGCAGTGGGATGGCATATTTAAGGTGTTGAAAGAAGAAAATAATACAAACTGTTAACCAAGAATTCCATATCCAGTAAAACTATCCTTCAAAATTAGAGAAATTAAGACATTTCCAGATAAACAAAAGCTGAGCACACTTTTCAATAGGAGACGCTCCCTACAAGAAATGCTAAAGGAAGTTCTTCAGGTGAAAATGAAGGGACCCTTGACAGTAACCCAACCAAAGAAATAAAGAACCCTGGAAAATGTAACTGCATGTGTAAATATGTAACATGACCAAGTCCAACTTAAGGGGCTTCTTTAGGGTTTCTGTCAATTTCTCTTTTTTACCCCTGAAAATGGGTTACACTTTCCTATTGTTTGGCAGGCTTTGTAATTTTTTCTTGTTGAAAACTAGATGTTTTGAGTATTTCAGTGTGGTAGCTCTGGAAATCAGCTTCTGTCTCCCTCCCTAGGGTTTGTAGTTGTTGCTGGCTGAGGGCTGCAGTCATCTATTTGCTTAGTGACTATTCTAAACTGTTTTACTTGTCGGTAAAATACTTTAGTAGTCTCTCAATTCTCAGTTTCATTATCTCAGTAGTCAGTCAGTGATCTGACAGAGATTTCCTTAGACGCCTGGAAACAAAAGACAAAAAATAAAAATACTCTTCTGGTCTTCCTTTGCAGATGGGCCCTGAGCTGCAGTACTCCTTCAATGCTTTGCCACTGTTGCCTACAACTCTGCCTTAGCCTTCACCTCTTGCTTGTAAAGAAACCAAAGATCAGAGGGAGATGCAAGCCTAGGGTTCTCTCAGGACTTTGCAGACCATGTGTCTAGCCTTAGGTATGCACATTGTACTTGGGATTCCCTTGTAGACATGGCAGCCTTTCAAATCATTATTCCCACAAGAATCCTTCTCAGTTTCCTCCTCCCCAGGCTTTATGGTCTGTCTGCTACTTGCTCCACATGTCATCCCTTGCCCTAGGCAGCTATGGGTAATTAATCTTTAATGCTTTCAACAGATGCCACCCAGCCTGAGTGGGGTGAAACAAAAGCAAGTCCTAGTGAGAGTCCCTCAGGGAACTGCCAGATAGATCAAAATACACAAGTTTTTGAGAACAAAGTCTGTATTGTTCCCTATCCTCTGGCATCAGCAGATGCACCAGAAATGTGGACCAGAGTCTCCCATGGCTGCCAGCAAACTGAGGAATGGGGAATGGTAGACAGGTAAGAAACAACAATTTCTTACCAACATTTAGCAGGTTTTTTCTTCATTAAGTACTCCCTTGGTTGCCGTAGATTTGTATTAGATTTTGGAGTTCCTTATACATTGATTATGTCAGTTTGGGCCCCTTATGGTTATTTCAGTGAAAAGAGCAATTCTTGGAACTCCCTAACTTGCCATTTCTCATCGCATTCTCAAAAACAAACACCTTTTGATTCACAGATTTCTCTTCTAGGAATTTATCCCACTGATAGACTTGTGCACATGGCAAAAAGATATTTGCCCACGACTATTAGTTTTGGCATTGTTTGTAACAGTAAAATACTAAAAAACAAACAAAAAGCAAAAAAAAAAAAGAACCCAAATCCACTGGTTAAACAAATTATGGCATATCTGTGAGATGGAGTGCTCTGTACGTATGAAAAACAATCACGTAGATTTCTTTACGCTTATAGAGAAAGATTTCCAAGATATGTTAACTGATAAAAGCAACTGGTACAACAGCGTATCTTGTGTGTGAATTAGGAGCATACATAGGAAGAGTGTGTCATGTTTCCTTTTATGTGAAGGAAACCTAAGAAACTACGAACAACATTTAACTGTGAAGGGCAGGGTGGGGATGGGAACTGTGCAGTTGGGATAGAGATGACAGGGACACTTTCCATGGATACTTTCTTAAATTTATAAGTTGTGTGAACCATATAAATGTACCAGTTATTCAAAAGGTAAGTTAAACATTCAATAAATATCAGTACCTTTAGAAAAAAAACTCTAGCATCCGTCATCTTCCAGGCCATGCTTGATCACGCCTCTGCCTCTGCTGCGTCATCTTTCCCCCTCTGTCTCCTGATACAACATGATCCAACCACAACCAACCCAATGGTATTTTTTTCCCCCAGATCTAAAAACTTTCCAAGTTATTTCTCCTTTAGGGCTTTTGTACAAAACATTTCCTCTTCCAGACATGTTTACTGCTCTGAGATCCACATGCATAGCACTTCTGCCATGGGAGAGTTCCTTCATCCCCATCATTCTCTCTCAGTACCTTGGTTTTATTTTTCCTTCATAGTAATTACTATACTAGAGTAGTATGCATTTGTTTACTTTTATTTACCTGTCTCTCCTACGAAACTCTGGGAACTCTGTCCGTTTTGCTCACTGTCGGATCCTCAGCAGTACCTGGACCAGTGTTTGGTCCACTGATACATGTTGAGTTGCATGAATGAATGTGTTAATGAAGGGGGGGCACATTAAATCCTCACGTACAGTGCATATCTTTTTAAGATCATTTTTCTTTTGTTTCTTGGGGTAGATTCTTAGTTTATTTCATGTGTAAAAAAGGGATGCTGAATTCGAGGGTCTCTAAGGTTCCCAGAGAGACTTTTCACAACACTGCTGCCCCTTCACTTCTACAACTAGCACTCATGTGAACCTGACCTTGCTCTTTTTCCCTAGTAAGACAGTGAGCTCCTATTGCCAGCAAAATGGGCTCTTCTGCTGGTATCAGAGATAGGAGGGGAGCCAGTTGTCTTGAGTGAGGGTCTTTCTCTTCTGACACTGCTCTTCTGCCACAGAACCTACCATATAGTGCTGCCTCTTGGCACCTCCCCTACTTTACCTGCAATAAGTCTCTACCAATAGGGAGCCATAGGTACATTTTTCTCCACTTTCCCTCTCATGCCTAAGGTCCAGACAATAACGACTTTCAAAACCCAAATTAAAAATCTGGGCCACACCTAACACCTCAACGGTCATTTGGCTCTGAACAGGGGCACAAGCATGGTCCAACAAACTGCTCCAATCTAATGAATCTTAGAAAAGGCAAAAGACCAAAGCAACAACAACAACAATAAAAAAGCTTAAAGTTAATACTCTGTTTCCAAAATCCAGAGAGAGTTAGACCACATGATTGTGGAGGGACAAGGTTTAATTTCCTAGCAACCAAAAGTAGCAGGGAGAGACCTGCCAACCATCCCCTCATGCAATCTCTCAAAAGGCAAGCATCCAGGGTCCCACGAGCCAAGGGACAATTTGGGTACATGGACATGCTGGCTGACATGGAGGGGAGGGTATGAGAAAACAATGTGGGGGGCTTCCCTGGTGGCGCAGTGGTTGAGAGTCCGCCTGCCGACGCAGGGGACACGGGTTCGTGCCCCGGTCCGGGAAGATCCCACATGTCGCGGAGCGGCTGGGCCCGTGAGCCATGGCCGCTGGGCCTGCGCGTCCGGAGCCTGTGCTCCGCAACGGGAGAGGCCACAACAGTGAGAGGCCCGCGTACCACAAAAAGAAAAACAAAAAAAAAAACAATGTGGGACACATTGTCTGCTTTTATAGTCCAGGAGGACCCACCCCACTTCCCCTGCCTCTGGAGCTCCTTTCAGAGAAGGCACTGAGGTGTGCCATTCACTGGATGGTTACTCATTTCAGGCTCTAGAGACAACTACATCTACTTCTAACAGTGCTCAGATGCTTTTTTTTTTTTTTATAGTACCATCATATCATATCATCATTGTGAATGATACAGAATTCTCAGTGCACAGATGCGTAAAGGACTGGCCTTTAGCTTCTGTTGGAAACTAACCTAAAGATAATTAAACTGTAATCGTATTTTACCCAAACACCCTAATCTCAAAAGGCAGATGGATCAATAAAATTAGCAAAAGAAAAGAAGATAAATAGCATTCTAGGCAGAGGAAGCAGAACATGCAAAGGCCCACAGGATGAAAACTGCTGACCTCAGACAGCCTGGTTCTGATAGACTACACATCCCATCCTTGTCAAGCCATCATCATTGCTAAGGCATCTGTATCCATTCTCGACAGTCTTACCCACCAATTGGCATTGCGAATCTGGATGCAGAGAACATGGTTTAAGACCAGTCTCAGCTGGGGAAGTGGATGTGCTAAGGGCTGGTGGTCCACACTCCGGGAAAGGTAGAGAAAAGGTTTCCCTGTAGAGTCAGGGGTGTGGATAAAGCATCAGAGAGTGTAGTTCTCAGGATCTGGCATCAGAGTTAAAACAGATGTGAAGTGTCATCATAGTCTCTTTACTGAAGGAATTTTACCCAAGAGCTCACCTCCCCTGACTAGTTTCCATTTGCTGCCGTAAGTGCGGGTGGGGAGAGTGGAGAGTGCAGGCCACTCTCTTCTAGTTTAGAGTGCACTAAAGGACAGGCTGATACTGGTGCTCCCCAGATCGCTGGTGCTGTGAACCAAACCTGGAGGGGTGATGGAGCAGATGGAAAAATGCCACCACCGGATACACATATGCAAATTTCAGTGAACATTCCAGATACCATCTAACCCCCTGCAGCCACATACTCTATTACGTGCCCAGCCTCTCCATCTCAGTGGAAAGTTTTCCAATCTACATACAGTGATTGCTGCTGGTCTCCAAGGGGTAAGTCTCAGATAGATATGCTTTTACTCTGGAGTCCATGAAGAAATAAAGACAAACCCTTACTGGGTACCTAATATGTGACTTGAGTTAGGTGATTCATTAGTAGGAGAGCCACAGAACACTGGTGTTGGGCTACACGGGATTTAAATGACAAGCTTAGGCATCTTCATCTTTAAATGAGCCAAAGGATTATTTTCACTGATGAAGAAAGAGGAGGTAGAGAAATGAAGCTGGAGGGAGGATAGCAAAACAGCACAAGAGAAAAGCACAGAGATTATATGTTAAGGAGCTGATAGGTACGAATGTAGAGTCAGACACACCGGCTTTGCCTCTGAGCTCTGGACTCTCTCACTGATGTGGTTTCCAAGCCCAGGAGAGTCCTGTATTATCCTTCAACCTCAGGGTTCATTAGTCAAATGAATTCTATGATGACTCAATTTTAGAAATTTTAAGTAGGGCAGGGACTAGCACACAACAAATGCTTCTGCTCCTAATATCCTTTTAATTCTTTTCATCTGTTGCTCCCAAATACCCTGTGCGGTTAATATTTTCTCCATCTTTCCGACGAGCACAGTAAATCTTGGAGAAGATAAGTTATTTGGTAAAGTTCACACAGCAACTTCAGTATGGGATTTGAGCCTTGTTTTCTCTTACTTCAAAGTCCCATTCCCTTCATGAGTAAAATGTCACTTAGGGGCTTATATAACTGGATTGGAAAGCAGTGGATCTTTTTTCATCAGACTGAATGTTCATTTTATGTGAAATTACTTGGCTCCGTGCAAAGAAGGTGGCATCTGAGTTGATTTTCCTATTTCCAGAACTTAAAACAGACAGGCACAGTGCCATGGCCCAGAGGAGGCTTGGGACAGATAGACACATGACCCAGAGGTTTGCCTCAGAAGGGGCCATTCTCCCCCTGGAAGAGCCTACTTAGCCAATAGCCCTCTGATTTGCTGTCTCCCAGGTCTCCTGACCCACATGTACAGGAGAGGAAATTCCTGCCAGATACCATTCCAGGGTCTGAGCTCCCCAGACAGGGTGAGATCATCCTTTCAGGCCTCGCCTGCTTTAATAAGCTGGATGACATCCTGAATGAATATGTAAATGAACAAGTGAATGACTCCACAGGAATCCATGAACAGAGTCTATGTCAAGAAGCCATTTAGGCTCCTGTAAGATGTACCAGTCTGCAACAGAAGAGCAACCTCACCCGCCTGGCAGGTTGGTGCCAGGGTGATTCAGCAACCTGAGCATGGATTCTCCTTGACTAGCGAGTTCTTCCATTGATTTTGGCTTTGGTACCTCCTTGGGGAGACTATTACAGGGCTGAAGTCTGTCTACAGACTACCTTCTGGGGATGCATATTATTAACTGCTACAGAGAGACTAATGAAATAAAAATGGATCTGGGGCTTCCCTGGTGGCGCAGTGGTTGAGAGTCTGCCTGCCGATGCAGGGGACATGGGTTCGTGCCCCGGTCTGGGGAGATCCCACATGCCGCGGAGCGGCTGGGCCCGTGAGCCATGGCCGCTGAGCCTGCGCGTCCGGAGCCTGTGCTCTGCAACGGGAGAGGCCACAGCAGTGAGAGGCCCGCGTACCGCAAAAAAAAAAAAAAATGGATCTGAAATTAGAGAATGTAACTTCAAGTCCACACTTCTTGGCCATGTAATGAATAAATGATATTAACTTCTGTAAAGTCTCAGTTACCTCATGCAATAAATGGATATAATCAAAAAGATTACCTATTTTGCATTGCTTTCTGAGCATCATAAAGGTAGGGGATGAGAAGATTCTTTGTAAATGGATATGGGCTTTAAAATTGTCAGTTAACTTTTTTATTCACTTAAAACCTTGGACAATAAGTGACAGCTATACCTTAATTTATTTAGTCATTTGCTCAATCAATTTTAGTCCATACATATTATTGAGAAACTTTTATAAGAGTCTGGGATTAAGCCTGGAAAGAACATCAAAATGTTTCCTAAAAACATGTCAATAATTTTACCACCCTGGATTGTGACGTCCATGGTGGGTGGGTGGAGGGGAGGGGAAATTCTTTGATGTACTGTGTTTCCACTCTTTGCCCTTATCCCAGCCTTAACACTCAGCAACATGCCTTTCACATAAGTGGTGTTTAGGATAGATCAAATCAATCAAGTGTATTGAAGGTAGAATATCAAATTCTTCTAGTCTGGCCCCCTCCAGTTCATAACCCACAGAATTGCCAAAGGGATGTCTCCAAATGCAAATCAGATACAACTGTTCCTTGATTAAAATCCACCAAAGCCTTTCCATGCTCGGAGGAGATAGTCCAGATGTCTTAGCCTAGTATCACGCTGCTAACCTTCTCATCCAAATAGAACCTCTCCTGTCCAGTATAAATGTTTCTGCATAGTCACACTGTTCCTAAATACCAGGGCATCGGCCTGTCCCCAGTCTCGTCTTACACACACACACACACACACACACATACACACAAACACATACACACACAAAGAGATTTATTATAAGGAATTGAGTCATGTGATTCTGGAGGCTAAAAAAAATCTCAGGACCTCTGCAAGCTGGAGACTCAGGGAAGACAATGGTACAGAGTCAGACCAAGTCTGAGGGCCTGAGCATTGGGAGAGCTGACAGTGTAAGTTCCAATCTGAAAGCAGGCCAGCATGCTTGAAACCCAAGAAGGGCTGAAGAGCTGATGTTCCGGCAGTAAAATAATGATGTCCCAGCTCAAGGCAGTCAGACAGGAGGAGTTCCCTCTTACTCAGACCTTTTGTTCCATGCAGGCCCTTACAAAATATTACATTTTATCTTCTTCTAGTTAAAAGTAATTTATTGATAATTCTAACACATGCACTGAAGGTCTACTGTGGGTTCATCTCTGTGTTTGGAAGATATATTTACCATGTATACCTGACTAGGTCTCCAGTTAAGTGCTATCCATTGCTCTTCAGAGCCTCGCTGGGCACATGCTGATTGTTTTGAGATGAATCAAATGGAAACCCTGTGCTCCAGGCATGGTAGATGCCTAAAAGTAATTGAAGTGCGATATACGAGCTGTCACGATAGAGGTGGAATTGGAGTTAGTATGACAATTCAACTCATGGATATTAGGACAGAATTCTCAGGAGGAGTGATCTGAGGGGCTCTCCCAGGAAGTGCCAGGATGGCTAGGTGGTGAAGGGCATCCCTCAGAGATGGCACAATTTGGACAAAGAGACATCATAGAGTATTTGGGGAACTCCAAGCAGAACATTATTATAGGAACATAAGGGAAAGGTAAGGAGTCAGAGGCAATGAGATGAGGAAACCAGTCTGGACTATGCTATTGCAGGCATGTATGGCACATTTCTGAGAGCATTTTCTCAGAACCTTCCAACTATCCCATCGTGAAAACATGGGTTCTTTTAGTGTGAGGGAACTAATTTAAGCATGTTGTCAGTTTTCCAAAACTGATCTTATAGTTGAGGAATGAAGAGATGTCAACATTCTTTCCACCTAGCCTCGTTGCAACATTTTGTGGCCACATTTAGAGATCAGAGAAGGAAAAATTCCCATTTTATAGCAATCCCCAATGGGAAGTTAGTTCCACCCTTATATCTTTAGCCTTGCACTTACTTGGGACACCTTCCTTAGATGGTAGGAAAGTGGGTACCATGACAAACTGTCCTTGAGAAATCGAAAAACTGTTTTAGATCACTGAAATATTAATAGTTGTTTAGAATGGCTTCCCTCCACAAAAGTGTAGCAATGCTGTTTTTGGTTTTGTTTTGTTTTTGTTTGGTCACAGGAGAAACATGGAAAAATCATCCAAGGAGACGTACGGGAAACCGTGCTAGACGAATGAAGAGAGCTTCAAGAGGTGGGTATAGGCAGTGGTGTTCTTTGGCTCAAAGAACCAGGGGGAAGATTGTATAAGCCATCACAGGCTCATGGTTGGGTATTAAGCTCTTCCTTAGACAAAACTCCTGGAAAATATATAATTTTTGAAAACAATTTGCAAGAAACTCAATCTTTCTGCCAGCAACTTAGAAAAACAAATTATTAAACTTTAGGGCTGGGAGGAATCTGAAAATCAGCCAGTCCAATCAGTCTCCCTGGACAGATGTGAAGAATGAAACTGAAAAAGTGGTTTCCTCGAGGTCAAACAGCTTATCTCCCTCATTCCTAACCTGGGCTCTAGGAAGGATAGAACTCAAGTGGAACTCTCTTGAAGTTTGTGCAATACGGTAATTAAATGATCTATTTCCTCAAAAGAGAAACTGTCTTTAAGTGACTTTTTTTTTTTTTTTTTTTGCGGTACGCAGGCCTCTCACTGTCGTGGCCCCTCCCGTTGCGGAGCACAGGCTCCAGACGCGCAGGCTCAGCGGCCATGGCTCAGGGGCGCAGCCGCTCCATGGCATGCGGGATCTTCCCGGGCCAGGGCACGAACCCGCATCCCCTGCATCGTCAGGCAGACTCCCAACCACTGCGCCACCAGGGAAGCCCTTTAAGTGACTTTTGAGAATGAAGTAGCAGGGAAGAAAACAGAGGAGAGGGAGGAGGGGGAGGAGGAAGCTGGGTCAAATTCGAAATTTCCACCTGGGTCAATTTAAAGTTACTCAAGGGATGTTCCCGGTGGTCCAGTGGTAAAGAATCTGCCTTCCAATGCCGGGGACAAGGGTTCCATCCCTGGTCAGGGAACTAAAGATCTCATATGCCGTGGGGCCCATGGACCACAACTACAGAGCCCACGTGCCCTGGAGCCTGCGCGCCACAACTAGAGAAGAGAAAACCCACATGCCACAACTAGAGAGAAGCACGCGCGCCACAAGGAAGAGCCCGCATGCCGCAACTGAAGGTCCCACATGCCTCAACGAAGATCCTGGGTGCCACAACTAAGATCTGATGCAGCCAAATAAATAAATGAAATATTTAAAAAAATAAAGTTACTCAAAGGAATTTCTCAAAATAACAGTAACTAAGACCCACCCCCATTAGAAAGTTAGAGGCATTCCATGATTTGTTCCTCCCATAACCAACTCCAACGAATCCTTCATCTAGCAAAGCGGGTGGTCTTGGATATCTCACGCAACCTGTGGTGAGGAATTTTGCTTAGGATAACTGGAATGTTTACAGGAACTTTAACCAACAATGAGGTCTTGGAATGTAAGCTAAACATGCAGAACAAAGACCTCACACTGGCATAGAAAACCAGTGATCTGGAGTCAGAAAGCTAGTGTTCTCTGTGCTCTGACAATTGCTCTAAAATATTAGTTAACTACATCAGACCCACACCCCTCTCTAAAGGCAAGGAAACCTATCTGTAAAATGATGGTGTTCGCCTTGGAGAACGTTTTAAATATCCTACTGTTTTACACCATCACGCATTTATCCAAAGGATCTCTGCCTGGAACATCGCTCTTCTTCACTCTTTCTGTAAATTCATCTTCCTGATTCTTCAGGCATTGCCTCCTTTGAGAAGACATCCCTATCATACAGCCTCACCCCCATCCCTGCTCCAGCCTGAATCAAGATCTCCTCTTTAGGCCTCCACCCCACCTTGTACTTCTTATTACGTTTATCACAACATTTTATAAAATATGCCAGACATTCAAAAAGCCATTAAGAAAATGAGTCATCCAATTAACTACCTCCCAATTAAAACATGCTTTAAGTCCATTTTTGTCACAGGATTTTAAAAAATATTTTCTTGAAATGACCTTTACACCCAGCATTCTACTCATTATCTTTAAGGAAGTTTAGAACTGAAGTGGAATTTTTCAGAATTCATGAAATATGGTAATTAAGGGACATTTCCTCCAAACTATAAATTGTCTTCAGTGACTAAGAAATTAAAATGAAGTAGTGGAGGAAAGCAGCAGAGCAGGGGAGCAAGGAGAGATACCGGGGTAATATTTAATTCATTCTGAAAGTATCAGCTTCAAACCCCATACCTGGTACATAGCAGACACAAAATATGCATTCCCGAAAGTGATCTGAACTACTACGGTCAGGGGCAAGTTACCTAAAATAATGAGGTTGTAATAAAGATCCATTTTCTCAGAAGCCCAAGATAAAGATCAACCCTTCGAGTGTTCCTTTTCAATAACTTAAATGGACTCCTTTGCAATATCTCCATGCAAAGCCATGACATCACCAGTGAGGTCTGTGTCATTTATGTGAGCAATGTTTCAATTGTGCTGTTCCCAAACTATAGCCAAAACAAGCTGTCTTATTCCCCGAGGCAGTGGCCGAGGCCTGGAAACCCTGAGTGTGTACACACACATAAATCTCAAGGGGAAGAATCGTGTTTAAACCTTTAAAGAACTTACACGCATTTAGACTTTCAAAGTTGTTTGGTTTTATGGTAGCCTGGATAGGGTTATCCAGAGAAATGTGAACGTTTAGGGAAGGAGATGTGCACGCATTTGCTTCATTAAATTGGTGATGGCTTTCTTTGAAGTATCCAGAGAGTTACAAAAGAAGACTCAGACTCACAAGACTCCTTCTCTAGATAGGAGTTCTCAGCAGTGAGAAGCATGTTTTACATCTGCATAGAGTCTCACGATCCTATTGAGAGAAACTGTAATCCATTACAATTGTGTAAAGACCCTTGCAGGGGAAAGGACCCTGAGTTGGGTCTGGAACTATCTCCCTCTAGAGAGAGAGAGAGAGAGAGAGAGAGAGAGAGAGAGAGAAAGAGAGAGATTGGGAACCTGGAAAAAGGACAGGTTTATCAGAGGTATTCAAACAATTGTATGTTTTCCTTCCTTCCTTATATTTGACCATAACGTATGTTCCCATGCCTATATTCCTATATGATACCTACCTACCTACTTACCTATCTACAGGCTGAACTAGTTTACCTACCTGGTAAACATCAGACAGAACTGTTCATCTAAAGTTAGCCTGCAAACAGCCAAACATCATATTATGGCCCCTGGATATCTCTGTGGCCTTATCACTTGTGACAACTCTTTAGTTTGCTTATTACAAGCTATTTGTGATTCTCTAAATACCTCATGCATTGGCAGGGCTCACATTTTTATCTTTGTTGTACCCTCTGCCGTAGTGCTTTTTCCTAACTTCCCTGCCTAAAGGATTGCCAGATAAAATACAGGATACCCAGCACAATATAAATTTCAGATTAAAAAAAAAGTTTTTTAAAAATATTGTCCTAAATATTGCATAAGATACACTCTATTTCTATTTGTTAATTCTGGCAACAGTATCAGCCTGGTTAATGCCCACTCGCCTTTTCAAATGTTTCCTTGTCTATGCTGCTTCGCTAATCCTTTCTCCCCTTTCCCATGGAGTTTAGTCATTTGTTTTCGAATCTGCCTTGGTGGTCCTCTGTCCACGTTGCCATTATAGTATTGTACTTACATGTTCTATTACAACATAACATCTGTATCTATATGTATCCTTACCTTCTTTTTCTCTTTCCCACTTATCACAAGACAATGCGTCCCTCTACCTTTCAAAGACCCAATCTCTCCACCTTTGTTCTCCATCCCATCTTTTGTAATACCTCTGTCAACAAGCCCCATATCTGTATTTCCAGCCTAGACTCTTCATTTGAGTTCCAGACCTGTATGTAAGATAGCCTACTTGAAACTTCTGCTTGGCTGTATCATAAGGATTTCAGGCTTAGTAGACGCAAAAGGGATCTCTTTCCCCACCCCAGTAATTCTGCTTTTATCGTGTTCCCCACCCCAGTAATTGTGCTTCCATTGACAGAGTGACTTAGGCCAGTACCCCCATTTTCCACCCACCCCTACTCATTCTCCAGGTCTTAGCCCTATTATCACTTCCTCAAGGAAAACCTCCTGTTTTGCCACACCAGATTGGGACCCATTCTCTTGTTACACACTCACCAGGTATCCTACACTTCTCCTTAATACCATTTAGCACAACTCAAACAGTATACTTACTTGGGTGGCTGTGCCTTTCACTTTTAAGCCCTTTGAAGTGAGGATTATGTCTATTGTAGGCATTGCATCCTCATTGCCAAGCCAGTATTTGACTCAGAGCATGCTCTGTGAATATAAGTTAGATTTCTGACTACATGAGTGAGTGACAGTTCACTTGCATCCTCCTTCTTTCCTCACGATGAGTCCATCACAGATCTGGTACTTTTCCCTTGGACATCATAAGGGTTAAAAATGCAGGCTTTGGAGTGCAACAGACATGGATTCAAGTCTAGTGCTACAACTCATATGATTGTAGTCAAACTACTTCCCCTCATTAAACCTCATTCTCTGCATTGGTATATGGGGGATAATAATACATACCTCATAAGGTTTTTCTGAAGATGAAATAAAAGGCTTTTTAAATTCTTGAGAATACTGGTGCATAGTTCATTAAATGTGAGCCATCTTTCTGATTTTATTATTCATTTTGTTAGAAATCCCTTGACTCTCACCCAATTCCACTCCATTCTAGGTAAAAATGCAACTATACAACTATAATGTCAAATTATTTTAAAATTAAGAAAATGTATGAGTGGAAACAAAATTAAACAACAGAAGATATTCATCGAGATCTCTTCAGCAAAAGGTGAAGAGAGAAGACCTTTTCTAAACTTGAAGAACTCGCATTCTTTAAAAACTAATAATGTGTTCAGAATGGGGAGTTCAAGGGAAATAAATGATGTAACTTCTCCATAGTAACAACTCACATTTTCCCCATAACTTAAGGAGGCTTGCTGAAGTAAGATATTGGCCATTTAAGGGCTTATTTTTCTGTAAAAGACGTGCAAAGAGTCAAGCTCAATATTAATTATTTTGGGGGGCATTTTGCACTGTTTGAAATGCCATGTGCTGTTGAAATTCTCAAAAGCCTTACCAGAGCTATCAGTCCATGTGAGGCCTCAGACCCAACAATAAACACATGAGAGGTTTTATTGCATTTAATAATTCTAAGTTGGCCCAAGCCAGCTTTTATTCAAGATGGCTTTATGCTTCCATATATGGACTGCACCAGTCTGTGAAAATAAAGTGAGGAGGAAATAAGAAACCCTAAGTCTTATGTCTCCTTTTAAAGAAGAAGAGTTAGACGTGGGTCTAGAAATGGGTCAAAGTAGAGAACAAGACTCACCATTTGTATTTAGCGAGCACATCACGCACCAAGCTGGTTAGGAACTTTCATACGTTCCTCTCTTAATCCTCATGATGATCCTAAACAACAAATATTGCTCTTCTCATTTTAGAGATGGAGAAGCTACGTTTTGGAACGATTAACCTCAAGACTGGCTAAATCATTGCAGGACCCAGTGAAAAGTGAAAATGCAAGGCTCCTTGTTCAAAAAATTACTGAGAATTTCAAGATGGCAACAGGAGAATATTCAACCAAGCACAGGGCCTTTCTAAGTGCAGGGCTTTTTGTGACCACACGGGTCCCATGTCCATGAAGCTGGCCCTGGTTTAAGCAACCCATCCGGTGTCACAAAGCCAATAAACGGTAGAGTCAGGGGTTAGTATCCAGCCATCTAAAATTTAAGCCATGGTTTTTGCTCGTCTGAAACTCCCAAGTCTGTTAGTCTTCCCCCACCCCTGCCACCCCATTGACTCTGTTTAGCTGTTTACACTGCCCTTGCTCTATTTGACAGAAGAACTTCTGAATTTTCAAAATTTGATTTTTGTTTCATGTAAAAGCTTTGGAGGTACACTGATGGCTGAATTGGGCAATATCCCAACTTCCTATTTTCACCCTGCTCTCTGATTTCCCAAGGTATGTATTCACATCAGCCAGCTCCTCCTGTGTCCTGGGCATGAATCAGAGATTATCTTTGAGAATTAATCCCCACAGAAGACTTGCTCCTGGAAGTAGCCTCTTAGATAGTGATAGCTGATAAAAGACTTCTTGGGACTTGTGTTGCCCAACCACAAGGGGAGGGGCAGGATTGGGAGTTTGGGATTAGCAGATGCTAATGTTTATAGAATGGATAAACAACAAGGCTCTACTGTATAGCACAGGGAACTATATTCAAAATCCTGTGATAAGCCGTAATGGAAAAAAATATGAAAAAGAATATACATATGCATAACTGAGTCACTTTGCTGTACAGCAGAAATTAACACAACATTGGAAATCAACTATACTTCAATAAATTTTTTTTAAAAAAGGACTTGTTAGGGGCTTTCCTGGTGGCACAGTGGTTAAGAATCCGCCTGCCAACGTAGGGGACACAGGTTCGAGCCCTGATCCAGGAAGATCTCACATGCTGCGGAGCAACTAAGCCCACGCACAACAACTATGGAGCCTGCGCTCTACAGCCCGTGAACCACAGCTACTGAAGCCTGTGCACCTAGAGCCCGTGCTCGGCAACAAGAGAAGCCACCGCAATGAGAAGCCCACGCACCACAACGAAGAGTAGCCCCCGCTCACTGCAACTAGAGAAAGCCTGTGTGCAGCAATGAAGACCCAACGCAGCCAAAAATAAATGTAAATAAAATAAATAAATTTATTTTTAAAAAAAAAAAGGACTTGTTAGATGTTAGTCCCAATTGAAAACCACACATCTTTGAAACAGAAGTAATCCTAGTGATTACTTAATCAGATTTTTGTTTTGTGATAGTTGTTTTGTATTATTTTATTTATTTATTTTGCGGTACACGTGCCTCTCACTGTTGTGGCCTCTCCCGTTGCGGAGCACAGGCTCCGGACGGACGCGCAGGTTCAGCGACCACGGCTCACAGGCCCAGCCCCCCCGTGGCATGTGGGATCCTCCCGGAGCGGGGCACGAACCCGTGTCCCCTGCCTCGGCAGGCGGACTCTCAACCACTGCGCCACCAGGGAAGCCCATGTTTTGTATTATTTTAATTCCTTTTTGTCATAGGTATACTGAGACCCAGATGAATCAATAAGTAGCCCAAGGTAATACAGTAAATTAATGGCAAATCTGTGACTCGAATTCAAGTATTTTAAACAAGAGACGTGATTATTTGTAAAAAGTGAACAGTTGATATCTAAATTATCTTTTCCTTGGCTTGTAAAGCAGATTATTCAAGAGTCAGATATGTTTTTGGATTAACAGATAACCACTTAAAAGAGAGAAATTCCACTGTGCCTTATAGCCAAGACTGAGAGAAGACCAGGTCTCCCATTCTATGCCTCTCTCTCTGTGATACAGAGATATACTGGCTGGGTCATCTTGGATCAGATGGGCACCCCTCAAAAACTGTAACATGCTACTTACATGCTTGAAATCTTAACTCAGGTAGCCTGTAGAATTTATAGCTTTTTCAAGACAGTCTGATGTCTCTGAGATTTTCATTAACTGCTGTTTGGAAAAACTTCAGTTGCTGCAAAATAAACAGGAGCAGAAAAAAGCAAGCTGTCTTCTGTTCCTGGGAAAACTTAGTCATGCAAACAGCTCCAAACCCACAAGGGACTGTACAGTGCCAGGTGAAGAGTGGCTCACTGGATTTCTGAATATTTTGTCTATTGGGTAAGCGAAAACTGAGGCTGTTGAGGATATATTTTACTGTCCTTTGTAGGTACTACACTATTCGGAGCAATGTCTTGCCCCTGGTGACTCTACCATAAAATCCTGACGACATTCTCATGAGCAACCTTGATATTATGAGATAGTAACAACAGGCACACAATAAGTTCATGTTGAGTTTCTGGTCAGATGCCAACTAACTGTGAATGTGGAAACATTATTTGGTTTTATCTAGTGATCCATAAAATCTAGAGTAAACCTCCGGGACATCTAACTCAGATCAAGCCTCCTGTCAAACTTAAGTGTCTCACAAATAGTTATCTAGTTAATACTATGTGAGTCCATATGCCAGAATTCAGCTAGACAGTCCCAGACAATTTAGAGTTCATTTCTTTACTACTCCCAGTGCTTGATTTAGTTAAGAATTCCCAATGCCTCCAGGAAGCCCTGTTCTTGAACTCGGCATTCATCTGTACCATTCACTGGACTCTTGAATTCAATACAGGGCTGGAAGATCATCCAGCCCAGTGTTTCATAATGTGAAGTATGTATACTACTAGTGATACACAAGGTGGTTCGGGGGAGTAAATCAATAAACTTAAAAAAACTAATAAGTAAACATTCAACCTATACAATACCTTATTATTAACTGTAGTCACCATGCTGTACATTAGATCCCCAGAACTTAATTCATCTTATAACTGGAAATTTGTACCTGTGACCAAATATCTTCTCATTTTTCCCACCACCACCCTTCACACCCTGGCAACCACCATTCTACTTTATGTTTCTATGAGTTTGACTTTTTTTTCTCAGATTCCACAAGTAAGTGAGATCATACAGTATGTGTCTTTCTCTCTCTGGTTTATTTCACTTAGCATAATGTCCTCCAGGTTCATCCATGTTGCAAATGGCAGGGTTTCTTCCTTTCTCATGGCTGAATGATATTCCATCATGTATATACTTTTAGTATGTTATATAAATATATAATTTTATATAATATATCAATATATTATCTTGTATATTATAATATACATAAAATGCATCATTTTTTCTTTATCCATTCATTGATTGACAGACACTTAGATTGTTTCCATATCTTGGCTATTATAAATAAAGTGCAATGAACATGGGAGCGCATGTATTTCTTGGAGTTACTGATTTTATTTCCTTCAGATGTATATCCAGAAGTGGGATTGCTGGATCATGTAGTAGTTCTATTTTTAATATTTCGAGGAATGTACTATTTTCCATAATGACTGTAACAATTTTACATTCCCACCAACAGTGCACAAGGGTTCTCTTTTCTCCACAGCCTTGCCAACATTTATCTTTTGTTTTTCATGGGTTTTTTTGATAAAAGCCATCCTAACATGCATTTAGTGATTTCTCATTGTGGTTTTAATATTCATGTTCCTGATGATTATGTTGAGCACATTTTCATGTACTTTTTGGCCATTTGTATGTCTTCTTTGGAAAAATATCTATTCCAGTCCTTCGCACATTTTAATATTGTATTATTATTATTTTGCTACTGAGTTGTATGAGTTCCTTACGTATTTTGGAAATCAACCCCTTATCATATGTATGGTTTGCAATTATTTTCTCCCACTCCATAGGTTACCTTTTCACTCAATTGACTAGTTTCCTTTGCTGTGCAGAAGTTTTCCTAAGAAGCAAATCCACTTAGCCTGACAGAATACTGTATCACTCAGGGCAGGTTAGGTTATATTATGGCATGGTGACAA
The DNA here is from genome assembly GCF_005190385.1 of Monodon monoceros. Taxonomy (NCBI): domain Eukaryota; kingdom Metazoa; phylum Chordata; class Mammalia; order Artiodactyla; family Monodontidae; genus Monodon; species Monodon monoceros. The sequence continues at coordinate 94,861,329 of NW_021703782.1, forward strand.
ACAGCCCCCAAATCTCTGTGGCTCAAAACAACAAGGATTTATTTCTCAGTCACACTAAATATCCATTAGGGATCAGTAGGGACCTCTGCTAATTGTACATCCTTGGGGACCCAGGCAAGGAAGCAGCAACGTTTGGACATTACTATTCACCATGCTAAAGGGAAAGACCTCTGGAGAGTCTTGAAAGGGCAAGTAACTGCTCTGACTAGAAGGAAGACACTTTTTTCTGCTCACTACTCACTAACCAGAGTTAGTCATATGTTCTACAGGAGGCCAGGAAGCTTATCCCAGAAGACAAAGAACACTACTTATTTGGCAAATAGCACTAAGGAATCATGCAGGAATCTACAAAAATTATATAGCTACCTTCATGCTTAATGCCACAACATTAAAAAATAACTTTGCCCATGAAACCAAGAACCAGACAAGGTTCAATAATATAATGGCGAGCCTAGTCATCTCAGAAAGGCAATATTAATTAACTAGAAATCAAGTTAAACTAGTAAATAAGAAAAAAAATGCTCATCATACATTCTATATATGAAATAAGAAATAGACAAACATAGGTATAAAATTAATAAGAAAGTATAAGACATTTGCTTAATATAAAATTAATAACGATACCCAAGTGTTTTCTTGTCTCAGAAACAGACAATTCAATTAAAAATATTATTTTCTAATAACAAATAGACAAGTTCCCTAGAAATGAATCTATCAAATGATGTGTTGGACATTCTGTGTAGAGAGTTTTAAAAAATGTTTGTATTAAAAGAGATTTTTAAAAGTCCTAAATAAGTGGATCAATATGACATATTCATAGATAGAAATACTCAAGCCAATAAAGATATTAATTCTCCCCAAACTGACAGACAAAATTAATACAATACCAATCAACGTCTCTGAAAGATTTCCTCTCTTTTTTGTCAAATTGACAAACGAATTCTGAAATTTATATTAAAGGGCTAACAGAAGCTAAGCCACTCCTGAAGAAGACAAATGAGAGAGGAACCTGCTAGGGCATTTAGTAAGACTTATTTGAAGTCATATAATTAAAGCACTTTAGATTGCTCGGGTATAGATATGTAAACTAATGACATCAAGCAGAAAGCTAAGCAATAGGACAGGCATTTATATAAACAGTGTATGACAAACAATGTGTGACATTGCAGAACAACAGAGGAATGGATCTGGCCTTTGGTAAAATAAAAGAACATATTTCTTTATACTACCTGTAAAAATCAATTAAAAACTTTATAAAGTTTTAAAAAAGAGGAATATATATGTGATCTTGAAGTACGAAAATGAGAAAAAAAGATACATAAATAGAAATCAAAAATGGAAAATTTGATAAAGCTAATTACATTTTAAAATTAAGAATCTCAGGGCTTCCCTGGTGGCGCAGTGGTTGAGAGTCTGCCTGCCGATGCAGGGGACACGAGTTCGTGCCCCGGTCTGGGAAGATCCCACATGCCGCGGAGCGGCTGGGCCCGTGAGCCATGGCTGCTGAGCCTGCGCATCCGGAGCCTGTGCTCCGCAGTGGGAGAGGCCACAACAGTGAGAGGCCCGCGTACCACACACACAAAAAAAATTAAGAATCTCTATCAGAAAACATCATAAAGAAAGTAAAAATATAAGCCCCAAATTGGAAAAGGTATCTCTAACGTTTAGCAACAATAAAAAAGTGTTATTATCTAGAATATATAAAGTATAGATCATGCAACCACATATAAAAGTGAACACAGATGTGGACAGACACCATGAAAGCAGAAACACAAATATACATTTGAAAAAATGCTCAATCTCATTAATTAAAAAGGAGATAAGATAACCATTTAATACCCTTGAGACTAGTGAAAAAATAAAGTCTAAAAATACTGATTGTTGTAAAGCATATAGAGCAATAGTAACTCTCATATCTGGCTGATGGAATATAAATTAATCCGACATATTGAAAATAAATTGACATTTAGTTACTAAACTTCAAAAACCCTAAATGCAGCAATTCTATCACTAGGAATATTTCCTAGAGAAACTTGCACATGTATGTCAGGAGACATTCTATAAGCATGACTCTAGCAACATTGATTTTACTAGCAAAAAACTTGAAAAATATCAAATTCCCATAATCAGTAGAATGGATGCACTGTAGCATAGCTATTACACTAGAATACCACACAGCAGAAAGAAAATGAACTACAATGCAAAAAATCAATGTAGATTCATTTAAAGACATAAGATTAATTGAAAGCAGTAACTCATGAGGAAAATATATGTAGTATGATTCCATCTATGTAAAGGTATAAAACAGGCACAATAAACAGAGGGATATATTGGTAGGAAAATGTGTACAGAAAAACGAGGAGTAGTTAACACAAAATTCAGAATAGTGGACACCTCTGGAGGTTGGGAGAGAGACAGATAATGAAATACACATAGGAAAAGGCATATAGGCAGCTTCAAAGGTTCTGTAAAGTATTTCTGAAGCTGGATGGAGTATACGTAGTTCTTTGTTCCTACCTATCTATCTATCACCTATCTACATGCATTAGATATATTTATATATATATACACATAATATAGAATATTTCATAAGAAAAATAAATGCAAATTGACTAGGAGCTTTCCAACAAATAGAAAAATGAAAGAGGAAAATTCAGAGAGAAACAGCATGGACAAAGGCATTAACATGTGAAAAACAGGTATGTATTGATGTATTTTTGAAAAGTGACACCTAATTCACATATTCGACCTTGAGACTGGAGAAAGTTTCAGAGTCAACTGAAAAAAACAAGTGAAAGCACTGCTGCTCAGATCTCTGCCCCTTTTGGAGTAGGAAATCGGAGACGCACGTCCTTGTCTTGTTTCCCCTTTCTGAGATATCTAAGCACATGCTAGGTACAATCTACCTTCTGCTCTCAGGGGAAAGGGAACCTCTTTAGAGGAGGTGGAAGCGGGCTGAAGTCCAGGGAGCTGTGGTTTGTCTGGAAGAACATGCAGCGAGATAAAGAATGGCTATAGCTCAGGTTAGCATCAGTGATGTATCGCTGGTGCTTACTGCAATGCTTGGCATGCAGTTATTCTCAGTAAATATTTGGAGAATGAATGAATGGAGACTTTGACACTGAGGGGTCCTGGTAACATGCCTCCTTTGTTAATGCTGTCCTGTTCTCTTTTCTCTTTTTGGCTATTCTCACAGTGGCTAGAGAAACTTTATAATGTTTTCCCCTTTCCTTTTCAGTAGCTAGTAAGGGTGGGAAGACCTAAAGAGGTCCAAGACAAACTGCGAATGGCCTTGATTTCCAGTGGTCCTTACAAAGTGCTGACAGATGTCTGACATGAGAGCAAGGCTGGAGACGCTGTCAGCTGAGGCCAAGAGCCAACCTCCTTTTCTGAGGAAATCTCCATAGATGGTGGTGGATAAGGCGCCACTGCGGGTCGACTCTGTGCTTTTTCTTTCCTCCTCTTTACCCCTCATTTCTCCAGGGCACATCTCCTTCCATCCCCTACATGATCATTTTCCTTTCCTTACACTTTTAAAGGAGTGCTTTACATGCCTTTGCTTTGGTTAATTTCTTCTTGTACCATTCTTTCTCCTCACGGCCAGGAGGATACACAAGAAACTGGGGGCATGGTTGAGGCAACATAACTTGATTATAAATTTCATGGTTTTGAGAGCTCAAGTTTTCCTCCCATAGTGTAATTTCTATCTAGATTTAATTTCTTCTCAGTTTTGAATTTTTAAAATAATTTTTCTTTGGCAGAAATATAATGCAAATTCACTATAAATGAAATGTAGAGAGATATCAAAGAGAAAAAAGAATTATTAAAATCACCCAGAGATAACAGTCATTCCATGTATTTTGGGGAATACTATTCTAGTCTCTCTCTGTTTGATTTTTACTATTCATTTTTCTTTTGGAAATTAAGGGCACCACTCATTCAATGTCCTTTCTTTCCAGGTTATAACAAACATTGGGAAGAAGCACAGGAGGTAAAATATGGAGCTAGTAGTAATAGAGACAATAATTTTTAACATGTGGGGCTCCTCTATAAGGCAGAATTGAAGAGGGGTCCTCCTATAACCCTGTTATCTACTGTGGGGAGAATTGCATCTGACTGTGCTCGCCTAGATAGCTGCCTGGAAAATGGTGTCCGCCTCACAAAAAAGAACGGACAGCTGAGGAAAAGGGTGACTAGTGGGACTATGGGCTCGTCTATAGGAGGCTGAGCCTAAGCCTATCTCCAGGTGTTCTTAGACTTGAAATCAGGTAAACCAAAGAGAAACCCAAGCTCTTCTTCAAAATCTGTGAGGCAGGGAAAGGTGACTGCCTACTTCCAAAGTTTCGCACAAAACAGCCTCTCCCACCAGTGCAAATTTCAGTTTGTATCAGGAAGGATCAAATCAGGAAAACAGAAACCATACTAATCATTTTAACAGAGAGATTTAATAGTGGGAATTGGAGAAATAAAAAGTAAAACTAGGTAAATAAGTAAGTAAATAAATAAGGCAAAAAAAAGGAACTTTAGGAAGCAGGTACTAGAGTGGGAAAAACAAAGAGAAGAGGCTGAGATTATCCCATCCTAGGAGCAGAGAGGAATGATCTTGCAGGTTCTGGCCAGCAGGTACTGGGATATCAGGAGCTTGGAGAAGGAGCTTCTAGAGCTATGACTCAGATCTCCAAGAAGAACAGAGTCTGGCTGGAGCTGGTCTTTCTCAGGGTACATGATGAAACTGGCTCTGTGTGGGGAAAATACAGAAGCTAGAACTTTGCCATTACTTGGGTGAGGGGTCACTGCTAGAGCTAGGCTAATGAGAAAAGTAAGTAATCCAGAAGGAATAAGTGCCTCCTCAGACCAATGCTGTTTCTAGAGCCTAATGGGAGGAGAAGTGGCAAAGGCGAGATAATGGTTTGCAAAGTCCAGACCCTAGACTCACAGTTCAGAGTGTAGATGGATGTCAAGTTCAGTGTTGTAGCCACTCTGCAGAAACAGGATGGACCCTCTTTCCAAATTTGGTTTCGATGTAGAGACTGATGGCCCCATGCACATTAAGAAGGTATGAGAAGATTTCTTACCCACAGAATTAAGTTTTCTGGGGAGAGCAGAGGATGATCCCAGGCGGATCTGAAAATGAACTTGAGAGTGCAGGAAAAGGGGACTGGCTTGGCTTGTTAATGTGACCAAGGGGTGAGCTGGAGTGAGGGCTCCCCTGTGTGGACAGGGGCTTGCATGGTTTGAATCTTCCACTGGCCCCAACGGAGGGAACACCAGGCTTTCTCATCACCCTGTTCAGATGTGGGACAGAAGGGGAAAAGGGAAGATTGAGACTTAAAAGCCATCAGCAGTCAAGCATTAAAAAGTGGAGTCAGACTCTTTATTACACTCAGAAGACAGAACAGAGACTTTTCCTCCTGAAAAGGCTGAAAGTGCTCCTGTTGGCATTCTCCAAGGGGAGAACATTTATGGGTAACTGGTGGAATGGGGGAAAGGGAAGATTCTGTCTTTCAGTTCCTAACCTGAGTTACCAACCTGAGTTCCAGCTGTACACTGCATCTAGGAGCTTCCATTTCTTTTTTTTTTTTTTTTTTTTTTTTTTGCGTTACGCGGACCTCTCGCTGTTGTGGCCTCTCCCGTTGCAGAGCACAGGCTCCGGACGCGCAGGTTCAGCGGCCATGGTTCACGGGCCCAGCCGCTCTGCGGCATGTGGGTTCTTCCCCAACCGGGGCACGAACCCGTGTCCCCTGCATCGGCAGGCGGACTCTCAACCACCGCGCCACCAGGGAAGCCCCTAGGAGCTTCCATTTCTTACCTAACAATATAGTCTGAACATATTACCAGATTATTCACTGTTCTTATAAAACAGTTTCTAATAGCTGCACGCTATTCTCTCTTTGGGTATTTGGATAAACTATGCTTTATATTATATCTGTTCTAAACTGATGGACACTTAGGTTGTTCCTGGATTTCCTTATATTCTTGAAATATGTATTCTATGCTGAGAAGTCACTGCTCCAGTCCCCAAGGATCCACTGAGCCCTTATTAGGTGCTTGGCACAGGATAAGAAGTGAAAAACAAAAAACAGCCTCTGCTCTCCGGACGAAATGACCCCATACAAACAGGACTGTGCTGTTACACCCAGAAGCAGGTGAAAACCACCAGGGGAAGCATAAGGTCACACTTTTTCTTTTTATTTCTTTTTAATTAAAGGATAAATCATGAATACATTCTCATTCAAAAAACTTTATCAAAACACACAGGTGGAAAAGCATGAATATCATGTGATTTTTGCAGCCCTGACTACCCATCCTTCCAAGCTTTGTGGCATGAAAAAAGTACACAGACACACACACACATATAGATATAGAATACAAAGTACATATTCATATAATCTGCAGATTCTCTGAGTATGAGGAGGACCAGAAAATAGAAAGATAGTTGCATAGATTATACAACGTTCTGGCATTTAAACTCTTTCCAGTTAATATGATACCTTAGAAATGCTCTGTTCTTTGGAAAGACTGCACTGTTCTCACAGGAAGAATCCTTGGGGATTAATGTAACCTTTTCTCCGCTATTAGACGTTCGGTTTTTCCATTTTTAATAATTACAAAAATGCTACAATATAAGAGCATTTTTATATACATATCTGTATGCAAATGTGAAAATAAATCTGAGCATAGTATCCTAGAAATAAAATTGTTGGATGAAAGGATACATGCAAGTTAATTTTTTTCTATTTTTTTCTATAGGTTCTTCCTCTCAAAAAGAGTACTGATTTAAATTCTCTGCAAGTGTTCCTCTTTCAACATTATTTTGCTATGATTGGTTACTTTTGATATTTCTAAATATTACCATTCTAATGGGAAAAATCTCCCATTGTACTGTTATATTTTTAGCTCTTTAAACACATAGACTTGTTAAAGATCTTATTTACCAGAGATTAGAAACCAACACCGTGGAGTAGAAGGACGTGCTCTCACTCTCTCGCGAGAACACCAGAATCACAACAAGCTGCAGGACAATCATCGACAGGAAGACACTGGAACTCACCAAAAAAGACACCCCACATCCAAAGACAACAGAGAAACCACAATGAGACGGTAGGAGGGGCGCAATCACAGTAAAATCAAATCCCATAACTGCTGGGTGGGTGATTCACAGACTGGAGAACACTTATACCACAGAAGCCCACCCACTGGAGTGAAGGTTCTGAGCCCCACATCAGGTTCCCAACCTGGGGGTCTGGCAACGGGAGGAGGAATTCCTAGAGAATCAGACTTTGAAGGCTAGTGGGATTTGACTGCAGGACTTTGACAAGATTGGGGGAAACAGAGACTCCACCCTTGGAGGGCACACACAAAGCAGTGTGCGCATTGGGACCCAGGGGAAGGAGCAGTGACCCCAGGGGAGACTGAACCAGACCTACCCGCTAGTGTTGGAGGGTCTACTGCAGAGGCGGGCGGTGGCTGTGGCTCACCATGGGGACAAGGACACTGGCACCAGAAGTTCCAGGAAGTACTCCTTGGCGTGAGCCCTCCCAGAGTCTGCCATTAGCCCCACCAAAGAGCCCAGGTAGGCTCCAGTGTTGGGTCGCCTCAGGCCAAAAAACCAACAGGGAGGGAAACCAGCCCCACCCATCAGCAGTCAAGCGGATTAAAGTTTTACTGAGCTCTGCCCACCAGAGCAACAGTCAGCTCTACCCACCACCAGTCCCTCCCATAAGGAACTTGCACAAGCCTCTGAGATAGCCTCATCCACCAGAGGGAAGACAGCAGAAGCAAGAAGAACTACAATCCTGCAGCCTGTGGAACAAAAACCACATTCACAGAAAGACAGACAAGATGAAAAGGCAGAGGACTATGTACCAGATGAAGGAAGAAAATAAAACCCTAGAAAAACAACTAAATGAACTGGAGAAAGGCAACTTTCCAGAAAAAAAATTCAGAAGAATGATAGTGAAGATGATCCAGGACCTCGGAAAAAGAATGGAGGCAAACATCGAGAAAATGCAAGAAATGTTTAACAAAGACCTAAAAGAATTAAAGAACAAACAAACAGAGATGAACAATACAATAACTGAAATGAAAACTACACTAGAAGGAATCAATAGCAGAATAACTGAGGCAGAAGAACAGATACGTGACCTGGAAGACAGAATGGTGGAATTCACTGCTGCGGAACAGAATAAAGATAAAAGAATGAAAAGAAATGAAGACAGCCTAAGAGACCTCTGGGACAACATTAAACGCAACAGCATTCACATTATAGGGGTCGCAGACAGAGAAGAGAGAGAGAAAGGAGCCAAGAAAATATTTGGAGAGATTATAGTCGAAAACTTCCCTAATATAGGGAAGGAAAAAGCCACCCAAGTCCAGGCAGGGCAGAGAGTCCCATACAGGATAAACCCAAGGAGAAACATGCCGAGACACATAGAAATCAAACTGGCAAAAATTAAAGGCAAAGAAAAATTATTGAAAGCAGGCAGGGAACAGCGACAAATAACATACAAGGGAACTCCCATAAGGTTAAAAGCTGACTTCTCAGCAGAAACTCTACAAGCCAGAAGGGAGTGGCATGATATACTTAGAGTGATGAAAGGGAAGAACCTACAACCAAGATTACTCTACCTGGCAAGAATCTCATTCAGATTCGATGGAGAAATCAAAAGCTTTACAGACAAGCAAAAGCTAAGAGAATTCAGCACCACCAAACCATCTCTACAACAATTGCTAAAGGAACTTCTCTAACTGGGAAACACAAGCAAGAAAAGGACCTACAAAAACAAACCCAAAACAATTAAGAAAATGGTCATAGGAACATACATATTGATAATTACCTTAAACGTGAATGGATTAAATGCTCCAACCAAAAGACATGGGCTTGCTGAATGGATACAAAATCAAGACCCATATATATGCTCTCTACAAGAGACCCACTTCAGACCTAGAGACACATACAGACTGAAAGTGAGGGGATGGAAAAAGATATTCCATGCAAATGGAAATCAAAAGAAAGCTGGAGTAGCAATACTCCTATCACATAAAATAGACTTTAAAATAAAGAATGTTACAAGAGACAAGGAAGGACACTACATAATGATCAATGGATCAATCCAAGAAGAAGATATAACAATTATAAATATATATGCGCCCAACATAGGAGCACCTCAATACATAAGGCAACTGCTAACAGCTATAAAAGAGGAAATCAACAGTAACACAATAATAGTGGGGGATTTTAACAACTCACTTACACCAATGGACAGATCATCCAAAATGGAAATTAATAAGGAAACAGAAGCCTTAAATGACACAATAGACCAGATCGATTTAATTGACTTTTATAGGACATTCCATCCAAAAACAGCAGATTACGCTTTCTTCTCAAGCGTGCATGGAACATTCTCCAGGATAGATCACATCTTGGGTCACAAATCAAGCCTCAGTAAATTTAAGAAAATTGAAATCATATCCAGCATCTTTTCTGACCACAACACTATGAAATTAGAAATGAATTACAGGGAAAAAAACACAAACACATGAAGGCTACACAATATGTTACTAAATAACCAAGAGATCACTGAAGAAATCAAAGAGGAAATAAAAAAATACCTAGAGACAAATGACAGTGAAAACATGACAATCCAAAACCTATGGGATGCAGCAAAAGCAGTTCTAAGAGGGAAGTTTATAGCTATACAAGCTTACATCAAGAAACAAGAAAAATCTCAAGTAAGCAATCTAACCTTACACCTAAAGGAACTAGAGAAAGAACAATAAACAAAACCCAGAATTAGCAGAAGGAAAGAAATCATAAAGATCAAAGCAGAAATAAATGAAATAGAAACAAAAAAAAACAATAGCAAAGATCAATGAAACTAAAAGTTGGTTCTTTGAGAAGATAAACAAAATTGATAAACCACTGGCCAGACTCATCAAGAAAAAGAGGGAGAGGATTCAAATTAATAAAATTAGAAATGAAAAAGGAGGAGTTACAACAGACACCACAGAAATACAAAGCATCATAAGAGACTACTACAAGCAACTCTATGCCAATAAAATGGACAACTTGGAAGAAATGGACAAATTCTTAGAAAGGTATAACCTTCCAAGACTGAACCAGGAAGAAATAGAAAATATGAACAGACTGATCACAAGTAATGAAATTGAAACTGTGATTTAAAATCTTCCAACAAACAAAAGTCCAGGACCAGATGGCTTCACAGGTGAATTCCTTCAAACATTTAGAGAAGAGCTAACACCCATCCTTCTCAAAGTCTTCCAAAAAACTGCAGAGGAAGGAACACTCCCAAAGTCACTCTATGAGGCCATCATCACCCTGATATGAAAACCAGACAAAGATACTACAAAAAAAGAAAATTACAGACCAATATCACTCATGAATATATATGCAAAAATCCTCAACAAAATACTAGCAAACAGAATCCAACAACACATTAAAAGGATCATACACCATGATCAAGTGGGATTTATCCCAGGGATGCAAGGATTCTTCAATATATGTAAATCAATCAATGTCATAAACCATATTAACAAATTGAAAAAAAAAACCATATGATCTTCTCAATAGATGCAGAAAAAGCTTTTGACAAAATGCAACACCAATTTATGATAAAAACTCTCCAGAAAGTGGGCATAGAGGGAACCTACCTCAACATAATAAAGGCCATATACAACAAACCCACAGCAAACATCATTCTCAATGGTGAAAAACTGAAAGCATTTCCTCTAAGATCAGGAACAAGACAAGGATGTCCACTCTCACCACTATTATTCAACAGAGTTTTGGAAGTCCTAGCCATGGCAATCAGAGAAGAAAAAGAAATAAAAGGAATACAAATTGGAAAAGAAGAAGTAAAACTGTCACTGTTTGCAGATGACATGACACTATACATGGAGAATCCTAAAGATGCCACCAGAATACTACTCAAGCTAATCAATGAATTTGGTAAAGTAGCAGGATACAAAATAATGAACAGAAATCTCTTGCATTCCTATAAACTAATAATGAAAAATCTAAAAGAGAAATCAAGGAAACACTCCCTTTTACCATTGCAACAAAAAGAATAAAATACCTAGGAATAAACCTTCCTAAGGAGACAGAAGACCTCTATGCAGAAAACTATAAGACACTGATGAAAGAAATTAAAGATGATACAAACAGATGGAGAGCTATACCACATTCTTGGATTGGAAGAATCAATATTGTGAAAATGACTATACTACCCAAAGCAATCTACAGATTCAATGCAATCCCTATCAAAGTACCAATGGCAGTTTTTACGGAAATAGAACAAAAAATCCTAAAATTTGTATGGAGACACAAAAGACCCCGAATAACCAAAGCAGTCTTGAGGGAAAAAATGGAGCGGGAGGAATCAGCCTCCCTGACTTCAGACTATACTACAAAGCTACAGTAATTAAGGCAATATGGTACTGGCACAAAAACAGAAACATAGATCAATGGAACAAGATAGAGCGCCCAGAGATAAACCCACACACCTATGGTCAATTAATCTATGACAAAGAAGGCAAGGATATACAATGGAGAAAAGACAGTCTCTTCAATAAGTGGTGCTGGGAAAACTGGACAGCTACATGTAAAAGAATGAAATTAGAACACTCCCTAACATCATACACAAAAATAAACTCAAAATGGATTCGAGACCTAAATGTAAGACCGGACACTATAAAACTCTTAGAGGAAAACATAGGATGAACACTCTTTGACATAAATCACAGCAAGATCTTTTTTGATCCACCTCTTAGAGTAATGGAAATAAAAATAAACAAATGGGACCTAATGAAACTTCAAAGCTTTTGCACAGCAAACGGAACCATAAACAAGACAAAAAGACAACCCTCAGAATGGGAGAAAATATTTGCAAACGAATCAATGGACAAAGGATTAATCTCCAAAATATATAAACAGCTCATGCAGCTCAATATCAGAAAAACAAACAACCCAATCCAAAAATGGGCAGAAGACCTAAATATACATTTCTCCAAAGAAGACATACAGATGGCCAATAAGCACATGAAAAGCTGCTCAACATCACTAATTATTAGAGAAACGCAAATCAAAACTACAATGAGGTATCATCTCACACCAGTTAGAATGGGCATCATCAGAAAATCTACAAACAACAAATGCTGGAGAGGGTGTGGAGAAAAGGCAACCCTCTTGCACTGTTGGTAGGAATGTAAATTGATATAGCCACTATGGAGAACAGTATGAAGGCTCCTTAAAAAACTAAAAATAGAATTACCATATGATCCAGCAATCCCACTACTGGGCATATACGCAGAGAAAACCATAATTCTAAGAGACGCATGCTCCCCAATGTTCATTGCAGCACTATTTACAATAGCCAGGTCATGGAAGCAACCTAAATACCCGTCGACAGATGAATGGGTAAAGAAGATGTGGTACATATATACAATGGAATATTACTCAGCCATAAAAAGGAATGAAATTGGGTCATTTGTAGAGACGTGGATGGATCTAGAGACTGTCATACAGAGTGAAGTAAGTCAGAAAGAGAAAAACAAATATCATATATTAATGCATATATGTGGAACTTAGAAAAATGGTACAGATGAACCGGTTTGCAGAGCAGAAATTGAGACACAGAAGTAGAGAATAAACGTATGGACACCAAGGGTGGAAAGCGGTGGGGGTGTGTGTGTGGGGGTGTGATGAATTGGGCAATTGGAATTGACATGTATACACTGATGTGTATTAAATACATACATAACATGTATTATATATACATAAATACTTATGATGACTAATAAGGACCCACTGTATAAAAACTATAAATAAAATAAAATTCAAAAGTTAAAAAAAAACAAAGAAAGCCAATCAATCTACCAAAGTAATAAAAAAGCAACAACAACAACAAAGAATTATTTGAGTCACAAGGTTAGTAGTACCAACGTTGAGAAACCCTGGGCTAGAGAATAGTAGAAACCGTGAACCTCCTACTTAGTCCTCCAAATTTTTTGGAATACAGAGCCTACAAAGAAAAGAAAAGAAAAAACTCTCTAATATCATTGTTCCTCTCAGCATTTGGTTGGCAGAGGTGCTCTTGCTTGAAGACATAAGTCAGTGATGAACGCAATTATCTCATTATATTGATTCTAGAGACTATTAAGGAATTTTTGGACTCTACAAAGATCCTACCATAGACCGTTATTTATTTGGGTAAAAATCTGTGATGAATATAATATCTGTAATGGATCAAATCAGTGATTTTACCATGAATTCAACAGATTAGTTGAACAGTTTTTTAGGAGGTCTAAACAAACAGTGCTGCTCTGCGGTGACACAGAATAAACCTACCAGGCTCAGTAGACCCTTTAGAATTTATCCCTCAATCTTACCTTCTTTCCTAGCATTGTATACTTGAATTCTTTCTTCCTTTCTAAAAGAAAGAAAAATGTCTTCCTTCCAGAAATAAAGGAAAAGAATTCATTTTGAGAAGGAGAGTCTTAGTGCCCAATAGTATCTAAAAGCTCTTCCCGCCTCCACCAAGGCAATATGCTGTTTCTTCAGCAGGATTTTTATCTAAAGTTATGATGCATATTGAATGCACAAATGAGCAAATTAATTGCATAAAAGTCAGAATGAAAACCATTCTAATTACACTGGAGTTTTGTATCAACCACTTAATCTTCATGTGTTTAGGTCAATAGGTAAAACTACTTCAAGCTTCTCTTGATTACATGAGTCAAAGTTATATTATTAACTCTTGAGTATTAAACTCTAGTTACTATATATTACATATAACATACATATTATATTTATTTTTAAAAAAAGATCTTATTTACCTCATTGGTTTGTAAGAAGATTTGATGATTAAGGTGTAGAATAACAGTATTTTATTTCTTTAACCTTCATGTTAAATCAGGCAGAAGCTCTTTACCACCTTTTTAAGTAACATTTTGATTCTAGAAAGAAAAAGCTAAAGACTTGAATAAGTTCTCAAAAGAATTATTTGTAAAACTTCAGAGCGATTTTTTTATACATCTTTACTGGAGTATAATTGCTTTACAACGTTGTATTACTTTCTGCTGTACAACAAAATGAATCGGCTATATGCATACATATATCCCCTCCCTCTTGAGCCTCCCTCCCACCCTCCCTATCCCACCCCTCTAGGTCATCACAAGGCACCGAGCTGATCTCCCTGTGCTATGCAGCTGCTTCCCACTAGCCATCCATTTTACATTTGATAGTGTATATATGTCAGTGCTCCTCTCTACTACGTCCCAGCCTCCCCTTCTCCCCCTGTGTCCTCAAGTCCGTTCTCAACGGCTGCATCTTTATTCCTGCCCTACCACTAGGTTCATTAGTACCATTTTTTTAGATTCCATATATATGCGTTAGCATATGGTATTTGCTTTTCTCTTTCTGACTTACTTTACTCTATATGACAGATTCTAGGTCCATCCACCAGAGCAATTTTTAACTTGTCAAATATAACACTACAAATCCCTTGTAGACTTGTCTACAAGGGAACGTGATGGTTATTAAGTTACTGAATACTACCTAAGATGGATTGGGATGAACCACGTTGGGCTTTTAGATCACCCGAGTGCCTCTACCTTTTCATACCATTTCGTTTTGGTCTTTAAGGAGGCAACTTGATGCACATTGTCTGCTTTCTTGATCTTCTTCCCTGAGATGTTGTGATTTTTTTTTTTCCAGGTGAAGTTTGCACTTCCTATTACAGACTTTCACAGGATCTTGACTTCCTTAATAGGACATAACACTTATGTAGTAATTTCCTTCATTTCTGTTGCTTCTGCTAGAACATAAGCCAGGGCCGGGCCGTGTCTGATTTGTTCATTGCTGTATCCCCGGCACCTAGCACAAGGTGTGGCGCACTTTGTAAACTCTCCGATCATTTACTTTTGTGAAAGGAAGCACAACTCTCCCTTCTACAAAAGTGTTGAGGACCATTGAGCTGTTGTATATATTTAAATTACAGCAAAACTCCACGTGCAGTGTGGTGAGAAGCATGATTTCTAGATAACTCACTTTTTAAAGAATATTTATTTATTTGACTGCTCCAGGTCTTAGTTGTGGCATGTAGGATCTTTTAGTTGCAGCACATGGGATCTAATTCCCTGACCAGGGATCAAACCCAGGCCCCCTGCATTGGGAGTGTGGAGTCTTAACCACTGGACCACCAGGGAAGTCCCTAGATAACTCGTACATTTATGGAATGCAATTATCACTTGGGTCTCCTGCATGAACCCCCTTCTTCCTCCCTTCTGATTCCGTGACCTGTGCATTTCCATGGAAGTCAAAGACTTAACCAAATAGCCGGCAGACACCCAGCTCATTTCTCAAGGCCACCTCTGCCTCCTGAGCTCCTTCTTATTCTGGTCCCTGATTCTGATAACATGTTTATGAGAAACTCAGGCCTGTCTTCAGGTTCCATTCACACAAGGTAGCCATTGACTCAGTAGAGTTTAGAGTTAGGGTTCGTATCAGATTAATTCAAGTAGTGAAATGAAATACAGTAGTCTGTTCATTTTCAAAATATTCTTCCATACCACCAAAGACTTCCTCTCATCTTTTCTGAACTTGCTTCACTCTCTATCTTCCCTTTCTCCAAAGAACCACAAATCCACCCCTCCCCTATTCTTACGAAGAGCTACTTTGCCTTTGTTCTCTGAAGTCCTGGAACCAGTCAAGGTCGAGGTCCTTGAGACCTCAATTTCTATCACAGTCATGTATTAAGGAACTTTTGCCTCATGAAAGATAATTTACTCCCAAAGAGGAAAGTGGTGCTGGTTTCTACAACAATAATACGCTGCTGTATTAGTTGCATTTACATCTGTGACATCTCAAATCTAGGAACGTTTTACATAGGTGAATTTCAGTTTGGTTTCTGTAAACAAAAGAGCAGCACAGTAATTACTGCTCTCTCCTTCCATAAACAGGCAGGCCTATGTTATCATTCAGAGAAAGCAGAGCTGGTTTCTCTTTACCCTTTCAGAACGTAGATCATGGATAAGGCCCAGAAAAACATGCCTTTAACACCACAGTAATTTGTGAGAAGGTTGGATTCAGAAGCATTCTGCTGAGAATTGCCAAAAAAAACCCAAAAGAAGCATGGAAGAATGCAAGTGCAAAAGTCATTAATTTTCAAACCAGTGAGGACTAGTTTGGAATTTTTTAAGAGGCGATATGAATTACATCACAACACATTTATGGGAATAACTTAGCTATCTTTCCTGAACAACTGATGTAGATGATTCAGGGCAAGGTTTATCTAAAAAAAATTCTTTTACATTCCATAGAAGTATAACATATGTATGGAAAAGTGTACAAATCACAAGTGCATGGCTCAATAAATTTTCACAAATGGAACACACACATGTAACCAGGTGAGAAACAAAACCTTGCCATCTACCCAGAAGCCCTTCTCCTATGCCCCTTCAGGACCTCCACCAGGCTAATCACCCTCATCACTTCTGATACCATAGCTTCCAATAGGTTCATTTTGTCTGTTGTTGAACTTTATATTGATGCAATCATGTATCATACACTTTTGGGGGTCTAGCTTCCTTACCTCAACATTATGTTTGTGGGATTCTTCCCTACCATTGCTATTGACTATTCTCATTATTATTATTTGATATAATTAAATTTATACTATAAATACCATTTATTGAATTGCAACATTGAATTCTCTTGGTTGGAATATTTTGTCCTTTTTTCTATTCTCATTTAGAAAATATAATTTAAAAAACCCACAGACGGACTTCCTTGGTGGTGCAGTGGTTAAGAATCCACCTGCCCACGCAGGGGACGTGGCTTCGATCCCTGGTCCGGGAAGATCCTACGTGCCACAGAGCAACTAAACCCGTGTGCCACAACTACTGAGCCTGCGCTCTAGAGCCCGCGAGCCACAACTACTGAGTCCACATGCTGCAAGAACTAAAGCCCGCGTGCCTAGAGCCCATGCTCCGCAACAAGAGAAGCCACAGCAATGAGAAGCCCGCGCACCACAACGAAGAGCAACCTCCACTCCCCACAACTAGAGAAAGCTCGCACGCAGCAACGAAGACCCAACACAGCCTAAAATGAATAAATAAATAATTTAAGAAACCTACAGAAACACACACACACAAACACTTATAATAATATGTGCTGTCCAGGGAGTGGAACTGACTTCAGTTACGGTAGATTCTATAGGTTCTGAGTCTTAAATGATCTCCTCCTCCTTCCACTTGCTCTTCCTCTCCCTCCTCCTCCTCCTCCCCTCTTCCTCTTTTTCTTCTCCTCTCTCTCTCTCTGTCTCTCTCTCTCTCTCACACACACACACACACACAACCCCCTCGTTGGCACATTCTCTGTTCAGTGAGATCCAGTATTATTCCTAGCCAAACCTAGATCTCCCTATGGTTGGGCAATTGGAAGCTAAAAGAATGACAAGGTTCCTTCTCCCACCAGGACCTTATCGATTGAGGGACAATTTTACCATAGGAAGGGGGATGCTGTTACCCGACAAAGGGAATTGTCCAGTCAAGCTGAGTAGGAGAAAAATATAGACACAGTGTACATCGTACCTACTCTAGAGATGATGTCTAAGTTAGTGTCAGTACAACAATAATCCAATGAGATAAGAACAGAGACTGCCAGTTTCACACCTGATGTCTAGATCTGAGGGATGTCTCTTTTCTGATGCACATATATTTTTGGCAGGATTTACAGAAAGCTTGGCATGATTCCCATTTGGTTGGCTAGGGAGTCAAGCATGGCCCGATTATATCTCTAGAGAGAGGGGGATAAGCTGTGTGCTGCAGGACCAAAACCCAAGTGGGATAGTCAACCCAGGGCCACACTCCCAGCATTGGCCCCAAAGGAGGCTCAGTGCATTAATAGTCTCCCTGGAGTAACTCTGGGGACTGATGTGCCAACACAATGGGAGCCTGGGCTTGCCTGCTGGAGACATGCATCCAGGCTTTCCAGCTGGTGGTCATGGTAACGGCACACATGTCTGACTTCCCTATCTCACTAGTGCCTGCTATCCCTGGACAAAGGTGGGGTGAGAAGGAATTATCAGAGTTTCTCTGGTGTCTCCATTTCTGGTAGCAGACCCCTTAACTGGTATAATTACTGCATGGGCTGCTACTTGTCTACATTTCCAGAAAACTAGGTTAAGTATTTCTTTTAATGGATGTTGATGCGCACCTTTTGGATGCAGAGAACTGATACATGTAGACCCCTTTAATACAGTGGGTTTCTGGTACTGCCTTGGAGACTTAAGTCACTGTTTCCTGGACATTTATAATGGGAGATTAAAATGGAATGAAGGCACCTCATGCTGTGTTAATTTTTTAAGAATTGTGGGCTCATATATATTTAAAGGATGGGGAATCTCCCATTCATTGATACATTTAATGCAATAGATGGATATATAGATAGATGATAGATAGATAGATAGATAGATAGTGATGGTTAATGTTATGTGTCAACTTGGCTAGGCCACAGTACCCAGATATTTGATCAAACATTATTCTAGATGTTTCTGTGAGGGTATTATTTAGATGAGATTAAAATTATATCAGTAGAATGAGTAAAGCGGATTACTCTCCATCATGTGGGTGAGCCTTATCTGATCAATTGAAGACCTGAAGGAAAAAGACTGACCTTTCCCAAGGAAGAGAGAATTCTGCCAGCAGACTGCCTTTGGGCTGGATCTGCAACATTACCTATTGCCCAGGTCTTTAGCTGGCCACCCCACCCTGCAGATTTTGGACTTGCCAACCTCCACAACTACTTGAGCCAATTCCTTAACATTTCTCTCTCTCTCTCTCTCTCTCTCTCTCTCTCTCTCAGAGAACCCAGACAGGGAGAGAGAGAGAGAGAGGGAGGGAGGGAGGGAGGGAGGGAGGAAGGGGGAGAGAGAGAGAGAGAGAGAGAGAGAGAGAGAGAGAGAGAGAGAG
>NW_021703782.1:94880328-94881137 GCF_005190385.1 Monodon monoceros
GAGAGAGAGAGAGAGAGAGAGAGAGAGAGAGAGAGAGAGAGAGAGGGAGACAGAGAGACGACAAAGCCTACTAAACACTCAGCACTCCTTGAAGAAGCCCATGGGAATTATTTCATCTTTGGCATCTTTAGAACATGCCTAAGAGTTGGGCACTGATACTAGTCTAATTTCACAGATAAGAATCTGGAGTTAGGGAAGGTAAATCCCTTGCCCAAGGTCTTCCCGATGGTTAGTGCAGACCTGCATTCTCTCTCCAGGATATGTGCCTCCACATTAGGTCCCCTTGTCTTTGAGGGTCTCTGACTCTCGTTTATTCTCCTTTACACCTGCCTACCCTGCCTGCTCTCTCTGCATGCATTTGGAAGGGCTCTGTTCACACCATGGGCATTCTTCCCAGCTGCAACTCTAGCCCGGAGTCTGTTCACACAGTCTGGTGTTAATAGAGATCCCAGACGCTCCTGGCTTCACTGACAACATCAGGGGCAAAAGAATGCAAAATAGGAGCCAGGGACACTTTTCAGAGGAAAATGGGCTCCTTTCTTGAGTAGACCTTACTTGACCCCTTGAGCAAGGCCAGAATATGGGAATATGGGGCTTCCCTGGTGGCACAGTGGTTGAGAGTCTGCCTGCTGATGCAGGGGACACGGGTTCGTGCCCCGGTCCAGGAAGATCCCACACGCCGCGGAGCGGCTGGGCCCGTGAGCCATGGCCACTGAGCCTGCGCGTCCGGAGCCTGTGCTCCGCAACGGGAGAGGCCACAACAGTGAGAGGTCCACGTACCGCAAAAAAAAAAAAAAAAAAAAAAAAAA
>NW_021703782.1:94881237-95076724 GCF_005190385.1 Monodon monoceros
AAAAAAAAAAAAAAAAAAAAAAAAAAGAATATGGGAATATGGCTGTGAGAGACTGGACAGAGGTGCCCCAAGCTGCCATGGAAACATAGGCGTGTAATACATGCAACATTGTTACATTTCTCCTCACCTCCCCCTTTAAATTCTTGCAAATTTTCTGCACTAGTTTGTTCAGTCATTCATTTATTTCCTCATCCAATCAATATATATTTTTTGAGCAGGCATGATTGTCAAATGCCACACTTGGTGCTGGAGAGATGATGGAGAATAAAATAACCCGCCCTACTAGTTGCTAGAGTCTATTTCTCTGATGGAAAAGACAAGCAAAAGGCCAGGCAATTCCAGTACATTGTGACAGGTGTTAGGGAAGAAGGAAGTGCACTGTGAAATCAAAGGGAGGACACAGAAACAAACCTATTCAATGAATCAGGGAAGGGTTTCTGAAGGAGGTGACACCTAAGCCAAGTCCTGAGCAAAGAACGGGAATTCTCCCATCATGGGGATGTGGATGGGGATGGAAAGGATTGTTTTTTGGAAGAAGTGAAAATGTGCTAAGGTTGGAGGGCTGGATTTGAGAGCGCACATGATGGTTGCAAAGAATTCAAAGTTATTCACTGTGACTTAGGTGAGGTATCAGGAGTGGGGTGGCATGGGTTGAGTATCAGGAGATGAAGCAGGAGAAATTGCTTGGAGTCAGATTCTGTAACAAAGCTGGGCTAAAGAAAGCAATAAGGAGAAGAGAGGGGGAAATGATGGAAATCATGAGCGGAACATAAACTGCTTTTGTCACCTGCAGCTGCTGGTGTGAGTTTGGGTTCTGGCCCTCTCGCAGGCACCGTGTGTTCTAGAGCGCATGCTTCTCCCCCATCAAAGAAGAATAGCCCTGCCCTGTCTACCTCCTGGATAGTGATGAAGGGCAAGTCAACAGTGACTGGGAAATGACAGTGCACTCTTTGACCTCCTCTCTCCTTTCAGGTCTCCAGCTCAGGGTGGAGACACTTATCAGTGCACTACATTTGGGGCTGGGGTGGAGGGTTATTCCAGAAGCCAAGAGGTTCATTCTCTTCGGTGTTTTCTCCAGCCTGGAAGATAAACTCTGACTCTAACCCACTGAGCAAGGCCAGCGGCCTCTTTTCTTTCTGCTTATGAACTCCATCTTCTGGCCATACAGAATTCCAAAGCTGGTGTGCCAAAAACAAAACAAACAAAATAAAATTAAACCCTCCACTAGTCTAAAAGTTTGATCCCCCCAAAAACACAAGGTTAATGAAAAAGACTTGAGACTTGGATGCGATTTTCAGGCATCTATGCCTTTGCCTATATGGAAAACTACCCACTGCCCGAACTTCCCTTTTTTGATCATTTTCCTGAGTTCATCTACACCCGTTTTCTGGTCTCTCTCCTTACGAAGGCTTTCCTGGCATGTGCTGCAGCCATAGTTGGGGCTCCTCTATACGTTCACAGCAAACTGCACCTTCGGTATCATTTTAACCTCTACAAATTGCTTCTTAAATGCAGAGTAAAAAATGGTCCCATGTGTTTTATATTCTTAATCTCTTGGATCCCCATTTGCGTCATTACTGTGTATTACTCCATTACTTCATTATCACACAGTATTGATTTTTTAGAATACCCTTTCCCCAAAAACTGTCAAAAATAAGCAAAACAATAACAGCAACAGCAACAAACAAAACTTGGGCTTATAAAATCCAAAAGTCAAGTCAGTTTAACCTCTGAAATAAAGTAAGAGGAGTGGCATCAAATACGAACATTTTTGCCATTGCTTTTAAAGCCACCAAGTCTATCCCTTTGGAAATCCCCAATCCCCACTCTGACAGGCCATGCTGGCTCATCTTTCCACAAAGCCTCACTTGTCTAATCGCTGTTCCACCCGCTATGATTTTTCAGGGGAGAACATGCTCAGATCCTCTGAACTAAATCAGGCCAAGAGGCCCCTTGGCTGGGCTCTCCATTTGAAAATCCTCATGCTAAATTCTTTCAAGTACATACTCAGCCCTTCTCAGGTTATCAGCTACACATAAGAATTCTGGTCAAATTGATTATGATATCTGATATATCACCAACCTAGAATCCCTGTGCCTGTCTCCTGGGAATCAGCTTAAGAGGAAAGGCAGATTTTTCATACACAAAGGATAGGATTGTCATTCCCCTGTATGGTGAAGTTCCACATTCATCCTTCCAAGATATGTGCCTTAGTTCCTAGCTCCCTTTTTTGAGACTCTAATCTCAGTGACTCAGGAGTGATTGACTTTCCAATCAATTGATTGCAGTGTATTTACATGTGCATCCATATCTCCAAGGTACCCTACTCTGCTCGTGATTCCTTGTAAGAGAGACTACTCTTGGTGAGTTGAAAGTGGATTCCTGACAGATACCTTACTGGTGCAAAGAAGGAAAAACAACTGGCAGGTATCTTAGCACAATAAAATTTATGATTATTGCAGTTATCTAGTTTCTTACCAGGATGAGCCACTGGACTGTGGAACTGTATCTCATTTACAACCATAAGGCATTATGTCTTATTTCTAATCATTCCCACAGTTTCTAATATAGATCCTGGTGCAGAGTTGGACTCCAGTAACTTATTATTTAATAAAAGGAAGAAGAATAAATGAATGTATTGACTTCCTGATAGAGTCATTTCTGGGTACCATATTCAAAATGAGAAAGATCCTTTATCTGTGGCCACCACAATTATATTTTTGAAAAAGACATTTGAGTTTTCCTTTATTAGGTCCACTTTCATGTTACCTGGATTTCTGGCTGTCTTCTGTTGAGATGCAATAAGCCCAGGATTGTCTAATAGCAATGCAAATGGAAGTACTATGTGCAAAGCCCTCTCTCTATGAAGTCCCAGGATGGAAAGACCCACCATGAAGAAAACTTGCAGTCTCCTCTTCAACAATACCAGATATGAGTGGTATCAAAATCTTTCACACATAGGTACCTACTTGTCCACAAGTGAGTTTGTGTGTGAACATGGTGTCCATGGGTTCTGGCTCTAGCTCAGCACGACCTTGTATAAGTCTCTCTCTCTCTCTCTCTCTGGGCCTCAGTCTCCCCTTCTCTAACAAGCAGTGGCATGAATGTATTATCTCCATGCTCACTTGGAGAATTATACCCCCGTTTATTCAATTCCTTAAAGCTCTTCTGGTCTACATGTCTATAATTAGGGGTGACATTGTTCTGGCTCCCAGGTCCCTACCTTCATCATTTACCCACAGGTGACAACTTGGCTAAGGGAGACTTAGCATACGCTAGCAGGTTGTATCCCCAGAGAAAGGCAGTTATCTGATACTGAGTACTTGGAGTCTTCAAAATCCTCAATCGTGGCTGTTTGCTGCCCCCTGGTGGTTTAAGGAGGCTTCTGCAGATGCCCAAAGAAAATGTCCCTGAAACGCAGATCCCACTCTTTTCTTATTGGACGGCTTATTAAGCGAAATATGTAACATGCCAACACAATGCCTGCTACCAAATAACTGCTGAATAAATTCATGTTCATTTGTTTCTTCCAAAGGAAACTGGCTTCAGATTGTTGTGTTTAGAAGAGCCTTTAGAAATATTATAGTGGTAAAACAGGAATTTAGAGCATATAATACTAAAAAAATCAACAGTAAATGATGGGTATGTATTGAGTAATACCAAGATATTAAAAGTGATCAAAGCAGAAAGGCAGAGAAACTCTGAAAAAAAAATAATATTCATTCATTCCTTTTTTATTCATAGTTCATGGAGGTGATAGGAATAGGGAAAGTCTAACACTTAGCTTCTCCATGTTCTATGTTTTTATAAGTTTTATTACATTTGATGCATAGAAAAACCTAATGATGTAGGAGTTAATACCCTCAATTCTACACAGGAGGGAACTGAGGCTCAGAGAGGCAAATAACTATCTGAATGTCCATGGTTAACACATGTCCAGCATCTAGAATTTAATCTAAGTTTGCGCTGCTCCAAACTATGGTTTCTCCTAATACATCACCCACACTTTTGGGGGTTTTACAATTATTTCATTCTTCTACCCCTTTTACAGGTGGACAAACCCTGTCTCAAAGAGAGATGCTACTCCAGGGGCATAGTGGTAAGGGTTTAACAACCAGCTCAGGGTGGTGCTGTCAGTCTAATTTATATAGTGGTTGCTAATTTACATGGTCTACTTTATTGAACGTGGAGTTGGGAAGAAATGTACATAATCAAGCCCACGACTGATCTCATGTCTTATAGTGACATCTCACAAGTATATATTGGGTACAAACATGTACTAGACTGACATGAACAAAAGCTGAAGTGCCTGCGTCAGATTCCAGCCTTCTTTCCCGTCTAGACAATACAACTGAGAATTGCTGATGTCACTCTGCTGATGGTCTCTCCAGTTGACCATGTTCATTTCTGACTCCTGCTTTTTCCTACTGACTCTGGCTTCCTGACATGAGGAGATTAATACTAAGATTCATCAGTGTGAAATGAGTGGCCATCAATTTGGAGAAATACCCCTCATTGCAGAGAAGAGGTGTTTGCCCTCACAGTGTGGCTCCAGCCAGCATCATCCAGATCTCTGCAATATGCCTTATCCCAATGGACTGCGTGTCCCACGGAAGCATAATATTTGTCTTTTTTATACACACTGCTTCCCTAACTCATAGAACAATGGACTGCTCCACAATAGGTAATGAATCAATAGTAGTTGAATGACTCTATCTCTGGACATTGTATTAAAATTTCACTATAAAGTGAATTTCTTACTACTCTGAAACATTGCAGAGGTCACTTGAACTCTCTGGAAATCAGCTTTTCCATCTTTCAAATGAAGAAAATACTAGCTACCATGAGGGTCTGTTGTAAGATTAGAGTAATATACTGTATATCATGTGCTAGGTACACAGTAGATAACTGACAAAGAGCAATTCTGGTTGTTATTATTATTATTAGACTTTTCAATTTTTAAGATACTCATAATATAAAGCAGGATTCCTGAGAAAAGTACATACTGATCATAATACCTTATATATGTTTGGTGGACCATTTTATATCATGTATCTCAGTCGATAATCATAACTTCTCTATTTATGAAAGGTATCTATTTTAGAAATGAAAAAAATATGAAGCCTGAACAATCAGTAGCTTCTGGGATTTCTTCCACCAAAAAGCTTCTCTGCTTGGATAACTCTTCTGTGCTGTGCTTTTTTTTTTTTTTTTTTAACATCTTTATTGGAGTATAATTGTTTTACAATGGTGTGTTAGTTTGTGCTTTATAACAAAGTGAATCAGCCATACATATATATATATCCCCATATCTCCTCCCTCTTGCGTCTCCCTCCCACCCTCCCTATCCCACCCCTCTAGGTGGTCACAAAGCACCGAGCTGATCTCCCTGTGCTATGCGGCTGCTTCCCACCAGCTATCCATTTTATACTTGTTAGTATATATAAGTCCATGCCACTGTGCTTTAAAGCCAAGCTTCGTTGTCCTATCCTCCCTGAAGGATTCCCCACTTCCTCCTCTCAAAGCAGAATTTGCCATTCCCCTCTCCGTTTTCCCATTGCTTGGGATAACTAGATCTGCTATAGTAGCTCTCGGCTGTCATTCATTCTTCCATTTATTTAAAAACTTTTTACTGACTGCCTCCTAATAGTCAGGAATACTGCTCAGTTTAAGGTTTTGGGAGGTGAAACAGATAAGACTTCTTGCCCAAACAGAGCTCAGATCTAGTGAAAGAGACAGACATTAATCAGATAGCCATAAACATGACATATATATATATATATATATATATATATATATATATATACCAAGTGGCTGCAGTTGAGAGAGTAAAGGGTAGCTTGAGATTAGATTGATTTGTTTATTAAGCAGGGGCGACATAACATCCTACATGGCCTTGTGCGTCATGCTAAGGATTTCATGTTCTTATCCTAGGAACAACAGGAATCCCCAAAAGGACTTGGGAAGAGGAATGAATTAATCAGAATTTAATTTTAAAAGATCAGTGTCTCTTTTTTTTTTTTAGAGAATGCGGTTATTTTCCATGCTACTTGTAGTCAGAGACCATATTCAGTATTCCTGTAGCACCTAGCAAGGTGGCTGGCGTAATAGTAGGAGCTTAGGGCTGTTGCTAAATAATGATGTAGGCATATCTATACACATATGTATATACACACACACATACATATTCAGTAATCCTGTCAATGACTCACCCAAATAGCCATTGTTATGTCAACTGAGAGATTAGAAGACTAGAATACAGAGAGATGGTATCATTTGGTACTGTTGGTAGTTGGGTAAGCCAGGATTCAAACCTGGTCCAGAATATTCTTTAGGGTCTACATTCTTCCCACAACAATAAGCCCTGACTCTCATTATGCCATGTGGCCTCTCATGGAAGTTGCTCAACAACGTAGACTCTGAGTACATGAGAGCTTTGCCTAGTAGCCTGCCTCTCCCAATTTTCTAGGCAACCTCATCTGGTATCTCTCCTGACACCATAATTGTTCTACCTGCTCAGGCACCCATCTGTCTTCCTGTTGCATCCCCCCCCTCCAGCCCCACTGGATAGACTTTTTCTCATCATCAATTCCAACACCAGCCCCTAGTGTCTGACCGTTACTCAGTGTCCCAGGTTCCTAGTCAACTCACTTCTAAGCCAGCCTGTGTCAAACGGCATTGGACCTTCATTTTCCTTATCGAGAAATCAGAAACAACCTGCATAAGGGTTCTAGAAGTTGAGTCCCAACCTGTAAAGTGAAGTCTATCCTATAGTGTTTTCTCTTTTTTACCTTTTTCTTTCTTTCCAGCTTTATTGTGATATAATTGATTTGAAACATGTTGATAATTGATTTCAAACATGTTGCAAAGTGATAACCATCAGTGTTAATACCTCCATCATATCGTGTAATTATCTTTTTTTTTGTGGTGAGAACATCTAAGATGTACTCTCTAAGCTACTTTAAAATATATGATACAGTATTATTAACTATAATCACCATGCAGTACACTAGATTCCCAGAACTTACATTTTATAACCGAGAGTTTGTACCCTTTGGCCAAAATCTTTCCATTTCCCCCACCTCTAGCCCCTGGAAACACCATTTTACTCTCTGTTTCTATGAATTTGGCTCTTTTTGACTTCCACATGCAAGTGACAGCCTACAGTATTAATCCTATAGTGTTTTGAACTCTATGTTTTCTATGATGTTTTGTAAGCTCATGTATTAAGAATTGCTTTGGCTCCTAGTAAGAGAAACCCAAAACCACATGTCACAAATAAATCAGGAACTTTGTTATTCTTATATAACAAGAAATCTGGAGGGTAGCAAATGAGGGCTTCTATTGCTACTTCAAGATGCCAACAGGAACCCAAGCTGTTCCTGTTCACCCCTCCCCAGTCCTTCCTTAGCACGTGTATGCCACCAAAATGGCTGAACCACTTCCAGGAATACAGTCACGGTCTAGACAAGAAGGAGGGGAAGAGGATGAATAAAAGGTATTTGCTGGCTGAGAGGACTCCTTTTAAAAACGATTCTCCAAAACCCTACCAACAGCTCTGCTTATGTCTGATTGGCTAGAACCTAGTCACATGGCCACTCTCAGTCGGTGTTTTTAGTTGGGTTTTTGGTATTGTCACACCAAAGCCATCATTTACTGAATGTCAAGGTTCTCCCTCTATATTATTTCATTTACCCCTTGGAACAGGCCTTTTAAGAAAAGTATGAATTGTAGGTATGAAGTCACTTTTTACGTGACTTTGGGGAGCTCTGTGATCCCCTCTGCATGGAAATATTTTCTGCATACATAGCCTTTGTCAGGCACTTTCTCTTTGTTTTGTGAAGGCACAGCCTCATTGAAGCCTAATATTTGTATGAGATAGATATCACTTGTTATTCCCATTTTCCAGATAATGCAACTGAGGCTTATGACGTTAAGTCACTTGATTAAGGGCAAATGGCTAATATATGGCGTTTCCAGAATTCCAACCCAGGTCAGTCAGACTCTGAAGCCCATGGATTTTTCCATTCTGTTACGTTGCCATGTCTGAATCTGTCTAGCTAAGGAGGAGGGACATCCTTGAGGCATACCAGGATCATTTCTCACCAGCATCCCCACAGACTAATAAATGCCGACACACATCTTGTATCACGGCTTCCCATCAGTCTCTGCCTCCGCGTTTTCCCCAGACCTGTTCCAAAGGTCCCCAAAGGACCGAAAATGTCATCTATGCAGACAAATTGGAAGCAAGTTAAAAGAGAACAAAGGGATATTGAGCCAGGGTAAAAACTTAACGTTCCGAACAATTTTCAGTCTGCACAGATTGATTTTTCCCGGGCATTTTTCCTCTTCCAATTTTGTAATTTATGTTTATTTTCAGTGAAATTCAGTCCATCTGTATCTGATTCATTCACACGTAATTCATCAGCTGACAGCCCTGTCAGAGAAAAAGATTCCGATGTGCCTCTTGCGTTTGACTTTGGACTCGAGGTCTGTCTGGAACACCAGGGCAAGGTGACCTGTGAGAAACGTGGAGAGAAGCAGGTGAAGTGGCTTCACACCTGCCCTTCCAGTATGCACGGCCCTCTGTTGTCTTCTCTTTGTTTTAGGCAGCTCTCGTTGTCTTCTCAATTATTTTGTAATTGGGCTTATGCACAAATCTTTCCAACTCTGCTGGCTCCATTTTGTCTGTCCATAAGCATGCTCACATTTCTCTCATTCTAAAACACGAAACAGACAAGTCACCCCCAGACAAAGGGATCACAAACGACAATGCCCTTCCCCACCTCCATTCATCCTCAAACACATTTCCACACCAGCATCTCAGAAGTTTGCACTCTGCATTCATCACCTCCAGTTTATTTCTCACTCCCCCATTATGTACCTCTGCCTCCTGTACCCGATCGAGACCATCTAATGAAAGTCACCTTTCAATTGCCAAGTCCAACAGTTATGTTCTGCTACTATGTGATTAGTGTCTCGGTAGCACTGGCTGCTGTTGACAGTTCCGTCCTTCCTTACACTCTCTGCTCTGTTGGCTTCCTTCCATCCCTCCTCTTCTTTCTTCCCTTCTTTTTGGCCTCATACGTCTCCATCTTTCCTTTTTCATAAAAAATTTATGCACTATGGCCCCCAAGTTTTGATTGAAGTTTCTGGAGCCAGAATGTCTGGGTGCAAAGCCCGCTGTGCCATTTCCAAATGTGCGACCTTGGGCAAGTTTCTTAAACCTCTCTATGCTTCAACTGAAAATTGGGGAAGATTATAGTTCTTACCTCATAGGGTCGGATAGGGATTAAATTAATTTATTACCTATAAAGTTCTTCAAACAGAACCTAATATCATAACCACTTCATAGATTTTAACTGATAGGACCAGTACTAAACATGATCTAATAATCTGTAAATGCTTGTATGACTGATGATAGATGGGAATGTATTCTAATACAATCATTGTGATTATTTTAAAATTACATTGGATGCATATTTTAGTCTATAGGAGATTATGGCCAAGCCTACAGATGTATGTAAAATAAGCCCATATGCTTTTACTAATTATATACACTTAAAGATAGAAACTAAGGTTAAACCGTTGTGTAATAATACAGTAACAGGAAAAGTAATGGAAAAATATATAACTTACCAACACTAATTACAAGAAAGCTGTAGTGGTCATATAAATATTAAAATAGACCAGAGGAATGTAGAGATATTTCATAATGATAAAAGGGTCAATTCATTGGAAAAACAGGAACTTATCTATGTGTATGTACCAAATTAAAGGAAACAATAAATAAATCCACAACCAGATCTGGGAATTTTAACTCTCTTCCCTCAACTTTAAAAAACAAAAACAAGCAAACAAACAAAAACTAAACCAAAAAATCACTAAAGCTATAAAACATTTAAACCCTGTCAATCACCACTGGTCTGACATTTATAGCAAACTATATCCAACAACTGCATAATACACAGTTTCTTCAACTTCATTTGGAATGTTCACCAAGATAAACAATATGTTGGGACATAGAAAGTCTCAGTGAACTAGGAAAAATTTGTTTTCTTATTGACTTTATTCATTGATCTCAATGAAATTAAATATCAAGTCCAAAAAATAACTAACACTATATCTTACATGTGGAAACTAAACAGCACACTTCTACATAACTTATGAGCCAGTGGAAAAATAATGAGGAAAACTAGAAATTATTATCAACTGAATGACATAGAAAGAACACATGTTAAAATTGTCGGAATGTTTTTAAAGCAGTGCTTAGAAAAAAATAGTTTAAATGCTTATATTAGAAAATAAAAAAGCTTTAGAATTACTTAAATTTCCACCTTAAGAAGATGAACAGATAAACCCAAAATTAGTAAATGAAAGGAAACAGAAAATCAAGAGCAGAAGCCAATAAAATAGAAAAGCAATAGGGAATATTAATAAAGCCAAATGTAAGTCTCTAGAAAATTACAAAACATTGATAAATCTCTAACAAGATTCATTAAGAAAAAGACAGAAACATAATGTCTCCTTATCATAACAGAGAGGACATTATTAAATATCCTATACATATAACAAACATAGTAAGATAATATTATTAACAATGTAAATAAATTGAACAACTTAGATGAAATGGAAAAAAAGAATCCTTGAGAAAAACACAACTTAGAAAAAAACTGTTACAAGAAGAAATATAAAATCTAAATAGCTCTATGTCTTTTCTTTTTTGTCATCGAAAGGCTTTTTTTTTCAGACGCGCAGGCTCAGCGGCCATGGCTCACGGGGAAAGGCATTTTATTTTAAATACAGCAGTGTGTACATGTCAATCCCAAACTCCCAATCTACCCCTCTCCCCTCCCATCCCCCCCAGTAACCATAAGTTCGTTCTCTAAGTCTGTGAGTCTGTTTCTGTTTTGTAAATAAGTTCATTTGTATCTTCTTTTTTTCAGATTCCGCATATAAGTGATATCATATATTTGCCTTTCTCTGTTTGACTTACTTCACTTAGTATGATAATTTCCAGTTCCATCCATGTTGCTGCAAATGGCGTTATTTCATTCTTTTTAATGGCTGAGTACTATCCCATTGTATATATGTACCACATCTTCCTTACCCACTCATCTGTCCATGGACATTTAGGTTGCTTTCATGTCTTGGCTATTGTAAACTGTGCTGCAGTGAACATTGGGGTACACGTATCCTTTTGAACCATGGTTTTCTCTGGATATATGCCCAAGAGTGGGATTGCTGTATCATATGATAATTCTACTTTTAGTTTTTTAAGGAATCTTCATACTGTTCTCCATAGTGGCTGTACCAATTTACATTCCCACCAACAGTGTAGGAGGGTTCACTTTTCTCCACACCCTCTTCAGCATTTGTTGTTTGTAGATTTTCTGATGATGCCCATTCTAACTGGTGTGAGGTGATACCTCATTGTAGTTTTGATTTGCATTTCTCTAATAATTAGCGATGTTGAGCAGTTTTTCACGTGCTTCTTGGCCATCTGTATGTCTTCTCTGGAGAAATGTCTCTTTAGGTCTTATTTTTGGATTGGGTTGTTTGTTTTTTTGATATTGAGCTGCATGAGCTGTTTGTAAATTTTGTCAGTCACAGTGTTTGCAGCTATATAGCTCTATATCTTTTAAAGCCATGGTTTTCAAAGTCTGGCCCTCCCAAACCAGGACTAATGATGTCATTTATTACTGTATTAAAATGAAAATTCTTTAGCCTCACCTCAAAACTACTGAACCAGGAACTCTGAAAACAATGTTCAACAGTTTGTGTTTAAAAGCCCTCTAGGCATGAATTTAGCAGAAACATCCTAAACAAAATATTAACAAATTGAATCTAAAAACACATAGAAAGGACTAAGCGACACCTGTCCCAAGAAAAATAGGTCATTTTCATATTTTAAAAATCAAGCAATGAAATTAGAAAAGAGAAAAACATAATAATACCTAAATAAATTCCAAAAAACTATTTTTAACAGTTCAATACCTATTCATAATAAAAATTTTTAACAAACTAGGAATAGAACACAACTTTTATCAATATGTTGAAAGCATCTCCAATAGCAATACTAACAAAGGATGAACCGTGAAGAGCCAATAAGCACATAAAAAGTTCTCAGCACCATTGATCATCAGGGAAATGCACTCTTGAACCACAGTGAAGTGCCACTAAGAGAATGGCAACACTAAATATTGGTAACGTTGGGAGTACCAAACTCTAATATATTTCTGGTGGAAGTGTAAAATTGCACAACTACTTTGGGGAAAAAGTTTTAATATTTTCTTATAAACAAACCTCTGCTGTGTGACCTGGTAATTCTAGGTGCTTAGCTAAGGGAAATGAAAATCTATGTTTACAAAATGACCTGTAAAAAAATGTTCACAGAAACCTTATTCATAATAGCCTAAAACTAAAATGGTTAAGCAAATGGTAGTATATTCACATAACGGAATTATATTAAGTAATAAAAACACCAACAACTTACTTTTATACTCAGCAACATGGCTGGATTGCACAGTCATTACGCTGAGCGCACAAGCCAGACACAAAAGAGAACGCACTGTACAATTCCATTTATATGAATTCCTAGCATAGGCAAAACTAATCTAAGTTGAAGAAAAATTCAGAGCATTTGTGCCTCTGGGGGATACTCTGAGAAGAGGCTGAAGGGAAAGTTCTGGGTTGACAGTTACATTCTATAGATAGGTGTGTAGGCTGCACCGCTGGGTGCATTTGCCAAACCTGATTGTGCATCTCCCAGAATTTAATTTTATCTTTTAAAAAAATGTGCATTAAGGAAAAAATTTGTATGCTTCTTGAACTGACAGTCAAATTGCTGGCTTGGTTAACCTTCAACAGCAAAAACGCTGATTAAAGTCTAACGTGAATGGAAAGATACGGAATGCAACATTGTAAGGTTCCTCAAGTCTTCCTTATGTCTGTTATAACTGATTTTTTGTGTGATTTTTGCAGTCTTAAAGCCAATATCAATATTTATCTGCAACTTGGGAAGCCCTTTTCTTGCCAGAAATGTGTAAGCTCTTTTTTCCTCTTGCTATAAATGGGATAAGTCCTACCAAACATTCTTCAAAAATAAATGAGTGGAACATTAATTTCCTGATAGCTCAACACCCCAGCTTTTCAACAGTATTAAATGTTTTCATGTGTTTAGTTTTTCATTGGTGGAGTTATTCGTTTCTGAATATAAATCTCCTTTTTTTTGGAAATTAAAGATACATTTAGTTTAGTTTATATTTCCCATATAATCAATTTTCAAAACTTAATAACCTTTTAATTTTAACGTTGCTTAGCAGGAAAACACACCTGAAATCATCTGTTGGTGCCTACAATTGGATAGATATATAAATGGGAAAACTATTATCTTGTTTTTATACAATATTGAATATATTAGAGAATGGAACAAGATGAAGAGAGGTAAATAAAATTTTGGTGGAATTTTTGGTGTTGATTTATATTAAAAAATTTTTATGTATTATATAATACACATATATATATATATATATATATATATATATATTTTTTTTTTTTTTTTTTTGTGGTACACAGGCCTCTCACTGTTGTGGCCTCTCCCGCCGCAAAGCACAGGCTCCAGGCGCGCAGGCCCAGCAGCCATGGCTCACGGGCCTAGCCACTCTGCGGCATGTGGGATCCTGCTGGACCGGGGCACGAACCCGTGTCCCCTGCATCGGCAGGTGGACTCCCAACCACTGTGCCACCAGGGAAGCCCAATACATATATTTTTAAAAATTGGAATTTCATTCAACACCTGCTTACTCTATAGGTCTAGCAGCTATCATGTTCTATCACTTTGACAAAGATTTCTGAAAATGATTGTGTCCCAATCCTTGAAAATACAGAAATGAAAACAAAATTCTACTAAGAAATGCAGTCTAGGGTAGGGGGACAGACAACCATATTAACAATAGTAATTTTTTTTTAAATTTATTTATTTTTGGCTGCGTTGGGTCTTTGTTGCTGTGCGCGGGCTTTCTCTAGTTGCGGCGAGCGGGGGCTACTCTTCGCTGCTGGTGTGTGGGCTTCTCATGGCGGTGGCTTCTCTTGCTGCGAAGCACAAGCTCTAGGCACAGGGGCTTCAGTAGTTGTGGCATGCGGGCTTGGTAGTTGTGGCTTGCGGGCTCTAGAGCACAGGCTAAGTAGTTGCGGTGGAGGGGCTTAGTTGCTCTGTGGCATGTGGGATCTTCCGGATCAGGGCTCAAACCCGTGTCGCCTGCATTGTCAGGCAGATTCCTAACCGCTGCGTCACCAGGGAAGCCCCAACAATAGTAAGTTTAATAGGATATGTTAAATGTTAACACATGGAAACAATGGGCTATGGATGTAGTTATATGTAGACACTAACCCAATTCTGTGGGAGTATACTGGGCAAGATTCCAGAATTCTTCTCCACTTTCCTTACCTTTCCCTTCCATCACCATCACCTTCACCTGGCTTATGTTAATTTCTTTCAGGTCTCAGATTAAATATCATGATTTTAGAGACATCTTTTCTAAACTCTCAGACCATGAGGTATCCTTATTATATACTTTTATGGTACCGCATAATTTTCTTCATAACACTTATCACAATTGTAATTTAAACATTTGGGGATAATTATTTCTCTAACATTGAATTCACCTGCTGGAGTATAGGTACCTTGTTTGTTCTAGTCTTTGCTTTACTGCCAGTGATTACCATGCTATTTGGTATACACTGGATGATCGACAGATTCTTTTTTTTTTTTTTTTTTGCGGTAGGCGGGCCTCTCACTGTTGGGGCCTCTTCCGTTGCGGAGCACAGGCTCCGGACGCGCAGGCTCAGCGGCCATGGCTCACGGGCTTAGCTACTCCGCAGCATGTGGGATCTTCCCGGACCGGGCAAGAACCCATGTCCCCTGCATCGGCAGGCGGACTCTCAACCACTGCGCCACCAGGGAAGCCCCGACAGATTCTTATTTAACAACAGCAACAACAAAGAATGAGCTAAGTCTTGAAGGACCAATGTTTTTCAATGCAGAGCTTTCCAAAGTTCTCTTCTTCTGATACCTAAACTATAACATGCAGCTGGTGTGGTTACTCTATCAACCAAGTTACTGATCGGAAGAAGCCTACAGTGAACATCCATGCAGTGTGAGCAAAATTAAACCTGCATTGCTGTAAGCTACTAAGATTTGGGGGTTGTTTGTTATAGCAACATAATTTAACTCATCCTAACTGATACAGTGGTCATATCCAAAATCCACTTTTGCTAACTAAGCCAGTACCAAATATGCACTGAGCACTATGGAGGTACATACAAATTAATTAAATGTGGCCCCTGAGCTACTGCACCTCATAATTTCACAGTTCCTTCTTTCTAATGAAATAGAGCCCTCCCTTAGTCCAGAAAAAAATGCTACCTTTGTATTTAATATGAACTCTTAGATATGAGTACTGTAGTTATGAGTCATGAAGCCAGATCTCAGTTATAAAACCTAGAGGTTAAATTTTCTAATCTCTCTGGAATTTAGATTTTTGTTGTTGTCATTGTTAAGATGGGAATAAACCTCATCACATAGAAGTTAACTCTAACATTAGAAATGTGTCTATATCGGGCTAGGTAGTAATTGTAGTTATTTA
Organism: Monodon monoceros; assembly: GCF_005190385.1. Lineage (NCBI taxonomy): Eukaryota > Metazoa > Chordata > Mammalia > Artiodactyla > Monodontidae > Monodon > Monodon monoceros. Next base: position 94,896,885 of record NW_021703782.1, read on the forward strand.
TAATAAAATAAGAAGAGGGAGAATGTGGTATGTTGTTATCGTAAGAATATTATTTTAAGTTCTGCTATATGAAATCATCTCTTTTTTTTTTTTTTTTTTTTTTTTGTGGTACGCGGGCCTCTCACTGTTGTGGCCTCTCCCATTGCAGAGCACAGGCTCCGGACGCGCAGGCTCAGCGGCCATGGCTCACGGGCCCAGCCGCTCCGCAGCATGTGGGATCTTCCCGGACCGGGGCACAAACCCGCGTCCCCTGCATCGGCAGGTGGACTCTCAACCACTTCGCCACCAGGGAAGCCCTGAAATCATCTCTTATTCATTATTAGAGAAGAATTGTGTCTCGCTTATCTTTATATATCTGGTGGTTAGCACAGAGCTGGACACACGGTTGGCATATGATAAACGAATGTTGACTTGAATTCTATGAGGGTTGAGAGGAGAATAAGAGGAATTTCCAGTCTGAAGATGTCAAGGGAAATTTCAAAATGTCAAGGAAGTAGAAACGTTTCAACTTAAATCTTGAAAGCTAGGCAAAATTTTGACATGCTGGAGATAGAGCATGATTGTCAGAGAAAATAGGAAAAGCAAAGACATGAGTTAGGACCTTCTGGGATATGTGAGGCAAATAGTGAGTAGTTTAGTTTGGTTATATGTAGGGCACATAAAGTAAGAATTTTGTAAAAGGTAGGCCAAGGTCAGAATATAGAGAGCATCTTGCAGGATGTGTAAGGAGCTGAGTTTTTAGTCTATAGCAAGAAAGAGTTATTGACAGCAGTAAAGGAAGAGTGAGAGGTGTAAAGAGCAGTGCTTTAGGAAACCTGTTTTGGGATGCAGCGTTGTATTAAGTGCTTTACAACTGCAATTATCCTATGAGATGGAGAATATTGTTTTCATTTTCCATGAGAAAACTGAGGCTCAGATGTTAAACAACTTGCCCAAGTTATAGCCACCCATAAGTGGAAAAGATACAATTTAAATCCAACATTTTGTTTGATGTCAATCTGTATTTTTTCCATTTAAGACCATAACAGAATAAAATTTACTTCAAGATTTTCCAAATGTACGGGAAAAATCATTCTTGTGGATAATGCAGCTCTACGGTTTGTTAAGCAAGTCCAAATGAGTTTCCTTAAAATATTTATTTTTCCTTAAAATGTATTTCAAAGATGATTTGTGAAGTGTAAAGTGTTAAAAGAATACAAGCTGTTAATACTAATGCTAATTAGATAAACTATGCTTAGAACAGTGTTGTTTAGATCTTTTAGATCTTATGTCACTCTAGCACAAAAAAAGAGATTATGAATTTAATTACTTTCTCATTTCTAATCTAATTTCCCTAAGCACAATATTTACAAATCAAGAAGAAATTCATCCCAGCACCTGTTTTTCATTTAAAGTTCTTTAGAAGGTTAAAAAAGATGTCCAGACTATGAAAGTTGGAAAAAATCCAAGTGCTTGTCCTATAATGGAGACCAAAACGGAGGAACACTTTGGTGGTGTGGGATATGACCTTTTTAGTCCAAGTGACACAGGGCATCTGCACAGGCTTCAGATGGTTTAAAAAATGTTTTAAAGGATCCCTGTGTGCTGAGCACTTATTCTTAGTAATTCAGCATTTACATTCAGAGGATGAATCCTAGGACAAGGTAAATAAAGGAGGTCAATATAATAGTATTTGTCTTTTACTAAATGTCCACCATGAACTGGATCCTTTATTCATTTTATTTCTAATCTTCACAACATCTTTTCAGGGCCTGTATTGCCATCTCCATTTTGTAGATAAAGAAAATAACAATCAGAATACTTTTAAAAACTAACATGTGCCTAAGTGGGGATCTTTAACTTACATTTTTGGAGTCATAAGCTCCCATGCTTTCTATTTAACCAACTTGCCCAAGTTCCCTTCAACTGTGATGCTCTGTGAGTCTACCTATCACCTCTGGTTCTTTCTTTTAAAATGGAAAGAGAGGGTGATTGCAGTTGAATCCACATGAGTTAGCTTGTTTTAGCCAAGAATGACCTCAATGGAACACTGTCTTGCTTTTTGTTCCCCAAGCATTGAGACACAACTATAATCCAGTTGTTCTATGGTTTATGGCCACTCTTCCCACTATACCCTTGACGAACAACAACTGTTGACATGGAACTCTATAAGAGTCAGTCCTGTAAGACCTGAGGAAGTCCCTTCTTTCGCATCCAACCTCATCCTTTCTCCTGCAGAAGAGATCAGTGCCCTGAAAATGGTAGAAGCTATGCCACTCACGAGGCTAATGATGGATAATGTAAAAGGCTCAGTGTACAGAACCTCTCAGAGTAAAAACAAAGACTGTGGGGCAATTGAATCTATCTTAAATGGATTAAGTGCACATAGAAATTGATCCTTGGGCTAGGCAGGCTTTGTTTGACTCAATCTCATGGATATTTTGTAACTGTTATTTACCAGAAGCTGGCTCTATTTGTCTAAAGGCTCAGAGTAAGGAGCAAACTCCAAAAGAATGTTGGTGTCTCCAGAACTAGGGAGTAAGAATAAGAAACAGAGAAAAACTCTTTAAAATCCAGCCCTGGACTCCTCTTCCCTCTCCCCTCCTTTCTCATGTCTCATCCACACCAGACAAACGCCTTTCTTTCTCTTTCTGTCTTTCTCTCCCGACTTGTGAGCCTCTCTCTGCTTTTTGCTGCCAGGCTGGTCTTTTTCCACCTTATCAGCTTAAGCAAGCTTTTACTCTTTTTTTTCAGGTGTTAGTAAGATGCCCCTACTCTCTGGAGCTTTCCCTACACCATCACCACCACACAGAGTAAATCACTCCCTCATCTGTACATCCTTAGGATGTACATCCTTCCTGTCTTGTAGCATCTTACATGGTTTATCATTGCTTACTGTGTTGTTTTCTCCCCCTATCAAATCCCCAAGTACAGTGCCAGAGACCCAGCATGAGCTCAGTAAATTTCTAGCTAATGCACACAACTTAGATCAGAGGTCCTTTACTCAGGGAGCTACTACTCCATTTATACCAACAGTCTTTAGCCCCACACCAAACCAGACTGGAGCACACAACGCAGAGTTCCACAGTGACTTCTCTGGCTGCAAAGCAATGTAGACTTTACTGAAGCTCTCACTGCAGAGACTGAGATAGACACAAGCATTGCACACAACTAAAATCTCTCATTAGATAGGTCTATACTCTCTAAAGTCCTTTTCCCTTCAGGTCACTACTAGGATGTTTTTCTTTTTATCCTAGTTCCCAAACAGCAAATAATATTTTTCAGACTCTCTCTTCACCTAATTCTCCCCCAACAGTAGTCACCAGTTGAACTTTAGTTTTCTTACTTTTGTATTATTTAAAACAAATTCAAATAATCCTCTACTTTTTACCACTCTCTCGAATTGCACACCTGTACCCATCACAGTGCTCATGGAAAATGGGGGACTGTGCTCATCTCATTAAATGGCACATTAACCTCACCTCACCCAGGGCACTTTAGTGCTTTTTTCCCTAAGAAATATAATACTTTCTCCAAGAAAGTATTTGGTGAATGTGGTTGCCCACACTTGGTTATATGAATCTTTAATTACTGGGCTGTCTTAATTGCTGGCTGTTGAGCCATCCCAAATTCTTGGAAATACACAAAGGTTAGACAAAGAAATAAAGTGAGTTAGTGACAGAAGTGGGATTAGAAACCAGTTGACCTGACACTCGTGTGTCTTCTTTCATATCTAGAATATTGGAGGAAATGTAAACTAGATAAACAATGAACGGAAATATTGTCTACCATTTATTTCTATTTTCTCACTGACTGTGCTAGGCATCTCATAAATGTGCACTCTTTATTTCCTCACCATTGCCCTGCGATACAGACATTATCTCCATTTTATAGATGAGGAAACTGGGGCTCAGAGTGGGAGAGTCCCTTGCCTATGTAGGTCTTCCATGCTCTTCTCACTGTGTGCACTGACACAGTACTTCTCAAATCCTAGTTTAAGTGCAGTAGGGAACTAGCTATTTGAATGATTTTTTTGAAAATTAATTTTTATTTGAATTATTTTGGAAAGAATATCACAGTGCTCTGAACTTTCATGCTGAGGTTTGTTTAAAGTGGAGGTGGCAGGAAGTGCTCGGATTGGATTATTGGAGGTTGTCTCAATAGGGATTAAAAAAATGGGACTAAAATGTCCCGTGCATATTTATATACTATGCCGTGGGGAAATGGGCCTGCTAAGAAAGTGATGCATTAGAACAGTGCTTCTTTATGCAGTGAAGCCTCGTTCATTATATCACGGGGGTTCCCTGAGGTCACAGGACGTCAAAACGTAATATTTGGTAATGGTGGTTGGAGGACATTTCATTGCAGTTGTGTGATTCCCTGGAGTGAACTCAGAATGTTGCAGCTGGCCTACTGAGGTCACGGTGAAGGGTCTTTGACAAATGGTATGTGGCTTTTCTAGGAACAGTCACCTCCTTGAGTCTTTTCCAGGAAGACTGCTGGTAGGAAAAATCAAAGTGAGGATTATTAATATTTTGCTGATACAGTTCTGTTCCATGTGGGCAACGTAACTCTGCCACTAGATTGTGTGCCTCTGGGACACAGGTACTGGAGCTTATTCGCCTTGATGCTTTCCACTCCCAGCACATTGTTTGTCATTTGCCTTTAATTCAGTTCACCACGCTTGACAGCCGTTGGCAATTCAGTCTGGGAAGACAAGGGAGGGAGAAACACACGTAGCCTTTCAGAAGAGACAATGTTGACCCTACTCTTTAAGACAGGAGTTAATGGGCAAAGAGCAAGTGAGGACAGTCATCTCAGGAAGAGAAAACAGTATGTGACAATGCACTGAGGGTAGGGCAAGAGCATTCTGGGTTTGTACGTGTACCTGAGATGTGGATGCAGAGTTGGTGAGGAGGGCCAGGAGATGATACTGAGGAACTTTCAGAAACTACATCATTAAGAGCCCTTTAAGTCAGCAAACGGAATTAGACTTTATCCTGAAGGCAAGTAGTAGCCACTGATGAATCTGCCATGCAGAGTGAAGTAAGTCAGAAAGAGAAAAACAAATACCATATGCTAACGCATATATATGGAATCTAAAAAAAAAAAAAAAAATGGTACTGATGAACCTAGTTGCGGGGCAGGAATAAAGATATAGACATAGAGGATGGACTTGAGGACACGGGGTATGGAGGGGGAAGCTGGGGTGAAGTCAGAGTAGCATCGACACGTATACACTACCGAATGTAAAATAGATAGCTAGTGGGAAGCAGCCGCATAGCACAGGGAGATCAGCTCGGTGCTTTGTGACCACCTCGAGGGGTGGGATAGGGACGGGGGGAGGGAGGCTCAAGAGGGAGGGGATATGGGGACATATGTATGCATGTGGCTGGTTCACTTTGGTGTACAACAGAAACTAACACAGTATTGTGAAGCAATTATACTCCAATAAAGATCTATTAAAAAAAACTATAAAGAAAAAAGTCAGTTGGAAATCTGACTCTAAACAAAACACAGAGTACCTCAAACTAGTATATGGCAAAGACTTCATAAACAAAGAAGAAAGACAAGCAGAATAAAGACTGGCAACTTAGGGTACTAAATATCCCTAACAGAAACAGGAAATTCACCGAGATGATCTTATTACATACTTATGAAATCAAGCTTGATCTCACTAGTCACCTAGGGAACACAAAATAAAACAGTAATAATTCATGCCAACTGATCAACATATTTTAAGGCATTAAAAAAATCTTCTGCTAATAAAGGTGCATATACAGTGTTGTGGTGAAATCACTACAGCTTTTTGGGGGTGAGTAATTCGGTAGCATCTGTAAACATTTAAAACTTCCAACACCCTTTGAGTTGGCCATCCCACAACTAGCCAGCTATCTAACACGGTTAAAAGCCCAATATGCAAAGATGTATGTATGATGTTCATTGTAGCATTTCTTGTAAAAAGCCTAACAGACTAATCTGTTGCTTAGGCTCCTTTCACCTTTCTAGATCCATTCTTAGCCTCTACTGACATCTCATGGGCTCCTGGCCCTCTGGTTTCCAGCAGACACGGGAAGATGGGAGGAGAGAAAGGTTGGGATATTTATCCCTTATGTTTCCCCTGCTCCCTGCAGGTGCTTGGTCTTAACAGTGGTTGTGTTTCCTTGTTATGACCACGGCTTTACGATAGCCATCTCTCCCCTGCAACCACAGCTCTCACCAGGTTCTTGTAATTATGTTCTGTTACCTTTCCTCTGCAGGCCTTGGGGTTTAACGGCTTCGCTCCCTAAATACTTGCTCATTTCACTCTAACTCAGTTTCTGAGTGTGTCAACAGTCCCCTGCTGGAACTCAAATGAAGAGTACAGGATGAGTTGGAGAGGGTAAAATTGTATACGACAGGTGGGCTGGTCCTTACGGGATTTCCATGTGACCCAACAGAGAGAATGGGGACAAATTCTAGTGATAGCTAAGACAGTAGTTTGTCTAGTTCACAAAGTCAGTCTCTTTCTTGGTTACTTCCAATCTGTTGTCAACTTGCTGTTGTGTAGGACACTGGGATCAGGGAAGGAGGATCAAAAGACAGGAGAGGTGCTGTCCTGCCCATAAGAAACTTTCAAGGTGACTTAACTTTCCTTAAAGTCACTCATCTCTAGCTTCAGGAATATTTGTTAATTCTCCTAGAGATTCGGGAGCTCACAGAGGCAGTAGAAAGAGCTGGGGGTTATGCATGCCAGCTCTGGGAGCTAGCTTCCTGACTTCACACCCGGGTTCCTCACTGTCTAGCTATGTGATCTTAGCAAGTTGCCTAACCTTCCCAGGCCTGACTTCCCTCATTTGTGTAGTGGGGATACTACTAGTACCTCTTGAATTTAGTAGTTATAACGAGTAAATGAGTTACTAGATATGAATATCTTACAACCCTGCCCAGTGCACGTGTAGGGGTTTGATAAATATGGCCAGTTGTCATTATCTACTCATGTCGTATACAGAATGGACACAGAGTCCAGCTACAAAGACAAAAAGGAGCAAATGAAAATGGTGATGACCTCACTCTGCTTATGCATGTGGTTTGGAACCCAGAAATCATATAGAAAGAGAACATGTGGAAACCATTATCCAGACAGTCTCATTTCCTTTTTTGATAGGGTTACTAGACTGATAGATTGGGGATGGTTTTGGAAGTAGAGAGTCTTGATTTTTGAAAAGCACTTGACAGGATTCTCCCCTGGCCCAGTTCAAATTCCTCCCTTTCCAGGAAGCTCCCAGAGCACCTGCAATGGGATTATCCTCTCGCTACTTTAAATGCTGGCAGTCCTGTGATCTTCTCCTTTGCAGCAGAGAGGCCAGTTTGCCGTTTGACAGAGTTCACGACAGTCTCCTAGACTGAGCTGCCGGAGATCAGAGTTCTCCGTCTTAGGAAGCTGGCAGACGACACAGGGTAGCATAAATGCCCTAGACTTTGCAGTCAGACCAACAAGAATTCAAGCACTGGTTCTGCCTCTTACCAGTGGGGTGTGCTCGAACAGTTACTTTCTTTGAGTTTCCATTTCTTCATCTGTGAACCTGAGCTAGTGATATCATCCTTGTGTCACAGATACCATTTATTACACTCATTCTGTTTGAGGTAAAGCCTCACGTCACTCAAAGGTACTCTCAAGTATATAATACAATATTGTAAGTGGAAGTCTATACTCTGACTAACATCTCTTTATTTCCCTCATCTCCCAGCCCCTGATAACTACCATTCTACTCTGTCTCTGTGAGTTCAGCCTTTTTGGATTCCACACATAAGTGGTATCATACAGTATTTGTCTTCCTCTGTCTGAATTATTTTACTTTGTGTAATGCCCTCAAATTTTGTCTAAGTTGTTGCAAATGGCAGGATTTCCTTCTGTCTCATGGCTGAATAATATTCAATTGTGTGTATATATGTGTGTGTATATATATATATATATATAGTATCTTTATCCATTCATCTATTGATGGACACTTAGGTTGTTTCCATGTCTTGGCTATTGTGAATAATGCTGCAACAAACATGGGAGTGCAGATACCTCTTCAAGATCCTGTTTTCATATCCTTTGGATATACACCCAGAAGTGGGATTGCTGGATCATATGGTAGTTCTATCTCCAATTTTTTAAAGTACCTCTGTACTGTTTTCCATCGTGGCTGAACCAATTTACCTGCCCACTAACAGTGCATTGGGCTCCCTCATCTCCACACGGGTGTACTTGAAAGTCGCTAAGTGAGTAGATCTTAAATGTTCTTACCACAAAATAGAAGTGTTAATTAGGTGACACGATGGAAATACTAGCTAATGCTACAGTGGTCATCACTTTGCATTATATAAGTGTAACAAATCAACATGTTGTACACCTTAAACTTACACAACATCAGTTATATCAGTAATATCTCAATAAAGCTGGAAAAAAACATAGTACCATTATTTCCTAGTTACAGAGATGAATACATTGAGACCCAGAAAGGTGTCCAACAGAAGCTCATCCAAGCTACAGAACTAGTAAGTGGTCCAGTTAGAATCTAGCCCCAGGCAGTTGAAACAAATATTGCTAACCATTGCACTACACAGCTTCACAGATGGGCAGTGCCTGGCTTATCACAGATGCTTTGTGCCACTGTCTGTTGAACAAAGGTTTACTAAGCTCCTAAGGTGTGCCTGGTATTAGATTTTGGGCATAAAGTAGTGATGCAGGCCTGATCTCAAAGACATTACCCTCTAATGTAGAATACAGACAATACAATAGTCAAATAAAAAAATAAAGAAGTACCTACACTTGTAATTAGTGCTCTGAAGGAAATAAACAGGGTGATGAAATAGAGAAGCCTGGGATAGTAGAGAAGACCTGGTGCAATACCTTTGCCCTGGTAAGGACTCAAAATATTTATTAACTTTAAATAGGCCTGGAAAGGAATAATGGGAGGCTGCTGTGAAACGCAAGGTAGATTTACAACCGGTTAACTAACCCTTTCCAAAGGCCGCTCATCAGTACACTGCTGTCAGTTTGGAGAGAGTGCTAACTCTGTCCAGGTCCTGAATCATTTAAAAAATGATATCCAGTTTAATACCTTCCAGAAGGTATTAAATTATGAGATTGGATTTTGAAATATGGGAAGTTTTAGTCAGATAGAGTGGAAATGATAGTGAAATGCCTGCTTTTTTTTGCAAAATAATATGGAAGTCATTCATTGTAAACATCCACAAACACTGTATTTTAAACTGAGAAACCCCAGTGTTTCCAAACCTTACCTTCTGCGTTACGCCTACATATTTCGGTGATTAGCTAAGAACAAACAAAATCATCCTGACTAGCTGAGTCTCCCTTACGGAGCCTCTATATTGGTTCCAGGGTAGGTAAAATGTTCCAAGTGCTTTCAGCAAATCATTTCTCATCCACACACAAAGGAATTTATGAAGAAGAAAGGACTCAGTGTTCTATGTCATATGACAGTCATCTTAAACATCTCCCCTACTGTAGTATATGCACTACTGGCACCTTTCAGTTGTCCATCTTTTTACCCTGGTCCCAGCTCCTCAGGCTCTGAATTCCTGGATGAGAATGTTATCTTGATCAGAAATGGTCTCAGAAATCTGACACCAGCTGATAACTTACGCAGGCATCAAATACCGATTCCAATTAAAGTTAGTGGGTCTTGGTAGGTTCTAAATGTGCACCAGGATGAGTGAATTTAGAAAATTAACTTCTATTGGCAGATAAACTCTCCACATATTTCTTTTAAATGACAGTGTTTGTTTCAGAATTGAGTATCTGAAATGCTGTAGAGTGGATATTACCAAAAGAGAAGAAAAAGGGGGATGGCCATGTAACAACAGCATAAGGGAGAAGAAAGACTGGGGGAGTCGGGAGTGGGGGGCTGAACAGACCTATTTGTCAGAGCTGGCTCTGTCACTGAATGGTTGTGCATTTCAGACAAGTCCTTTATACATTCTGGGCCTCTTATATACTCAAAGTCTCAAGTTCTTTCTTTGAAAAATAAGAATATGGAACTACATAAGAGGTGGCATTCTGGGTACATAGAAAAAACCTGACCTGCAGACTTCTGTGTTATGGCTTCTGTTTTTTGGGTGGTTTTGATTAATTTTTTTCTTTTGAGTTTTTTGATAACTATTTTTGGATAAAATTTCTATCTTATAGAAACGTTGCAAGGAAAGCACAAGAGACTCCCAAATATGAGACTCACCAATGGTTATGTTATCTCTGATCCATTTGAGAGTAAGCTGGGGCCTTCATGCTCCTTTACTCTAAATATTTCAGTGTATTTCCTCAGAACAAGGAAAGCATGTCCATAACCACAGTACACTTATCCAAATCTTTTGCTCTGTTCTTGTCATACAAATTACATCTTCAACTTGGCTTCTTTTCCTTTTGACAGAATCGCATTATTTTATGAGCAATTTCTCTACTTTTTAGCACAATATGAAATTCCAGGCTTCTGCTTTACCATGAATATGAGTTTTGTTTAGACTTGTTTGTCCTTTTAAAAATGCATTTCTCATATAAGGGCAGGTTGCTCATTTCTTTTGAAAAATAATAATATATTTTATTACTGGGTCTGAACTTTCATGGTTTTCAGCTGGAAGCAATTGACCCATTGAGATAAGGCCTTACTAGTTTCCATTTTTAGTGATAACTCCTCTGGCTCATATCACTCATTACCTGCCTAGTCTCCTGCCTGGTGTTTAAGTTTTGCAACATCTCTATAGGACAACCATATAGTTTAACATCCAAACTAGGATACTTTTGACAGTAAAAAGGACTACAATTAATAATTACCCAAGAGAGCAATACTGATACTTTCTACCTTAACATTATATATGGATAGGGTCCTACCTCCCGTTGATTCCTAACTGAAAATGGAAAATGAATGCTGGAATCTGAGTGATACCTTACTGAGAAGTTTTCTGAATAACAAAAATGAAGAGACCTCTCTACAGACATTCTGAGAGCACAGAATGCTGAGTTTCCTGTTTTGATCTCAAGGATCATTACGGAGACAAGCAGATATCTCACTCTTTCAGCATGGCAAAATTAGTGTTAAGGGAGCCAGCTTCTTGAAGCAGGCTAAACCTCACCTTGCCCTGCACAATAAGTTCCTGTTGCCTAGGTTTGGGCTTAAGAGTAGATCCAGTTCTTTGCCACTGATGGAGCTTTTTTGCTCCACTTCAGAAATCCAGAATATAAGGACATTCTCCTTTTGGGGACAGAAAAGCTGAGATTCAAAAAGGAAAAATAATTCCCACTTGCTTACTTACTCCTCGACAAACCTTCTTTACTTAGCTTTCAGGTCACCGTATTATCTTAGTTTTTCTCCTAACCCATTGTTCCCTTTTAGTATCCTTTGTTGGTTCCCATTGTTCCGCCTCATATCTTAAGCTACACCCCCCACCCTGACTCTACCAAGACTCAGTTCTTGGTTCTTTTGTTTTATTTACATTCTGGTGATATCTTCTGGTATTTTATCTTTCAATATTTAAAGGTGATATCACCTATAATCCAATGACCCACAAATTTATTTCCAGCTCAGTCTTTTCCCATGAACTTGATTTGTATATGCAACTGCTATCTCAACATCTTCATTTAGAATTGTAATAAACAAATTTAACATACTTAAAATTTTACTTATAGTCTCTAATCTTGACATTTATATCTTTCACATGTCAGCTGATGGCAATTCCATCCTTCCAGATCTCAGGCCAAAATAAGAAGAATCATATTTCCCTCCCATCCCAAATCTTAACTGCAGAAATTCTTCTGGCTCCACCTTAAAAATATATCCAAAATATGAACACTTCTTGTCAATGTAACTGCCATGATTTTTGCCCAAATCACAGCAATCTCTCACCTGAATCACTGTCATAGCTGTCAATAAATTCAACAACTTGGATGAAATGAATGAATTTCTTGCAAGACAGAAAATTTCAAACTTACTCAAGAAGAAATTATCTCAACAGTCCCATATCTATTAAAGTAACTGAACAAGTTCTTTAAAACTTGTTCACAAAGAAAACTCCACCCTTAGATTGCTTTAATTACGGAAATCTCACCAAAATATTCCAGAAAATTTAAAAGGAGAGGATACGTCCCAGCTCAATCAATGAGGCAAAAATTACACAAGTACCAAAGTCAGACAAAGACATTGCAAGAAAGGAAAACCATAGAACAATATCTCTCATGAAATAGACGCAACATTCTTAATAAAATTTTAGCAAATCAAATCCATCAATATATGAAAATGATAATACACCGTGGTCAACTGGGGTTTATACCAGGAATTCAAGGCTGGCTCTATATTCAATAGATAAGAATGAGCAATTGACAAACTGCAAAGTTAATCCTGATGACAATCTTTCAGCAAACAAAAAATAGAAGTAAATTTCTCAACCTGATAAAGGACATCTACCAAAAATCTATATTTAAGGTCATACTTAGTCACAAGAGAATGAATGTTTTCCTTCTAAGGTCAGGAATAAGGGAAGGCTATCTGCTCTCAGCCCTTCTTTTAACCTTGTACTGGTGGTGGTTGTAGACAGTGTGATGAGGAAAGAAAATAAATAAAAGTTACCTAAATTGGAATAGAAGAAATGAAATTGTCTTTAATCATAAATAACATAATCACCTTTCTAGAAAATCAAATGGAATCTATAAAAAAATCTATAATGAAATCAATTTATAAAAATAAATGTATTTTTGTATATTGGCAACAAACAATTAGAAATTGAAATTAAAATTATCATTTATAATACATAAAAAATAGACACTTTCAGGGATAAATCTGACGAAAGACATTCAAGACAAAGTACACTGAAAACTACAAAAAACTGTTGAGATAAATTCAAGAAGACCTAAATAAATGTGGATATAGTTAATACTTATTGATCAAATGATATCCACGAGTTAAGATACCGATGATCCCTAAATTGATCTATATATTTAAAGCAATTCTAATCAAAATCCCATCATGCTTCTTTCTTATAGAAATTGACAAACTAATTCGAAAATTATAAGGAAATGCAGAGGACCTAGAAGACCTAGAATAGCCAAAATAACTTTGAAAGAGAACGAATTTGGACGAATTATGCTGCCTGACCTCATGATTTATTATAAAGCTACATTATTTCAGACAATGTGGTACTGCCATCAAAATAGACAAATAGATCAATGGAACAGAACAAAGAGTCCAAAACTATGCCCAAACATATGATAAATAGATTTTTAACAAAATTGCAAAAGCAATTGAAAGGAGAACTAGTAATTTTTTCAACAAAGGCCCTATAAAAATTAGATATGGGTATGCAAAAAAATTAACTTTGATGCACATCTCATAGCATGTACCAAAATTAACTCACAATGTATCATACATCTACATATAAGTCCAAAAAGTATAAAATTTCTAGTAGAAAACATAAAAGAAAATCTTTGCAGTCTCAGGTTACGCAAGGATTTCTTAGATACAAGAGAATAAAAGGAAAAAATGGATAAATTGAATTTCATCAAGTTAATAAGTTCTGTTCTTTGAAAGGCATTGTTAAGAGAATGAAAAGACAAAATGTGGACTTCCAGAAAATAACTGCAAATCATATATATAAGGGATTTTTCCCATATTGTGTAACAACCTTTCAAAGACTCAAATAATAGGAAAACAAAGCACCCAATTAAAAAAAAAAACAAAACAACGGTGTTGAAAGATAGTTTTATCAAAGAAAGTATACATCTGGTAAATAAGTATACAAAAATATGCTCACTATTATTAGTCCTGAAAGAAAGGGAAAGTAAAACCACATTGAGGTATTGTTTTCCCCACTATCTAAAAGCAGCACATTCCTAGGAAACCATTCCTAAGCCAAAATGGCATTAAGCAAAGAGTATCCCCTGCTTTCTGAAAGCTGGAGTTAAGCCACTTTGCTTTTTTGAAAGACCTATGTTAGTATGGTAATTCTGTAAAAGGGAAAATCCTACTTGAATTTCTTTCAGTTAGTGAAAACAGGCACTAATATAGGTCTTTTGTAAAAGCAAAGTGGCATTACTCAAACTTTCAGAAAGCAGAGGATACGTAACTATACCTATTACAATGACTAAAATTAAAACCACTGACCATACCAAACCCAGTGTTGACAATAACATGGGATAACTTTCATACCCTTGTAGTGAAAAGGCAGAATAGCACTTCCGCTTTAGAAAACAGTTCATCAATTTCTTAAAAATTTAAACATACATCACCTATCATATGACCTACCCATTCCACTCCTAGGTATTATCCAAGAGAAGGGAAAGCATATGCACATACAAAGGCTTGTATCAAAATATTCTTAGTAGCTGTATTTGTAATGGTCAAAAATAGAAACAATCCACATATTAATCAAAGGGTAAATAGATAAACAAATTATGGCATCACCGTGTTACAGAATATTACTTAGGAATATAAAGGAATAAACTACTGACGCACTCTGATATAAGAATAAATCTTAAAATAGTCATATTGAGTGAGATAAATAAGGCAAAAACCCAGCATGTACCGTAGGAGTCCATTTGTATAATTCTTAAGACAACACAGGCTAATGTATCATGACAGAAAACAGATGTATGGGGGGTAGGGAGAGGAAGGGGATGGGCAAGAGGGAGGGATTACAAGGCGATGCTAGAAAACTTGTGGGAGATGATATATATTTTCATTATCTTGACTGTGGTGATGGTTTTACAGTTGCATACGTATGTTAGAACTTGCGAAATAGTACAATTTCAATATGTGAAGCTTATTATAGTCAAATTCACCTCAACAAAGTTGTTAAAATATACATCAATAAATTTGACTAAATAAAAGCAACAAACTGCAAGCAATAAGTATAACAGATGTCCAAGACATCAAAATGTAAATAACAGAACACACCTGAAAGTAAATTAAACCTAAATAAATGGAAAGACACACTATATTCATGAATCAGAAGGCTTAAGTGTTCAGATACAAATTTTCCCCAAGTTGACTTACAGACTCATTGAACAGACCTGAAGACTTACGGACTTTATAAGGGACTTCTATGAATCAGTATGGGAAAGGCAGAGAAAGCAACAGGTAAATAAGCAAAATATTTGAACAGCACTTGATGAAAAGAGAATAAAATATACATATGAAAATGTGCACAATTTCACCCATTCTCAGAGAAATGAAAATCAAAACCACAAGATTCCTCTACACAACCAATATATTGCCAAAGTAAAAGAACAGACACTAACAAAGTGGGCACTGGACAGGACTTAACCTTGGTATTCTTGAAACTTTGGGTCATATAATCATTTATTGGCGGGGGCTGTCCTGTGCACTGCAGGATGTTCAGCAGAATCCCCGGCCTCCACCCACTAGATGCCAGTAGCGCTCACCCCTTCACCCCCTCCACACTTCCAGGTATGACAACCAAAAATGTTTAGCTAGAAAAGAGGGTGGGAGTGAAACTATTTAATGGGCATTTTGCTGACCTGAGCTATATTGGAATTTGTTAGCCAGAGATAGTGGAAACAAATTTGCGACGGCAAATAATGGGGCCACTGGGGCAGTGTCTGTCACATGAATGAAATAATGCAAGTTTTAAAAAGATAAACATAAATGCCTAGAAAAAATACTGGAAACACATGGCAAAATATTGAGTGGCTATAATTGAATGGAAACATAAAGGTTATTTTCCACCTTTGTCTGTATGTACATTATTAGAATTGAATACATACATACATACATATACATATATATATTCATATATATAATTTGCACTTTGTATGAAAAACTCATTTTAAGAAAATAAATTAAAGCAAAACGCAGCTAAATATGATTCTGTGATAACTTATTTGTCAATATTCCTCTCTGTCCAGTAGAGGAAATTGGTACCTATGAAGCATTTTAAAAAATTGATCTCTACCAAAAACGTCAGCCAGTATACACAGATATAACAGAAAATGAATATAACAGAAAATGAGCCCATTTGTAAAAAGCCATTGACATTCAGGGCTGGGTCACAGATGGCTGATTATTTTATCTATCCAGACGGGTTCATGTTTTAGAAACCCAATACTGAAAAGTAAGAAAATTCTTGGAGTTAATGATTAGGTGTAATAATAACATCATCATATGTTTGACCTTATCAAAACTAATTCCTTAAGCCTTGCTTGCTGAGATGGGTTATTCAGATGTGACTCTTCCCACTTGAAAATGGCACAGAAGGCCAAAGGGCTGATATAAAACCACCCTAGTAGATGCAGTGATAAGATCAAGAATTCATGACATGACCAAGACTAGTGTATTGTCAGCCTATGGATAGATTAGAAGCAGAACTTTCCTGGACACATTCTCCTGAAATATGATAGTACATAACTGACTGTGCTCTTACTCTATTGCTGGTATTGTTCTAAGTGCTTAAGATATACAAACTCATTAGATAACCACATCAACACATGGCTTAAATTATTATATACCTACTTTATTGATGAGGAAGATGAAGTGCACAGAAGTTGAGGAATTTTCCCAAGGACACTTAGCTAACAGGTGGCAGAACTGGAATTCAAGCCCAGATGTTATGACTCCAGAGCCAGCCCTCTTTAAGTACAGCAGGTTCTTCCCTCCCAAACGACCTCATTTTACTTCTTTCTTTCTTTTTAATTTTATTGAAGTATATTTGATTTACAGCGTTGTGTTAATTTCTGCTGTACAGCAAAGCGACACAGTTATTCATATATATGTTCTTTTTCATATTATTTCCACTATGGTTTACCACAGGATATTAACTATTGTTCCCTGTGCTATACAGTAGGACCTTGTTGTTTATCCATCCTGTATATATTATACTAGTTTGCATCTGCTAATCCCAAACTCCCA
The DNA here is from genome assembly GCF_005190385.1 of Monodon monoceros. NCBI lineage: Eukaryota > Metazoa > Chordata > Mammalia > Artiodactyla > Monodontidae > Monodon > Monodon monoceros. The sequence continues at coordinate 94,913,765 of NW_021703782.1, forward strand.
ATCCTTCCGTTCTCAATCCCCTCTCCCCCTTGGCAACCACAAGTCTATTCTCTATGTCTGTGAGTTTGTTTCTGTTTTGTAGGTATGATATGTTCATTTGTGCAAACGACCTCATTTTAAAACAGTGCTATTTAATATATATTTTGAGACATAAAGACAAGACAGTCATAAAGCATCTCCTTTTTGTATGTACTTGCTTGTCTGATAGTAGATAGTAGGCAAGTGTATGCTAAAAAACATCCAGCTTGCTCTCCACTCAAGGGGACAAGTACCCCCGGTTGCATTTCTCCTGAGAGATCTCCTATTTTCACAAAAGCTCTATATTCTCTCTCTATGTTCTTATAGTTGTTCATAATAATGCTAATCAGTATGGAGTGTCTATGTATTCATGCAGTTCCTCCAATAGTCCTTACAGAGTTTGCATTGCTTTCCATGTTTTTCAATTGAGGAAGGTAAAGAAACATAGATACTTTTCCCAAAGCTGAACATCTTTAAGTGGGAGATTCTGGATTCAATCCAGATCAGTGTTATTTTTAAAAATGCCCCTACAGAAAAAACAAAAGGAGATGCACCACTTTCTCTCGAATTTAGCACCTCTGTTAAATGAAGAACTGCAACCTCTCCACAACGTCTCCTGTTCCCTCAAAATATAAGCAAACAGCAACAACATTAATGACCATCCCATGATGGTCATCCCATCCTATACACCATCTTTAAAAGTCTTGTTCTTTTAATTTTTCAGGGGGTAGCGAGAAAGATATCAACAGCCTGCCATCTTGTGCCCCGACAGAGTCATAGTTAATCTGTTTCAGTCAAACTCCAATCCTAACACCTTGTCATGCATTCGAGATTTCTTATAATGGCCACCAGGAATGGGTTTACAAAGGGTAAGGGAACATGGTGAATTGTATGCAGTACAATATTTGTCTGTTTTTTAATGGTTAATTTCTATTTTATTTTGAGATAATTTTAGACTTACAGAGGAGTTGCAAAAACAGTATAGACCTCATAAATCCTTCACTCAGCTTCCCCCTTATATTAGTATCTTACATTATCAGAAGATATTGCCCAAACTAAGAAATCAACCTTGGTATAACACTATTCACTAAAGTAGAGAGCTTACTGACGTCACCAGTTTTTACACTAATGTTCTTTTTCTGTTCTAGGATCCAATCCGGAATTCCACACCACATTTAGTTTTTCTGTCTCTATAGACACCTCTAATCTTGACAATTTCTCAGTTTTTGCTCATCTTTTATGACTTTAATACTTTTGAAGAGTAATGGTCAGTTATTTTGTGGAACATCCCTCAGTGCGGATTTTCTTATATTTTCTTTTGATTATATTCAGATTTTGTCTTACTTCCCACTAAGGAAACCCTAAAGGTGATTTGCCCCTTTTCAGTGTACATGTCTTTCACTGTTTGTTTGGATTTATTCCTACGTACTCTGCTCTTCTGGATGCCATTATACGTAATTTCAAGGAAAATTTCTGGCCCTTTCCAGGAAAAAGAGGGGACAGAAGCAATTTGTTTTTAATAAGTCTCCCAAGCTTTGAGCGAGATTTATCTCTAACCATGCAAGCCGGATCTGATGAAATTTCCATCTTGTGAGACTTTCCTCAGACAGCACTACTGCAAGCAAAGGAATGCACACGGTTCAGACTCTATGCATTCTCACTGCATCATATTAGGAGGTACCATGTCAATACGTATTACTGGTTATGTTAACCTTGATCATTTGGTAAGGTGAGGGATGACAGAATTATCCCCCATAAACTTAGTAGCTTCACTTTATAATCATGTAATATATTGGTGCAAATATTCCATTTTGACATTGTGCAAATATCCCATTTCTGTTTAACATTCTATGACCCATTTTAGCAACCTTTGATGGATCTTGCCTGTAGCAATTATTGCTGTGGTGTTCTAATGGTTATTTTCTATTTCTTGCCTTCCCTCTCCATTTACTAATTGGAATTCTTCTGTAAGGAATTGTGTATTTTTCTATGTCTATTTATCTGAAATCTGGAAAACTGGGTCCTTTTTTTCCCCCTTTGGAGGACTTTCAAAGGGAAAAAAAATGACCTTAAAAAATAGTTTTTAAAGCTACCCTTTGGCAACGAGAACTAATTTCAAGGAAAGTGTCCAGCCCTTTCTAGGAAAAAGAGGGGACTGAAACATTTTTGTTTCTAGTAAACGTTCCAGACCTTGAGTGAGATCTACCTCTAGTCATGCAGGCAGGATCTGATAAAATGTTCTCTCTTCTAGGCTTTCCTCAGACACCTCTAGTGGTAGCAGAGGAACACACAGAATTTAGACCTGCAGTTCCCTTACAGCAATTTCCCTCCTCTTCCTACCTTCCTCTTATGCTTGGGAGCCAAACCTTGCCCAGTTATACTGGTGAATTCAAGAATCATTATCTTTGAGTCCAGAAGTAAACCCATGTACCGAGGTCAATTAATCTATGACAAAGGGGGCACGAATATACAATGGAGAAAAGACAGTCTCTTCAGCAAGTGGTGTTGGGAAAGCTGGACAGCTACACGTAAATCAATTAAATTAGAACACTTACCCACACCATATACAAAAATAAACTGAAAATGGTCTAAAGACTTAAATATCAGACATGACACCATAAAACCCCTAGAAGAGAACACAGGCAAAACATTCTCTGACATAAACTGCAGCAATCTTTTCTTGGATCAGTCTCCCAAGGCAAAAGAAATAAAAGCAAAACTAAACACGTGGGACCTAATCAAACTTAAAAGCTTTTACATACCAAAGGAAACTATCAACAAAATGAAAAGACAAACTACAGAATGGGAGAAAATATTTGCACATGATGTGACCAACAAGAGTTTAATAACCAAAATATACAAACAACTCATACAACTCAATATTGATAAAGCAAACAACTCAATCAAAAAATGCGCAGAAGAGGCTTCCGGGAAGATGGCAGAAGAGTAAGACGCGGAGATCGCCTTCCTCCCCACAGATACACCAGAAATACAACTACACGTGGAACAACTCCTACAGAACACCTACTGAACGCTGGCAGAAGACCTCAGACCTCCCAAAAGGCAACAAACCCCCCACGTACCTGGGTTGGGCAAAAGAAAAAAGAAAAAACAGAGACAAAAGAATAGGGACGGGACCCGCACCAGTGGGAGGGAGCCGTGAAGGAGGAAAGCTTTCCACACACTAGGAAGCCCCTTCGTGGGTGGAGGCTGCGGGCGGCGGAGGGGGGAAGCTTCGGAGCCGCGGAAGAGAGCACAGCAACAGGGGTGCGGAGAGCAAAGCGGCGAGAGTCCCGCACAGGGAATCAGGGCCGAACGGCACTCACCAGTCCGAGAGGCTTGTCTGCTCACTCGCCGGGGCGGGCGGGGCCTGGGGTTGAGGCTCGGGCTTCGGTCTCCGGGAGAGGACTGGGGTTGGCGGCGTGAACACAGCCTGCAGGGAGTTAGTCCGCCACGGCTAGCCGGGAGGGAGTCCGGGAAAAGTCTGGAGCTGCCGAAGAGGCAAGAGACTTTTTCTTCCCTCTTTGTTTCCTGGTGCGCAAGGAGAGGGGATTAAGAGCGCTGCTTAAAGGAGCTCCAGAGACGGGCGTGAGCCGCGGCTAAACGCGCGGACCCCAGAGACGGGCATGAGACGCTAAGGCTGCTGCTGCCGCAACCAGGAAGCCTGTGTGCGAGCACAGGTCACTATCCACATCCCCCTCGCGGGGACCCTGTGCAGCCCGCCACTGCCAGGGCCTCGTGATCCAGGAACAACTTCCCCGAGAGAATGCACGGCGCGCCGCAGGCTCGTGCAACGTCACGCCGCCTCTGACGCCGCAGGCTCGCCCCGCCCTCCGTGCCCCTCCCTCCCCCACGGCCTGAGTGAGCCACAGCCCCCGAATCAGCGGCTCCTTTAACCCCGTCCTGTCTGAGCGAAGAACAGACGCCCTCCTGCGACCTACACACAGAGGCGGGGCCAAATCCAAAGCTGAAACCCGGGAGCTGTGCGAACAAAGAAGAGAAAGGGAAATCTCTCCCAGCAGCCTCAGAAGCAGCGGATTAAATCTCCACAATCAACTTGATGTACCTGCATCTGTGGAATACCTGAATAGACAACGAATCACCCCAAATTAAGGAGGTGGACTTTCACAGCAAGATTTATAATTTTTTCCCCTTTTCCTCCTTTTGTGAGTGTGTATGTGTATGCTTCTGTGTGAGATTTTGTCTGTATAGCTTTGCTTCCACCATTTGTCCTAGGGTTCTATACGTCCGGTTTTTTTTTTTTTTCTCTTAATAATTATTTTTTTATTTTAATAACTTTATTATATTTTATCTTACTTTATTTTACTTTACCTTCTTTCTTTCTTTTTTTCCTTCCTTCTCTCCTTCCTTCCTTCCTTCCTCCCTCTCTCCCTCCTTTCTTTCTTTCTCTCTTTCTACTTCTACTAATTCTTTCTTTCTACTTTTTCTCCCTTTTATTCTGAGCCATGTGGATGAAAGGCTCTTGGTGCTACAGCCAGGAGTCAGTGCTGTGCCTCTGAGGTGGGAGAGCCAACTTCAGGACACTGGTCCACAAGAGACCTCCCAGCTCCACATAATATTAAATGGCAAAAATCTCCCAGAGATCTCCATCTCAACACCAGCACCCAGCTTCACTCAACGACCAGCAAGCTACAGTGCTGGACATCTATGCCAAACAACTAGCAAGACAGGAACACAAACCCACCCACTAGCAGAGAGGCTGCCTAAAATCATAACAAGTCCACAGACACCCCAAAACAAACCACCAGACGTGGACCTGCCCACCAGAAAGAAAAGATCCAGCCTCATCCACCAGAACACAGGCACTAGTCCCCTCCACCAGGAAGCCTACACAACCCACTGAACCAACCTTAGCCACTGGGGACAGACACCAAAAACAACGGGAACTACGAACCTGCAGCCTGTTAAAAGGAGACCCCAAACACAGTAAGATAAGCAAAATGAGAAGACAGAAAAACACACAGCAGATGAAGGAGCAAGATAAAAACCCACCAGACCTAACAAATGAAGAGGAAATAGGCGGTCTACCTGAAAAAGAATTCAGAGTAATGATAGTAAAGATGATCCAAAATCTTGGAAATAGAATAGACAAAATGCAAGAAACATTTAACAAGGACGTAGAAGAACTAAAGATGAAACAAACAACGATGAACAACACAATAAATGAAATTAAAAATACTCTAAATGGGATCAATAGCAGAATAACTGAGGCAGAAGAACGGATAAGTGACCTGGAAGATAAAATAGTGGAAATAACTACTGCAGAGCAGAATAAAGAAAAAAGAATGAAAAGAACTGAGGACAGTCTCAGAGACCTCTGGGACAACATTAAATGCACCAACATTCGAATTATAGGGGTTCCAGAAGAAGAAGAGAAAAAGAAAGGGACTGAGAAAATATTTGAAGAGATTATAGTTGAAAACTTCCCTAATATGGGAAAGGAAATAGTTAATCAAGTCCAGGAAGCACAGAGAGTCCCATACAGGATAAATCCAAGCAGAAATATGCCAAGACACATATTAATCAAACTGTCAAAAATTAAATACAAAGAAAACATATTAAAAGCAGCAAGGGAAAAATAACACACAAGGGAATCCCCATAAGGTTAACAGCTGATCTTTCAGCAGAAACTCTGCAAGCCAGAAGGGACTGGCAGGACATACTGAAAGTGATGAAGGAGAAAAACCTGCAACCAAGATTACTCTACCCAGCAAGGTTCTCATTCAGATTTGATGGAGAAATTAAAACCTTTAAAGACAAGCAAAACCTGAGAGAGTTCACCACCACCAAACCAGCTTTACAACAAATGCTAAAGGAACTTCTCTAGACAAGAAACACAAGAGAAGGAAAAGACCTACAATAACGAACCCAAAACAATTTAGAAAATGGGAATAGGAACATACATATTGATAATTACCTTAAATGTAAATGGACTAAATGCTCCCACCAAAAGACACAGATTGGCTGAATGGATACAAAAACAAGACCCATATATTTGCTGTCTACAAGAGACCCACTTCAGACCTAGGGACACATACAGACTGAAAGTGAGGAGATGGAAAAAGATATTCCATGCAAATGGAAACCAAAAGAAAGCTGGAGTAGCAATTCTCATAGCAGACAAAATATACTTTAAAATAAAGACTATTCGAAGAGACAGAGAAGGACACTACATAATGATTGAGGGATCGATCCAAGAAGAAGATATAACAATTGTAAATATTTATGCACCCAACATAGGAGCACCTCAATACATAAGGCAAATACTAACAGCCATAAAAGGGGAAATCGACAGTAACACATTCATAGTAAGGGACTTTAACACCCCACTTTCACCAATGAACAGATCATCCAAAATGAAAATAAATAAGGAAACACAAGCTTTAAATGATACATTAAACAAGATGGACTTAATTGATATTTATAGGACATTCCATCCAAAAACAACAGAATACACATTTTTCTCAAGTGCTCATGGAACATTCTCCAGGATAGATCATATCTTGGGTCACAAATCAAGCCTTGGTAAATTTAAGAATATTGAAATTGTATCAAGTATCTTTTCCGACCACAACACTATGAGACTAGATATCAATTACAGGAAAAGATCTGTAAAAAATACAAACACATGGAGGCTAAACAATAAACTACTTAATAACGAAGTGATCACTGAAGAAATCAAAGAGGAAATAAAAAAATACCTAGAAACAAATGACAATGGAGACACGATGACCCAAAATCTATGGGATGCAGCATAAGCAGTTCTGAGAGGGGTTTATAGCAATACAATCCTACCTTAAGAAAGAGGAAACATCTCAAATAAACAACCTAACCTCGCACCTGAAGCAATTAGAGAAAGAAGAACAAAAAAACCACAAAGTTAGCAGAAGGAAAGAAATCATAAAAATCAAATCAGAAATAAATGAAAAAGAAATGAAGGAAACGATAGCAAAGATAAATAAAACTAAAAGCTGGTTCTTTGAGAAGATAAACAAAATTGATAAACCATTCGCCAGACTCATCAAGAAAAAAAAGGAGAAGACTCAAACCAATAGAATTAGAAATGAAAAAGGAGAAGTAACAACTGACACTGCAGAAATACAAAAGATCATGAGAGATTACTACAAGAAACTCTATGCCAATAAAATGGACAACCTGGAAGAAATGGACAAATTCTTAGAAATGCACAACCTGCGAAGACTTAATCAGGACGAAATAGAAAATATGAACAGACAATCACAAGCACTGAAATTGAGACTGTGATTAAAAATCTTCCAACAAACAAAAGCCCAGGACCAGATGGCTTCACAGGCGAATTCTATCAAACATTTAGAGAAGAGCTAACACCTATCCTTCTCAAACTCTTCCAAAATATAGAAGAGGGAGGAACACTCCCACACTCATTCTACGAGGCCACCATCGCCCTGATACCAAAACCAGACAAGGATGTCACAAAGAAAGAAAACTACAGGCCAATATCACTGATGAACATAGATGCAAAAATCCTCAACAAAATACTAGCAAACAGAATCCAACAGCACATTAAATGGATCATACACCATGATCAAGTGGGGTTTATTCCAGGAATGCAAGGATTCTTCAATATACACAAATCAATCAATGTGATACACCATTTTAACAAATTGAAGGACAAAAAACATATGATCATCTCAATAGATGCAGAAAAAGCTTTTGACAAAATTCGACACCCATTTATGATAAAAAGCCCTGCAGAAAGTAAGCATAGAGGGAACTTTCCTCAACATAATAAAGGCCATATACGACAAACCCACAGCCAACATCATTCTCAATGGTGAACACCTGAAACCATTTCCTGTAAGGTCAGGAACAAGACAAGGTTGTCCACTCTCACCACTCTTATTCAACATAGTTTTGGAAGTTTTAGCCACAGCAATCGGAGAAGAAAAGGAAATAAAAGGAATCCAAATCGGAAAAGAAGAAGTAAAGCTGTCACTGTTTGCAAATGACATGATACTCTACGTAGAGAATCCTAAAGATGCTACCAGAAAACTGCTAGAGCTAATCAATGAATTTGGTAAAGTAGCAGGATACAAAATTAATGCACAGAAATCTCTGGCATTCCTATACACTAATGATGAAAAATCTGAAAGTGAAATCAAGGAAATACTCCCATTTACCATTGCAACAAAAAGAATAAAATATCTAGGAATAAACCTACCTAAGGAGACAAAAGACCTGTATGCAGAAAATTATAAGACACTGATGAAAGAAATTAAAGATGATACAAATGGATGGAGAGATATACCATGTTCTCGGATTGGAAGAATCAACATTGTGAAAATTACTCTACTACCCAAAGCAATCTACAGATTTAATGCAATCCCTATCAAACTACCACTGGCATTTTTCACAGAACTAGAACAAAAAATTTCACAATTTGTATGGAAACACAAAAGACCCCAAATAGCCAAAGCAATCTTGAGAATGAAAAACAGAGTTGGAGGAATCAGGCTCCCTGACTTCAGATTATACTACAAAGCTACAGTAATCAAGACAGTATGGTACTGACACAAAAACAGAAAGATAGATCAATGGAACAGGATAGAAAGCCCAGAGATAAACCCACACACATATGGTCACCTTATCTTTGATAAAGGAGGCAGGAATGTACAGTGGAGAAAGGACAGCCTCTTTAATAAATGGTGCTGGGAAAACTGGACAGCTACATGTAAAAGTATGAGATTAGATCACTCCCTAACACCATACACAAAAGTAAGCTCAAAATGGATTAAATACCTAAATGTAAGGCCAGAAACTATCAAACTCTTAGAGGAAAACATAGCCAGAACACTCTATGACATAAATCACAGCAAGGTCCTTTTTGACCCACCTCCTAGAGAAATGGAAATAAAAACAAAAATAAATAAATGGGACCTAATGAAACTTCAAAGCTTTTGCACAGCAATGGAAACCATAAACAAGACCAAAAGACAACCCTCAGAAGGGGAGAAAATATTTGCAAATGAAGCAACTGAGAAAGGATTGATCTCCAAAATATACAAGCAGCTCATGCAGCTCAATATCAGAAAAACAAACAACCCAATCCAAAAATGGGCAGAAGACCTGAATAGACATTTCTTCAAAGAAGATATAGACTGCCAACAAACACATGAAAGAATGCTCAACATCACTAATCATTAGAAAAATGCAAATCAAAACTACAATGAGATATCATCTCACACCAGTCAGAATGGCCATCATCAAAAAATCTAGAAACAATAAATGCTGGAGAGGGTGTGGAGAAAAGGGAACCCTGTTGCACTGTTGGTGGGAATGTAATGGATACAGCCATTGTGGAGAACAACAGTATGGACGTTCCTTAAAAAACTACAAATAGAACTACCATATGACCCAGCAATCCCACTACTGGGCATATACCCTGAGAAAACCATAATTCAAAAAGAGTCATGTACCAAAATGTTCATTGCAGCTCTATTTACAATAGCCCAGAGATGGAAACAACCTAAGTGTCCATCATCAGATGAATGGATAAAGAAGATGTGGCACATATATACAATGGAATATTACTCAGCCATAAAAAGAAATGAAATTGAGCTATTTGTAATGAGGTGGATGGACCTAGAGTCTGTCATACAGAGTGACGTAAGTGAGAAAGAGAAAGACAAATACCATATGCTAACACATATATATGGAATTTAAGAAAAAAAATGTCATGAAGAACCTAGGGGTAATACAGGAATAAAGACACAGACCTACTAGAGAATGGACTTGAGGATATGGGGAGGGGGAAGGGTAAGCTGTGACAAAGCGAGAGAGAGGCATGGACATGTATACACTACCAAACGTAAGGTAGATAGCTAGTGGGAAGCAGCCGCATAGCACAGGAATATCATCTCGGTGCTTTGTGACCATCTGGAGGGGTGGGATAGGGAGGGTGGGAGGGAGGGAGACGCAAGAGGGAAGAGATATGGGAACATATGTATATGTATAACTGATTCATTTTGTTACAAAGCAGAAATTAACACACCATTGTAAAGCAATTATACTCCAATAAAGATGTAAAAAAAAAAAAAAATGGGCAGAGGATCTAAATAGACATTTTCCCAAGGAAGACATACAGGTGGCCAGCAGGCACATGAAAAGATGCTCAACATCGCTATTTATTAAAGAAATGTAAATCAAAACCACAAATCTCACACCTATCAGAATGGCTATGTCATAACATCATCAAAAAGTCTACAAATAATAAATGCTGGAGAAGGTGTGAAGAAAAGAGAACCCTCCTACACTGTTGGTGGGAATGTAAATTGATGCAGTCACTATGAAAACAGTATGGAGCTTCCTTAAAAAAACTAAAAATAGAACTACCATATGACCCAGCAATCCCCTTCCTGGGTATATATCCAGAAAAAATGAAAACACTAATTCAAAAAGATACATGTAGCCCAATGTTCAAGGCAGCACTATTTACAATAGCCAAGACATGGAAGCAACCTAGATGTCCACTGACAGAGGTATGGATAAAGAAGATGTGGTGTATATATATACAATGGAACATTACTCAGCCAATAAAAGAATGAAATATTGCCATTTGCAGCAACATGGATGGAACTACAGAATATTATACTTAGTGAAGTAAGTCAGACAAAGAAAGACAAATGTTGTATGATATCACTTATGTGTCGAATCTAAAAAATAATACAAATGAATCTATATACAAAACAGAAGCAGTCTCATAGAAAACAAATTTACGGTTACCAAAGGGGAGAGGGAGGTGGGGAGGAACAAATTAAGAGTAAGGGATTAACAGATACGAATTACTATATGTAGAATAGATAAGCAACAAGGATGTACTGTATAACAGGTAATTATATTCAGTGTTTTGTAATAACCTATAATGGAACATAATCAGAAAAAATAACCGAATCACTATGCTGTACACCTGAAACTAACACAATATTGCAAACCAACTATTCTTCAATAAAAAAAAAAGAATCATTAGCTTTTTTTAAAAATTTATTTTTGGCTGTTATGGATCTTCATTGCTGCGTGCGGGCTTTCTCTAGTTGCGATGAGCAGGGGCTACTCTTTGTTGTGGTGCGCGGGCTTCTCATTGTGGTGGCTTCTCTTGTTGCGGAGCATGGGCTCTAGGCGCATGGGCTTCAGTAGCTGTGGCACATGGGCTTCAGTAGCTGTGGCACATGGGCTTCAGTAGTTGTGGCTCATGGGCTGTAGAGTGCAGGCTCAGTAGTTGTGGTGCACGGGCTTAGTTGTTCCACAGCATGTGGGATCTTCCGGGCCAGGGTTCGAACCTGTGTCCCCTGCATTGGCAGGAGGACTCTTAACCACTGCACCACCACGGAAGCCCAGAATCATTAGCTTTAATTGGAGATTTTTTTTCAAGATCCCAAACCTTAAGATTTTTCTAACCTTCTTTTCCACAAAAGTTTCCCTAATGACAAAAGATTACCTTTTAGATTTTGGGAGACAGTATAAGATAAATAAACAAAAATCAGTTATATTTCCATATACTAACTATGAACAACCCCAAAAGGAAATTATAAAAACAATTCCATTTACAATAGCGTTCAAAACTACAAAATACCTAGGAATAAATTTAACCAAGGAAGTGGAAAACTTTTACACTGAAATCAACAAAACTTTGCTGAAAGAAATTTTAAAAGAACAAACAAATGGAAAGATCCTGTGTTCACGGATTACAAGACAATACTGTTAAGATGGCACAACTGCCCAAAGTGATCTACATATTCAATTCAATTTCCATTAAAATTAACAGCATTTTTTGAAGAAATTGAAAAACTGATCCTCAGACTCATATGGGATTACAAAAGGCCCAGAATCACCAAAAGTATATTGTAAAACAAGAACCAAGCTAGAGGAATTGCACTTTCCAATTTCAAAGTTTACCATAAAGCTACAGTGATGAAAACAGTGTGGCACTTATAAAAAGCTAAATATATACACCAAAAGAATAGAATTGATAACCCAGTAATAAACCCTAAACATCTAAGGGCAACTGATTTTGGACAAGTGTACCAAGACCATTCAAATGGGAAAAAATAGTCTCTTTAACAAATGTTGCTAGGATGACTGGATATTTACATGGAAAGACTTAATGTAGATTTCTGCCTTACACCATATAAAAAAATTAACTCAAAATTTAACTATTAAAAATGACCAATTGTTGCCTTTTCCCCTTCCCCAAACATGTAGAAACAAAATGACTAAGAACATTTTTAAAAGTCTTACCCACAAATTAAAACTCTAAGAAATGAAAATTAAAATCATTAAATTAAAACCTTAGTAGATGGATGAAACAGCATATTAGGTATAACTCAAGAGAAAATTATTATAAAGTAGTTCTGAAAATAATGCTTGAGTACAACACAAAGAAACAGAGATGTACCATAACAGAATTGGTTAAAGGGACATAGAGAATGGAATGGAATAAAATGGTCTAATAATACACACTGTTTTACAAGTGAAGAACAATTCCACCACAATAATGCAAAGAACATCTTTAAAGCAGCCATACCGAAAAGCCACCTAGCTACAAAGGAATAGCAAATGGACTAGGAATAGACTTGTCAACAATAAAAATCAAAGGACGTTGGCAAAATAACTTCAAAGTAGTGAGAAAAGACAAATATGTACCCAATGCGTACACATAAGTGTGTAAATGTGTACTTACCGAATTCTCTTTCAAGAAAGAGAATGAAGAAGACGGCAGAGTAGGAAGACCCCCTAGCTCACCTCCTCCCAGCAACACACCAGCTACAACTCCATATAGAACAACTCTCTCTGAGAATGACCTGGAGACTAGCAGAATAGCTCTTCTACAATTAAGGATATAAAACACACACACACACACACACACACACACACACACACACACCCTCGTGGGTGACCCAAAAGAGGAAGGGGATATCAGAAACTCAGAGGTCCTCCTTAAGTAGCAAGGGGTTAGAGCCCCACAATGGGCACCACAGCCCTCTTTACTGGTTTTGAAAACCAGCAGAGTTTACAACCAGGAAAACCTGAGGGCTGTAGGAAACTGAGACTCTGCTTTTAAAGGGTGTGTGCAAAAACTTACTTGCTCTGAGTCCCGCTCACAGGCTGCAGATTGAAAAGTGCCTGACACTCTAGCCAGTCTGCCAAGGCTGCTCCAGCACATCCCCCAGCCTGCACCTGACTCTGGCTCCACCCTCACCCCCCCCCCACCAAGGCGGTGGCTTCTGACATTTCCGGGGAGGAGCTCTAGCCTGTGCTAAGCTCCAACTCTACCCTTTTGACTCTAACCCACCCCTGCCAAGGCAGTGACTTCTGACATACCTGGGGAGGACATATCTCCAGCTCTGGCCCTTCTGGCTTCAGCCCACCCATGCCAAGGTGGCAGCTTCTGACGCACCCAGGGAAAAGCCCCAGCCCATAATCACTTCAGCTCCAGCTCTTCCACTAAAGCCACCAGGCACACACAATCTACATGGGGAAACTCCTACATGCATTAGTGTAATAAAACACTAACTTGTCGAAACTGTGGTATATGGCGAAAACAGTATTTCAAGAGGTATGATCGCCTCAATAATAGAAAAGGGAAATGGCTATGGATCAACAATGCAAGCAAGCATCTAACAAGTTAGAAAATAACAAGTAAGACTAAAGAAAATAGAATTAATGAGTTAATTAATAATGATATGAATTAAAAAATGAAACAAACACAGATTTAAAAAGTTAACAAAATCAAGAAGGGATTTATTGAAAATGAGGCTTGGATTCAACCCAGTAAATGTGGAAGGGAAAAGAAGGGCTAACTGCTTTGGATCAGAGCTAGGAGAAGCTGTTGCATTGCGACAGACCTGCCGTTAGGTTTGTCAGGGCAGGGGGACTGTGCTTGCTTCCCCAGGAACATATGTGGGCTAAGTGAGAAATAGAGTTTAGTGGGGTCTTCTTGGTGGGTCTTGTCCAATAGGCGGTGGAGGAACAAGGAAAACTCAGTAAAAAGGGACTGGTGGTGGACATGTGGAAGCCTGTGGAATAAGGACAGATCCCCAGAGACCTCCCAGAATAGAGCTGGAGAAGCCTGGGGTCAAGAAAACTGCAGGGAGAGGTGTTCAACATGGAAACTCTGACAAGTGAGGGAAATTACCCTCGAGAGAGAGAAAAAAAAAGCTGCAATTTTCTACTAGACCTGGAGACTGAGAAGTCCAGCAGGCATGAGAAATGGCCCGTCTTCTTGCCCCCAGCATCCCTTAACCCAGAGGGGAGCTCAACAGAAGCTGGCAAGTGGAAGATGTGACCTCAGGATAGGCAAGGTTCTCCTATAGTAGTGAGTAACCCAAAGCTCTCAGTGACTCAGAGTTGATTTCTTATTCTCACTGCAGTCCGTCAGGGGCTGCCACGGGTGTCTGCTGAGCACAGCTCACGCAGGTGCACAGGCTGATGAAGCCTCTGTCTGGATACATACTTCCAGAAGACATTGTCATTGTATAAGCACTACATTGGACCACTGCATGATGACTGTCCTTCTGTGAGTCCATGGTCTCATCTTGAAACGGAAATTAATGTTTTAGTACAGCAAAAAGAGCACTAGATCAGCACTTCTCAGATTGTGTTCCAAGGAGCATGTGTTTTCTGTGTGTCTGTGTGTGTGCGTGCATGCACACACAAATCTTAGATTAGAAAAATTTAATTAAAAAAATGTTTTCCTCTAATGTGTATTTCAGGCAACACACTGTTGCAAAGACCAGAATACAAGTAACTCCCAGTATTTTGTGTTATTTTTGCTGTTGTTATCATCCTCCAGACAGGTCCTTGTGAAACAGCATTCTACTTTTATGTTGCGATTCTTAATTCTGAGATGCCATTGTAAAGCATCTTCTTGCTTGAAGGCAATATGACCACTAGAGGGCAGCAACCACAAGACAGAGCAGTCCCTTTACAACACGGGTACATTTAATCTCTCTGGATGAGGCTTCAAGGGTTTGAGCAAATGAGTAGTTGCATCAGGACTTTGGAGAAATGGAAGCTGATTTTTGTCAAGCTCTTTCTCTGACTTTGAGCAAACTGGTTTCGGGCTCTCTGTGTCTCTGGGTCCCTCTAGGCACATAGTACAGTGACTAAAAGAAACGAGGGGCTTCTGTGTTTCTTTTCCTAACCATTCCCAGTAGCTGTCTAAGGCCCTTCAGTCTCCATGTTTAAAGCTAACCATAGAGCAACAGCTTCTCAGTGGACTCAGAACTGACCTCCTCTCCATCCAGCCAGTGAGAACTCCATCCTCACGAGGCAGTTCATGCTTCTCTGAGCTGTAGGGGACTTTGTACATGAAAGCTAATGTACATGAAAGCTAAGCCTCACTCCCCTGTGGGCAGGAAAACAGATCACAATTAGATGAACCAGGGACCTTAATAAATGCAGATGTCTTTAAATAAACAAGTATCTTTGGGGATATAAATATGAACAAAACCATACTTCACAATTAGAGATGAATGATGAGTGAATGAGTCAGTTGAGGGTGGATTGAAGCATTAGGTCTGCAATGAGCAAGTCCGAATCCCAGCTCTCTCACTCATTGCTGATGTCTGTTCCATTATTTAGTCTCTCTGTGCTTCAGCTTCTCCATCTGTACAGAGAAAGTGAGGATACCTACATTTTAGTTGAATAAAATAATGCATGCACAAAGCCAAATACATGACAGTGACTAAATATTCATCTTAAGGAAAAACAGAGAGAGGGAGCAAAAGCAAACTTTGTGTGTCTACTAAATGGTACAGTGGAATCAACAAGAGCTTGGAACATATCAAGTTTGTGCTCAAATTTGGTATGAACACAGAACACAGCCTATAGGTGTTCTGCCACCTATAGGCTATGTGACCTTGGACTTGTCATCAACTCATACTGAACTTCAGTTTCTTATTTGGAAAACTAAGGTATTGATGGCTACTTGTGTTGAGATCTAAAGACGACAAGGGATGTGAAGTAGCATCAAGTTGGTAGATACCAAACTGATTATTATTTTCCATATCACACTCTTTTCCAAATGCCTACAGATTAATGCTATAATACAATCTCATCATCAACCTTCTAAATCAGACATTATCATTCCCATTTTACAGGCCAAGAAACTGAAGGTTAGAGAGCTTAAGTTACCGGCCCAGAGGCACAGAGTCTCAAAGTGGACAGTGTCTGGTTTCTGACAGGATCGTGTCCTTAGTCTAATGCCTCGTGATGCCGTTAGCTGTGGTATAGACCTGTTGACCTATGCTGACTACCAGAACTACCGCCTAATGTTCCTACTTATAGGGGCTGTTACCACTGCAGAACCTCCCCAAAGCTGAAAGAGTACACTTTTCCTTTGCTCACCTTTTTCTCCTGCAGTGTGTGCACTGGCTACATACACCCACTAGATGGTGCCGATACCCTAGCTTTGGTTCACTTTGGTTTCCATCTTCTGTGTGAATTAAAAATTTACCTTCTGCATGAACAGATCTAAATCTCTACATAAATCCCAGCTTGTGAGACTCATTTACTTGTAAAGATTTTAAAAAAATATTCAGGGTGAACTCTGGAGGCTTAGTTATCTTGCTTAAAAATGCGGACCAACCCTCTATAAATTCACTCGCTGAGGCCCCTCAATAGCCATGAGCCATCACAGTGCTATGTGTGTCTCTGCTCCAGGGTGAATTGGGAATTATTAGCAGCTTTTTCTTGGAGTGTATAGATCGATGGGCCCAGGAGAGCCCATCAGGACTTCATGGCTTTTGCTTACTGCTCTATGGAATGAGACACGGAATATGGGTAGGCTCACAGCTGATACGAGGATAGGGCAGGCTATCCCAGGAGGTTAGATGACTCCCTTACCCCAAATTCTTCCCCTCGTAGCCTGTTACAAATGTCTATGATACCATCATTTGTTTAAGGCATTGTACTCCTTTATATAATAACCATAACAATAACATAGCAACGATAACCAACCTCTATATATCATCTTGCGTAGTTTACAAAGCACAGCTCTCTCAATTATTGTATTTAACACACCTGGAGTGACAGGGTATTTATTCCATTTTACAGAGGAGAAATTGAGCTCAAGAGAGTAAGTGAAATCCTAAAAATCTCCAAGCTACTCAATTAAAATGCTAGAACTCAAACCCAAGACTTCTGATTATCAGTATCGTATCCATGTCACTGCGTGAGACTCAAAACCTGTATGACATCCTGTCATTTACAATGACAGTTCCTCTACTGCTATTCCTTTACTCTTCTTATTGTCTCTGAATTTCACCTCTCCCCAAAATTCAGAGTCCCTGGAGGGAAACTCCCATTCTCCTTCCCTCCCTTCCTCTCTGCCTCTGTCCCATCCTCCATCAGCCCAATAGTACATGCTGTAGGAGCCAACAGAGGAGACATGTCTGTGTCCCATGCGCAGAGCACCAGAGCTGGAAGGGATGATTGGGATTATCTCATCTAACCACCCTCTTTATATGTAAGGAAACCAAGCCAGGAAGGAGAAGTATTCCTAAATGTGATACCATGGGATTATCTCAGATGACCTATTTTTCATGAAAGCCAGTCTTCACCTTGGTATCCATTAGTTTGGAAACTATGTTCATGCCAACTGCGTTATCCTTTAAAACAGGGTCTCATATAAGTTTTCCACAGATGCAGCTGCTTCCCCCCACCCATAAGCCTAATCACCAAATAAAATATCATTGGGATTGACATAGATACACAAAAATGTATAAAATGGATAACTAATAAGAACCTGCTGTATAAAAACATTAATAAAATAAAATTCAAAAAAAACCAAACAACAACAAAAAAAAACCCTTTGTGCTGTGAAATCTCATCAGAGTTGAAATCTTTATGTCATAACTTTTTTACTTTAGGGCCTAAGAAGTCTGAGCTGTAATTAGCCCTTTTGTTTTTCATTTGTCTCGTAGCCTCTGTTTGTCTTGTACACACTTCTGCTATTTACTCACCTCAGTGTATCATGGTTGTCTTTCTCTTTGCCTGATTCCCCCATGGAGCAGAATATCCCCAAGGACAAGAACTAAATCTTAGAAATCTTTGTAACTCCGGATGCTAGTTTAGTTTTTGGCAAAGAGTAGATGATCAATAATTAATTGCCAAATTGAATTACACTGCATTGAATTAGACCTACCCATTAGAAACCGCCTCCCTGCACATGTATCGTCAAGGTTTTAAAATCCAGATGGGTATGAAAAGGTACCTATTAATAGATATTTAAGCTTTAAGAGCTTTTGAGACATTTACGGTTTAACAAGCATTCTCTTTATCCTGAGCTCAAGGTCCTTACTGCCTCACCGGTCAGATGAGGGCAGATGAATTAAAGATTAAGCTACACAGAATCTGGTAATTAAGTAAATATTTATTGAGCTCCTTCTATGGGGAAAAGGAAGTAATCAAGAGTTCTAAAGATGGCAGAATTCCTATGGGCAGCAACAAATCAAGGACCACCAGCAACAGGAGGATAGGTGGAACCAGGCCTTGAATGGAGGGTTGAATTTGGAAAGGCACAGAGGAATCCTTCCAGCAGGAATGAATATTGTGTGGTTTAGGCGTCGCCGTGATAAGAAAGTCTGCCTAGTGCCCTGGCTCCAGGGATGTAGAGCTCCATCATTTTCAGAGAGAGAAGGGGCTTTCAGGTCTTCTAGCTCAACCTCTCCTTCTATAGCTGGGGAGACTGAGGCCCATAGCGGGGAGGTGACTTAGGCAAGGTCCCCCAGTGAGTGAGTGACAGAGCTGGGATCAGAGCCCAGTCTCCTGACTCCCAGTCCATTGCTCTTTTCACCACATTTCTTGAATAATCCACTGTGCACCTGGCGATGCTTTTCTTTCAGAGTCCAGCCACTATTTCGTTTTCTCTGCATGGCAGGCAGCCAAGAGCCTCCTTGAACTTCATGTTACCATTTTGCCCTCTGCTGAATGGGATATTAAAGTGTTCACTTGGGGGATGGGTCATGGGGATCCGTCAGTAAATGTTTGTGAATTGCTCTGAGCTATTTGGGCCAGAGGGACTCCAGAAATGGGAGACCCCAGTGGCAGTGGTGGTGGTATCGGAGCCCTTCTTGAGGTCTTGCCTTTGCTCTGCAGAATTAAAGAGATGGTGGAAGTGATAAACTATTCCTTATGAGCTGTATTTGTGTTGAAAGCACAGCATGAGTTCCCTGAGCGCTCCCTCTTGCACAACCACAGCTATGCACCAATCCTCCTGGGTCCAGAGATGGAACTTTGCTTAAATGCATGGAATTTATTCTTAGTCCTTTTCTTAATTATGACTTTATTTTTATTTCTCTGGCGTTCTCTAGGGGAGGGGTTAGAGAGGAGAGGAAAAGGAAGGAAGGAGGCAGGGAAATGTGTTACAGATTCAAGCCTTTTTTTTTTTTTTTTTTTAATGTTTCTGAGCTGCTTGCTGCCTGCAAAGTAAAGGGATTTAACGGATCTTGCAGAGATGCAAACTTCATTCCAAGGAAGCTGGAGCCCAGAAGACACGTAACAAATACAATGAAAACATAACTTCAGGTGAGGGCAATTGTTATTTGACTAATAAACCCCCTAGGCTGATGGAAAAAAAGACTGAACCTTTCATTCATCATCGAATTCAATAAACAAAGGGGGTGGACGTTCAGGGTAAGAGGACTATGTAGTCATGTTGAGGGTATTTCAGCAAATTGCTATGTAATCACCACCACCACTGCTACCCCAGGTTAGTCATGCAGCCTTCCCTCCTGCGTCCAATTTGGCCCAATTTGGCATCTCACAACACTGAAAACTTTATTCACTCTCATGAGATGGTCCTTGTTCAAAATCCAGTTCAGAACAGGTCCCCTGAATGTCTACATCTGTGTCCTGTCTTAGTGAGTCTTCTTCAATATCTGGAGCTCCTCTACAGTAAGTACGTTGAGTGTAGGCGCATTCCCGTTACCTGTTCTCTCACTCTTGCCCCGCCTCCATCTGTATCTTCCTTACCTCCTTCTTCCTCCCTGCCCTTTTTATTTTCCTTTTTCACCATGATCATTATGCCACAGCTCTAGGATACTTTATAGTCCCCAGAGGAAGGGAGTAAAAAGAAAATGGACTTCGGAGGGAAATATCTTACTTGTGAATCCTGGCCCGCATAGGGACTGGCTGTGGGAAATGGAGCAAATCCTGAAACTACACAAGACTTGAGATTTCTCATCCACAAATTGAAGGAAAAAAATCAGTGGTCTAAAGGCTTCTTGTAAGGATAACCTGAGAGAGTGAAGTAAAACACCACAGTGCCACCTGGGGTAGAATAAGCACTTGACAGATGTGAGTGTCTGCACGCTCCTTTGATCTTGGGCTCAGATGGTGGAGACTGGGAGTTCTGTCTCATCCAAGCACAGCTACAGAGCAAATGTATGACCCTGGGGGAGATCCAAGGGGACTTCTCCTCAAGTGCTTCCACAAGCTCTCTTTACCTCCTTTCCGCCATGGAATATTTAAGCCTTCTGCCCAAGGAGGTAGTGAGCATGATCTTTAAGAAGGTGGGTTAAGGAGTAGAAGACAACTGGGATGGAGCCCAACTGCTCCACTGACTAACTCTGCGACGTTGGACAAATGGTTCATATTTTATCTCTTCTCCAGTTTCCACATCCACAAAAATAGGGATAATACCTTCCTCATATGCCTTTGTGGTGAGTAGCTAGTGAGGGTGAAATACTTCAAATGATACCTGGCACACAGCAATGTTGGTTACTATTATTTTTGCAAGAGTGGCCCGGCAAGGGCAGCTGCTTTGTGCCATGGGACTTCGGTGAAACAAGAAGGCACAGGGAACTGGCGGAGACCGTGCTTTCCTCTGACTGGGCAATGCTCCCACCTCCCTCCCTCACTTACAACTGATTGGTAGGGCATACGCACTTCTGGTCCAGCTCAAGGGTTTCCTGCCCCATGAAGCCTTCTAGTTCCATCTCTTTCCTCCTTTCCACCTCTAGACGTGGCCACCATTTCCTCTGAGGTTCCAGAGCACCATATGTCCTCTTTGATGTCAGTGAGTACTGTCTAACTAGTGCCATTGAAATGGATACTCAGGGTTCGGTTGTCATGCCAGGATATGAGCTCCTGGAGGGCACAGACCATAGCTTTTACCTCTCACCCTATCTATTGGCCCGGGTTGATGTAGTCGGTGCCCATACAATAAGCAGGTTGGTAAATGAATGGCCTACCAGTTGCGACTCAACTATGTCAGGACAGTGATTTTCTGAACTATGTGGTGGTATTCCTTCCAAAGGAAACGTCATAAGCAATGAGATGTGATGAACCTTGGAAAGTGATTTGGCTTCTAAGAAACATCCTGTAAGATATTTTCGATGGTGGTTTTGAACTTACTCATTTCAGCTATTCAGAATGAAGCATGATCATTGATTTGTATTAGCAAATAGCAAAGGGATAGACGAACGAAACAAAAGGGGAGGCTTGCTCATACCCTGCACTGGGTGTTGAAGTTGTCAAAGTAACCCGCTGTTGTTGAATGCTGTCAAAGAACAGACCGAAAGGAAAACAACTACATCTCAAATGCCCAGTGCCTGAATGGGTAGAGAGGTTTTATTGTGTTGGTCATAAATAGCTTTCACGAAGTTAGAGTGCTTACTTGAACCCTACTTGAACTAGCTGGATGCTGGTGCATTCATGACTCAGAGAAGAATTTTTTTTAAAGGTTTTGGGTTGCTCCCACTTCTTGTCATGGAGTGAGCCAATTTATAAAAATTGTTTATTACTCCGTAGCCCAGCTGGACCCCAGAAGGATGGGGCTGTTGTGACCATGGAAAATAACACAAATGCACACAGACACCAAAATGAAGTCAGAGATCTTCTGGAGGCTTAGATAAACATTTAGTCTCATAAATAAATACATTATCAGACCACACAAAGCACTTCCTACCCGGTCTCTTCCTCAGAAGTCACAGTCCAAATAGCTTCTTTAATTTGTCCAGGTTCAAATGATGAAGATGTACTTATTGATTACCTACTGGATGACCAATTCCAAGCCCCATGTTCCAAGAGAAACAGTAGCAGAAAACATGGTCCCTTGCTTCTTCTAATAATTTGGTACTGTAGATACAGAGGCAAAATGCACAAACTTAAATCAATTAGTAACAAACGTAAGCCAGGATGAACACTAACTTGTGATGTCTTGGGAAATGGATTGCAAGGTAAGAGGTCTGAGTCCCAGAGCTACTACCAATTTGCTGGATGACCATTTATTCATCCACTCATTGGATAAACAAATCAGCACGTATTATGGATCAGGTACTATGATAGGTAGTGCAGATATCTTGAACAAATCATTTATTTTTTCATTCACTTATTCAACAGACAGTTAATGATTATACAATACGTGAAGCATTGTGCCAGGTGCTAGGGAAGAGGGGAAGATAAGTCCCTGCCCTCTGCAGGTCAGACTCCTCAAGACAATGGTGAGTGTTGGCGTGGGGGAGGGTGGTAGATTCATTGGTTTCTACTGTCCTTTCTGCCAAGAATATGCTAAGCAGCAGATTGGAGGATTATGTGGTTCATTTGCTAAGCGTCAGGTCAAGAAGATGAATGGTCATTTGTAAATATGGGATAAACCCCTGGACTTTGAATTGCAGACTTTTGGATGGGAATCCCCTGAGAGCCTCACAGCACAGCACTCACGTGCCTATGTGTTCCGTTAAGAATGCAAGTCAGCCCTGTTCATCCCCTTGAACATATACATTTCTTTATAGTTTACAAGTCGCTTCCATGTGGACAGTTTTATTTGCTCCACATAACAATCTCATGAAGTCAGGGGTTTAATATTCTCTTTTTAAAGATAAAGAAACTGAGGCCACAAGTGGTTGAATTTACTTACTAATGTCTGGGAGGAGTAGAGCTGGGGTCAGAGCCCAGGGCTCCTACTTCCCAGTCTGGGTCTTCTGCAACAGCAACAGTATTTATTCATTCGGGATGCATGTTCTGAGGGCCAGTTATGGCTCAGGCATTTGGCAAAGTCCTGGGAAGTCATGAAGAATCATGCAGTCATCTAAACGATGTTACAGTCAGTTCTCCTCTAATTCTTGATCAAAATTAACAGGCTATTACGCTGCTTTGTAGCTTTTTGTGTAGTTTTACATGCAGTTTAAAGTACGAGTTCCTAGATCATAAGCTCCTTATACTCAGGTGCCAGGTAAACAACTCTTGATGAAGCACTTTCATATCTTCATATCAGTTCAACTCATATTGGTGGCAATGTGCGTGTGTGTATAAAACATTATTCCTATTCATTAACCATGAAGTGTCTATTCTGAGAGACCCAAAATTATACACTTGATTAGTAGAAGATCTAGAATTTAATCCTAAGTCATTTGTCAATCAGCACTTTATCATGTGCATCCCTTAAAGAACACTCCATCCCACTGTGCCATGTATAGGACGCAGAAGAGTATTTTTCCTACGGTAGCAACTCAAACACTTATCGTAGAATGAGTAGATTGGACATGGATTCATTTAATCTCTGAATGGGCTCTACATTCAGCCCCTAACATCTAACTGTCACTAAGTCTAAGAAATAACTTTCCTCCTAGACACAAGAGTACTTAGAGAGTTTGAGATATAGGGAAGAAGTGAGAAGAAATCAAAGAGTGAAAGACGAAGGAATGATAACTAAGAGAGGCAGAAAGACCGAGAGCTTTGGCATCAGACCTGGGTTTGATGTTAGTATCGCCACTGACGTGAGTATACCTTCAGGCAAGTATTTTAACTCTTGGGTCTTCAGGGATGGTTAAGAGGATTAAGGGCAATAATGCATGGTGAACATTTAGCACAGTGCCTCCTCTACAATAAATACTCAGTAAACACTAACTCTCCATTCTAATACAAGCAGAGACAACTGTAAGAGCAAATACAGAGTGGTGAGGAAGTGTAGCATATGTTTGGGGGGAACTCTGAGGAGGATAAAGTATATGCATAGGGACATAGGAAGAGATGAATTTGAAAGAGTAATACGGGTCCACATTTTAAAGAGCTGTCAGTGCCATTCTAAAGGGTTAGAATCTATCCTGTTGCTACAAGGGGTCTCTAACCAGTTGGGTCTTTTATAAACATGTTGTGGGTTTAGGCAGGGGAGAGTCCGTAAGTAGGGAGATGCCAGGAAGCTACACAAAACTGGAGTAACATTCACAAAGATCCTTTTCCCCTGATTTGCCTTTAGTAATGGCTGTAGGAAAAAGTACCTGGTACCCAACTGTACAAACCTGAGCCACTCTGAGTTTCTCCAGGACACAAATCTTCATCCACTGCACGGTTAGAAAAGGATATATACATATATTTTACAATGGATTAGCCCTTTTTGGACTGTGGCCACACCATAGAGGGTTTTCTCATCTATTTTGAGTTCTAATTGATTACAGCATTTGGAAAAATGTACAGCAAATTGCTCTGTTAATCAAGGTAAATCAAGCTGATGTCATAGATGCTAAATATATGTTTTTGCAGTAATACTATTTATGTGGCTGGAACCAAGGCTGCTGTCAGTGTTTCCACTTGACAGCTCTGCCTTCTCAGGAGCTCATGGCTTATCTCTGAAAGCATTTAGTGGTTCATCTTCAAGGCTGGATTCCTGGGTCCTTCTCCCTACATCTAAGGAAGGGGTCTTGGGAGAGGGCAAGGCTGCCTCCTTCTGTACAGACTCAAAGGCAGTGGGAGTGAGGTCATGCCACAAAGGCTAGGAAGACAAGGAAGGGGATATCAAAGGCAGACGATTTTATGAAACCAGAAGGACCCTGGCACGTCACATCCTTTGGCTGATGAGAGAATTGAGGGATAAGCAGAGAACTCTGTTGAGATACAGAAGATCACAGTATGCAAGAATCCTCAAAGACCATCTAGTCTTCCTCGTTAAGACCCTTGAAGCATGGCTACAAAAAGGAGTTTATCAGCAATCACAAAGCAAGTTAGTCTCAGAGCTAAAATTAAAAATTAGGTGTCCTCACTCCTCATGCTCTTTCTAAATGATAGAAAATGTTGTTGTCTTGTTCTTTTCTTTTTCTTTTCCCTTTTCCTTCTTTCTCATCATCATCCCTAATGTTCAGTGTTATCCGTAATGCTCACTATGTACCAGGCTATGCAATAAGCACTCAATATTATTATAACCATGTAAGGTCACCATTACTTATATTCTTACTTTTTAAATGAAGAAATGGAGACTTAAAGAAACAAAGTAGCTTGATCAGAGAAACTCTGCTAATGAGTAGCAGTAACAGGGATTAAAACTTGGAAATATCTAACGCGTATGCTTGTGCACTTCATCATCATAATCCATTTTCTATCATGTTTGCATACCTTTTTATTTATTTATTCATTTACTTTTGGCTGTGTCGCGTCTTTGTTGCTGCGCACGGCCTTTCTCTAGTGGCGAGCAGGGGCTACTCTTCGTTGTGGTGTGCAGGCTTCTCATTGCGGTGGCTTCTCTTGTTGCGGAGCACGGGCTCTAGGCACGCGGGCTTCAGTAGTTGTGGCACGTGGGCTCAGCAGTTGTGGCTCACAGGCTCTAGAGCTCAGGCTCAGTAGCTGTGGTGCGTGGGCATAGTTGCTCTGCGGCATGTGGGATCTTCCCGGACCAGGGCTCAAACCCGTGTCCCTTGCATTGGCAGGCGGATTCTTAACCACTGCGCCACCGGGGAAGTCCCTGCTTTCTAAACAACTCTTTGAATGTGGCACTCTGTACTTCACGAACAATATTTTAAAAATTCACTGATGATGAATTTTAAATGATGCTGAGAGTCACAGCTGGTCACTCTCTTGCAAGTTGAGGGGAAGTAACTTGTTGAAAGTCACACAGCGAGGAGGTTTTAGAACTAACCATCAAACCTATGGATATTTCTGTGCGTCTGCATATAGTAGTGAGTATATGATAATGAAGGAAGGTAAGAGAGAAAAGAACTAAAACTCAGCTCTGTCCCTAAATGGCTGTATCCTGATCCTGACCAATTTCCTCTTCTTCTCTGGGTCCTAGTTAGCATGTTTGTACCATGAAGACACTGAGCTTCCTGTCGAGTAGTGTTATTCAAAGAGAAACACCAATAGCGATAGCAAGAAGAGGAAGGAGGGGAAAGCAGAGGGAGAAAGAGATCCAAGAATACACATGCAGAACTTCTAAAACCAGGAAGGATTGAAAGAAAGGATTTGGGATGAAAAAAGAGAACCAGAAAATTCACGCTCAGGTCAGTTTTTGAGGGTCATCCATGGCCTGGGTGGTGCCCCATCAGGACTAGATCAAAAGCAGAACAGTGACGCAATCAGCTGTTTGTGTACAGATGCTGGCCTTCACATTCCCACATGGGAACATCTGCTGGGGACAACAACTTGACAAATAAGCAGGCAATTAGGTAGCAGATATATCTGTGTCAAGAACATGGGACCACCAGCAGCGGGGAGGTTGCAGCAGAGGGAGATGGCTGTGCTGGGAAAGATTCTCATGTGAGAGTCAGACAACCTAAGGCAGAAGAAGGGAGACAGGGTCAGGGACAGAGTTCAGCAGAGAAGATCATTTGCTGCTTGTTTTGCAGCATGGCTTTATGATTCTCAGTCTTGGCTATAAATGATAATCACCTGCAGATTTTAAATGTCCTGATGCCCAGGCTGTACCCCCAAACAACTCAATCAGAGTCTTTTGGACTGGAGCACAGGCAGCAGTGTTTTTTACAGCTACTTAGGCAATTCCAATGTGCTGATAAGGTGGAAAAACAATGGTCTGGAGGTCTCTAACCTTAACTACTCGGGTTGGTGACACAAAGACAGTGGTCTGTAAAAGCTATCATCTTCATTCCTCTATGCTTCTCTTTGGAATAAATCTAAGTATGCATTTTGAGTTTATACAATCCCATTTCAATGGTCTAGGCCTCAAGCAAAGTCCATCTATTCCATGAAACAAATACAAACTACTTCTACCTCCGCTACTAGCTGATTGTAAACAAGTTGGTGCTCTCTTCAAGATGCCATTACCTTATCTGTTGTCCCATAGAGTTGTTTGTTGGGAAGTAAAATGGGATAATGTATACTTAAGGGTTTAAAACAGGCTGGGAACATAATAGGTGCTCAACAAGCGTTGGTGGAATTTAATCTGAGTCACACACACACAAAAGGAAACATTATAGCAAGTCAGTTTGGGCATCGTTCTTGATGCCCTTGTCTCCATCAGACACCACAGCCAATCCGTCATCAATCTCGCAGATATTATGCCCTAAATATTTCTTAAGCCTATTTCTTTTTCTCCAGTCTCAGTGCTATTGTTCAGGCTCTTACCATCTCTCATCTGAACCACTGCAACAGCCAAGAACGAAGAGCTTTATGTCCCCAACTGTGTAGCCCAGGATCAGACGGCTTCACACGGAACACACATTAAATGTGTTCCATACGCCACAGACAGAGGAATTCACAACAAACAAATATCACCTCAGCTCACAACCTGTCAGGGATTCTCTGTCATCCAGAGGACAGAGACGGAGCTCTTCAATGTAGCATGTAAGACTCTTCAGGACTTGTTTCCACTGGTCTTCCCACACTCACCTGTTTATAAAGCTCTCTCCACCCGTTCACCTCTCTCCCACCATAACCAAGTTCATATCCCAATGCTATCAATCTACTTAGATTTTCCTCTGACTGCACTTGGATGTTTTACACATCACACCCTTTTCTTATGCTGTTTGCTCATCTCAGAATACCTTTCTGACCTTTATCCTTCACCTAGCTAACATAATTCTATTCCTTAAGCTCAATTTAGGCACTACCTTTCTCAGGAAGCCTTCCCTGATTCCTTTGCCTTGGTTTCCATTTCGTTCTATGCCTCGCGTTTCCCTCTATCATAACATTTCACATTTTGCTGGAATTATCCAAACACACTTATGAATTTCAGCCAGTAGACTGTTAGCTCCTCCACGACAGAGCTATAGTCCTCCACTATATACAGTCAGGATATAGAGGACGTAGATGCTGCTTCAACTCATAGCAGATGCTCCATCACTTGTAAAACTTCAGCACAGTGAACCTGAGACATTGTAGTGAGCTTTGTTCCCAAGGAAGAGGTTGTTTTCTCTCCCACGTCTTCTTTTCCACTTACTCATGGGGAAGGGCCAGGACTGGGAGATCTGTGTTCAAACCCTGCTGGTCAGGCAGCTCCTAACTAAGGCCAAGGTCCTAAAGGCAGTCCTCTGGGAATCTTTTGCAGACAGAAATGGAGCCATGCAGGAATAGATCTCAGTCTTATTTCTTTCCTCTGGACCAAATTGGCTCTGAGTAATGCCTCTGTGATCCTAACCACATCCTCCTTTTCCACTGCCAAAAACAAGGGGATAGAGATAAACCATAGCTCAAGCTCTAAGAATTTGGAGAAGGTGACTCGCTTGCTGGGTCAGGGCCATATTCTAGGAAGGCTGCTTCCACCCCCTTGGGTCTTAGATTAGACCGTGTCCTTCCAGTCTTATAAAAAATGGATTGTCAACAGCAAGTCAGAAAATATTAATGAGGTGGGCAAGAGATGCCCCCCAAAGGGGGAGGATTGCAGAAATTGCTGAGGAAACGCTCAGTAAGATGACATTTCTAAAGAATTTGCCCTCTATTTCTAGTGACTTTCATACAAAGTTACTGTTAACTCCCCCATCTGCATTGGAAATATTTAGATCCTATGTTTGATTTCAAAAAATTAAGCATGATTTGAATTGGAAGCAATGTTAGAGATAATCTGGGCCAAACTCAGAGCTTTTGCTTTTCTGAAGGGAAGTGGGGGATTTTGTTTTCCTGGTCGCCCAATGTTTAATGTCCTCTTTTTAACCAGACTCCCATTTTCCTTTGGTTGGTTTGCAGTAGACAGAATTTGAAGATGGCCCCTAAGATTCCTGCTCCTGTGTACATTCTATGTGTAACAGAACCAATGGAATATAATGGTATATCACTCTCATAATTAGATTAGCAATCAGTCAACCTTGAGTTGATCAAAAAGGAGATTATCCTGGATTACCTGGTCTAATCAGATGAGTCATTTAAAAAAAAGTCATTTAAAAAGAAGTGTCAGAGGGACACTCTTGCTGACTTGAGGACAAAGAAAACTGACATATTGTGAGGTTCAGGCCATGAGGCAAGGACTTGAGGGTGGCCTCTAAGAGCTGAGAGAGGTCCCTGGCAAAAAGCCAGCAAGAGAATAGGGACTTTGGTCACACAGCCAAAAGGAATTGAATTCTACCAACAACCACGTGAACTTGGAAGAGTACTCTGAGTCTCAGGTGAGACCACAGCCCAGGCTGACTGACACCTTGATTTCAGCCTGGTGAGACTGAGTAGAGAATGTATTTATGCATTGCCCAGACTTCTGACATACTGAAACTGTGAGATAATAAAATTGTGTTGTTTGAGCTGTTACATTTGTGGTAATTCCTTGTACAGCACTAGAAACTAATACAGGGTCCATTTCTCGACTGTTGGTTATATGAACAGGGCCATCTCACCTCCATTTCAGCAATGGCATGTGACCCAAGCTTAAGCTAAACACGGCGTTACCTCCTCCTGTCCACAAGGATTGGCTCAAGACCAACATGTGAGCCAATCTGTGCCTATGAGAATCAGGCCAAGTTCTTTTGTTGGATCTGTTTAGGAAAGAAAAGTGCTCTCTTTTCACTGAAATTGAAGCTGAGGGCATTTAGCTCTGGAGCTGATGTCAACCATACTGCCCCCATGTGGAATTTGGGAGTGAAGCCAACATTGAGAAGAATAGGTTTCAGCAGTGGAGAAAAACGGATTTCTTGACCTATTTTGAGTCCTGGATCAAAGTGAGCCTAAAGGAGAGCTTACCCATGGAGGTTTCAATTACCTAAACCTGTAGCATCCACATTTAGTTTAAGACAGCTTGAGAGCAGGTTTTTATCCCATGCAATAGAAAATGCTCTATCTGAAATATGGACAACTTGGCGCCAGAGAAGGAATATGTTGATCCAATCACACAATGTTGTAAGTATGACATAGAAGGAACCAGGTTTCCTCATGTCCATTCAAAAGGGATCAATATTACCTTATTTCTGTGCCGAGCCCCTACCTGGGAGCCATGAATTATTGATTTCCCAGGAAAAGAATATAATATAACAGCGACAGCAACAATAATTACAGTTCAATGAGGGTTTATTACTAGCCAAGCTTTTTGTTATGAAGTACAAATGGTATTTAATTTTATATTTCTATAAACCTTAAGAATTTTGTATCTTAATCATCTCTATTTTAAAGATGGAAGTTCAGAAATGTAATAACCTAATCAAGGTCACATAGAGGAGCCAGAATTTAATCCTTATCTGTCTGTCTCCAAAGTCTATTCTCTTAACTAATGTATTAATTGTTGCTAGGATAAAATAGGAACAAAACAAACCTAGGGGATGTTTCTGTATTACTTCAAATTTATTGTAAGAATATGTCATAAAGGCATCTTTTCCTAATTAATTAATTAATTAATTATTTTTGGCTGTGTTGGGTCTTTGTTGCTGCACGCAGGCTTTCTCTAGTTGTGGTGAGCAGGGGCTATTCTTTGTTGCGTGTGCAGGCTTCTCATTGCGGTGGCTTCTCTTGTTGGGGGGCACAGGCTTTAGGTGCGCAGGCTTCAGTAGTTGTGGCTCGCGGGCTCTAGAACGCAGGCTCAGTAGTTGTGGCACACAGGCTTAGTTGCTCCGCAGCATGTGGGATCTTCCCGGACCAGGGCTCGAACCCATGTCCCCTGCATTGGCAGGCAGATTCTTAACCACTGTGCCACCAGGGAAGCCCAAGGCATCTTTTTTGATTAATACAGATCCACAAAGACTGGTGATATTTCTTAGCCAAGCAGCACTACATGCTAGAAGAAATCTTTAATCCCTAAAGTTGGAATATTAAATTGTACATCTCTTAACCCTCCTTTATTTTGAAGACTATACAGGAAGTATACTTGGAAGGAAAAAATGCAACTCGCTATGAGGGAAAAAAAATTCAAACTAGCATTTGGGACACTTGTATTCAAGTTCCTATTCTTCCTACAATTCCCTATGTGATCTTGGCCAAATCACCTCTCTATTGGCCTTTGTTTTGTGACCTATAAAATGAAGGAATTTATATTAAAATTGATGAAAAATCTTTCATGTGTAGAAAACTTTGTCCTATTATGAAGACATTTTGGTGGGACTCCAAATACTCCACAAACATTTTTGGCTAAACCTATGTTTACTTCAATTTAGATCCTTTGGTTCAGTCCTGGAGTGCCTCTGAGATGTTCAGCCACTGGAAAGCCACTATGCCCAAAGTATAAAAATATGGTTCATTAGTTAAGCACTTATCTGCTAAGATGCTTACAGAATTGCATATGGCATCCTGTTTATTAAACACACATTACCAATGAGGAAATAGAGCTACAAAAAGTTACATAACTTCACTAAGGAGCAGCACCGGCAAGTGAAAATGGTAAAGAGTTTAGATTTAGATGGACCTGGGTTTGATTCCTTCCTCTGCAGCTTACTGACTCTGGGATCTTAAGTATGAGAGTCGATTTTATGAAATCTGCTTTTTATGAGGGGGGTCAAATGCGTCGCAAGATGACAGAAACAGTTCAATGCCATTGACACAGAGATCACATCCTACACTTTCGCTACCATGTAGAACGGGAGCAGTAAAACACCGGATAGTGTATGCCAATATAGATACAGCAAATTAATGATTACAGTTCCCTCAAAGATAATAACACATATAATTACCTCATGATAATAATCTCATGAGGGAGGGGTTATTTATTATTACCATCATCATTATTTGACAAAGGAGGGAGCTGAGGCTCAGAGAGGTTAAGTAAGTTGCGTGAGGGAATAGCCAGAATTTGAACTCAGTACTGTCTGACTCTTGAACCTGTGCAGAAAAGCACTAGATTATAACTATGCACCCTTTCCTTTTCTGGAGAGAATTTCCTTGTCTGATGTAACTGTAGTGTTCTATTTGGGGATTGCTTTGGGATGAAGCAGAGCCATCACTTTTAATGATTCAACTCATCTGAAGTATACCAGATCCTTTCTAGAAGAACAGAGGGGAACTAAAAATTCCCTATAAATGGAGATCACTTTGTTCCCCTGAAAAGAGCTTGCTTTATAAGCCACACTGTAGGAATCACTCTAGGGTTTGTTTCACTTTGTTGTTTTTTTTTTTTATTCTTTTTTCAGTCTTTGTTTCTTTCTTTAAGAGAGAGTCATAATTGCTAAGATTTATGCAGGAAACATTTCTCTAGAGGAGTCCAAACAATTTTGCAGAGTTTCTTAACCTCCTTAGCTGCCCCCTTGGGGTCCCTCCAAACTGCTGTCTCATGAAAGAAGGAGTGCCCTACCCAGCCTTTTGGGGAGAACATATTCAACCATTTCTCAGATGTATCATATACATGAGAGATGGGTGGCAGTGGGGGGGGGGAGTCCTCAGGCATTAGATCATCTGGTTTATCCCAACACTGGGAGATTGTTCCCAGTTGGATATCTCAAGTGTTGTGAATGGCTGCTAATCCGAAGGACTGCACATCTGTTATTTGACGCCCGCCCTTGAGCAGCAAGAGCTACTGATGGAACAGGTATTGCTTTTCTTTCTTTAGATTATCCATGGCAAGCCTGCTAGATAAGAAAAGCCCAGAGATCATCACTGTACACACTAGTAAGACTGAATTATGCTGGTTTTATGATCTGATGCTAGAGGAGGCACAGACACCATGTGCCCACTCCTTGACTCTAGCCAGCGGAGGAGGGGGAGTTGAAGTAGGAAGAAAAAGTAACAGGAGGAATGTGGAAAGATGGAAGAGGATTGCCCTCTGTCCTTTCTGCCTTTGTAACCAGCATCATCCCCATCCATCTCCTAACACGGCTCTCATTTCTTCCCCTGCACTTCCAGTGTAACTGAGGGTTTAATCTACTCAGACAGTGGCAGAATCGGTTGTACTTTCTCTTTTACTGCATTTGCAGTGGGTGTACAACACGTCTTCATTAACTCTCCATGACATTCAGAATAGCTTGGGATAAAAAAGACACTCGATCAAAAAGGAAAAACAGTTCCCCGCCCTCCCATCTCCAATCCAAGCATCCCCCAGGGCATGTATTAATTACTGAAGATGAATGCTGGACTTTCCTTCTCTGCAGGGGCTTTTAAATTGTATTGCTCTGTCCTGTCAGAAGATGGTGCTTCATCTTACAAACCGGGAAAGGAGTTTCAACTTCTTATGGAAGTAGCAGCTAATAAGGGCTTCTGTTACTGAGTTCCTATAATGTATCTAGCATTGTTAGATTCTTTTCATGAATTAGCCCACATAATCCTCACACCTACCCTGCAGAACACATTATTATCCCCATCTGTTGGATGGAGAAACTGACTCCAAATATCATGCTATTTCCAGACAACAGGTGGCTCCTGATGGTTCAAACATGGAGAGAGGCTATAGTTCCACAAAGTGATCTTGTGTCCACGAAGAGATTGTCACAGTATCTCCACTGTTGGAGCCTGATGGGAATTGAGAAGATGATTCTCAAATCCCAGTTTATGTGTCAACCTTCCAAGGAAGGTTTCCTAGCTGCAAATAAGATGAAACTTTTCTTTTTTTTCTATCAAGTGGGGTTGTTACTGTTTCCATAGGGGAAACAATGTTCAGGTGCAGCTGACCTGCCTTTGCTTAACTGTTTTGTTGCCAAAGTACCTTCCAGACATCCCCTTTTTCTCTCATCCTTGCCCAGACTCACCTGAGTAGTTATTGACATTCCACAGGTGAAGCTAGAGCGATATTAAGAGTCCAAAAGGACAATATGTATCGACGTGTTTTCCTGGGAACACTAGTCTCAATGCTAATTTTCAGAATAATAATTTTTTGAGAAATCCTAAATATTCTCCCCATCCTTTACTCATTATTTCAAGACACACGTGCTCGTTGAATATTCTGAGATGTCCGACAGGAAAACAAACAAACTAAAAGAGAAAGAAAACAAAGCACAAATAAAAAACATTTGTTTCACCCCTCTGCCTTTTCCTCTATTTAAATTTGGAAAAAGAAAAATTCTCCCTGGAAACACCTGCTCATAGATGGAACTATGGCACAAATAAAATGAGGATTTCACTGATTCTCCAGATAGATGGACACTCTCCCTCTTCTGAAATCCTGCATTGCTTTATCTGTATTGCTCTTTTGGTTTATAGATTAAAGATGATAAGCTAATGGTGAAAGACAGATGTATAAACAGATAAAGGTGAGCAATATGTCCTATCTTGTTCTTTTTTCCCCTCTAACTTGCTTTCCCTGATTACAAACGAATATATGTTCATTACATAAAATTCAGACTTATACAAATGTAGAATCCGTATGACCTACCTTGGGCTGTGCCAGGATTTCCTTCACATTCTCTCACAACAGCATAAACGCTCTTAGAGTGGGCACATAGCCTGATGCCTCGAACGCTGCAGGTTCTCAGGAGAGGTGAGTTGAATAGCTGAACGAGTTTTGTTTCATTAATTTTACTCAACTATGAGTCTTATTCAAGTTGACTAACTAATCTTTGCTCCTCCATACCTAGCATAGTGCCTAGTAGACACCCAAAACAAACACAAAAACAAAAACCACTACAATCATTTGCCCTTTAAGAGTGCTTCTCAGCAGCCCTTGAAGGAAGGTCTCTGCAGTTAGAGCCAGATACACTGTGTTTATATTACCATTCTGTCATGTGCTTGCCGTATAAGCTTATTCAGAAACTTGGTCTCTGTATCTATTAAATGGGGCTAGCCCTACCTGTCCTATAAAGGTGCCCTTAGGCGCACATGTAGAAACATTTGTAAATGTGCTTTGTAAACGCTGAAGGGTTACTCAAGTTAGCTATTTTATGATTATAGAAAAAAAAATGGTCTGTTCTTAAAATGAGCCAAGTTTATTCAAATAAGCAAGCATGAACTGAGCTTTAATGTCAAGGAGAGAAACAAAGAGATAATGGTCAGCTAATGTGATAAGCGGTGAGGGTCAAGATTAGGATAGGCAGAGGATGCCTTGGGAGCACAGAGGAGGGAGATCTTCGGATGATATTGAGGCTGCAGGTGAAAGAGGTGATGCTGCAGATGTATTTGGAGGGGGGACCCCTCCAGGCAAAGGGAAGAGTTTCAGCAAAAATAACCGAAAAGATGGGTAATACATACACGTGTAGGGAATTGCCACTGTTCCAATAGGGGTGCCAGATGAAAGGTCTTGTGACAAACCATCACCTACTTTATGTGATGTTGTGCACAGCTTTGAAGAAAAGAAAGTCAAGGGTACTTTGTCAAGCTGCCTCCCGTCTATCATGTTGATAGAGCATGGACCCCCCTCCTCATAATGTCTTGAGGGTTTCTAGAGCTCAGAGAAGTTACCTACCAGCATCACGCAGGCGGTAGGGGGTCTAAGCCAGGATCACAACTATGGCCTGGACCAAATGGCCCTGTCCATCACACTTCCAGCCTTAACCCATCTCTCCTTATTTACTGTGAATTGAAGAGAGGAGAGGATGGGAATTCCTTTTCTATAATAAATCCTCCTTTTTGTGGTGGGCTAGTGAAGGGCACTGAGGGCCTGAGCTGGGCCTTTTGTTCCAAATGGCCAAGTTAAGTCAATTGTGGCTGCTGTGGAAGTGGGGTCCCACGAAACCTGGCTGGCTGGTTGTAATTAATCACTACAAGGCAGCAAAGAAGGAGCTCAAGCTGTCGGAACACCCAGGAGGCTGTGGTTGAGGAGTTCCAACAACTCACATTTACAACTCAGTGTCTCCGTAGGAGCCCGAAGTTTCAGAAACTCTGGAGCTCAGCACAGATTCTGAGGCTTGGGAGCCTTGTCCTTTTGGACAATTTACCCCAAGGAGCTCTCCAAGCCCCTGACATTTGGGGGATTGTCAGAGCTCTGGGCCGCCAGAGAAAGGCCTTGTCTCAGAAGCCAAAGGCATCAACAGAAATGGAATTGAATGAGCAGGTTTTTCAGAGGCTGGAAGAGAAACTGTTTCGAAAATCTGTTTTGACTTTTGCAAACACTGCCTTTCCCTCTGGTCCCGTAATTGAGTGGAGCTGGCGATACGTATTCATCTCTTAGTCTATGGCTGAGTCACCCCCTCCTTCTCATCAGAATGTTATGAGCATGCAGAGGAAAGGTGTTTATTGAGCAGTCTTGCTCCGTTCTAGGGTGGTAGTGATGCTGGAGGACATGGCTGTTGTCCCCAGGCAAAATCCAGAAGGGTCCTGTGCCACCTAACTGAGTACGAAAATAAGAGACGGTATGTAACAGGTCCAGATTACTTAGATTTTCTTCTGGTAAGGATGGGAGAAGGGAATCTATTTGGGCAACAAATCAGGCAGCAATGTTCATTCCGTTCATCAGGACCTCTTTGACAGTTAAGCAAATGCCTATGAAGGTAGCCAGCAAATGCTTGGGGTACCAAGTGCTCTGTGTCTTCTTATATGTGTCTTCTGGTTTTGTCTTCTTTTTTATCCTTCCTTTCCTTCTGACCCAGTTCCTTCCCTCTGATTCTATTTGCAAACCCAGACCAAGTTCTAAAGAGCTTCTTTTAGCCAAGGGTCATATATGAAAATAGTGCTGTTGGTAGAGATGATGTAATAAATCTAATAAAGTTATGTCCCAGGGCTCTACAGTTAATAAGAAACACCTTGCAGTTGTATAGCACCATAGAGTTTACCAACGAACTTCAGATTCACTGCCTCACTCACTCTGCACTTCAATTTCATGAGGTAAATGGGTAAATCGTATTTTCCCCATTTACTAAAGCTGAGATCCAAGAACAGCTACGAGCTGATGATTCCCCGAATATTTTCTCCTGGTTGTTTTCTATTCTGTGTTGCTTTCAGTTTTAGTTTGGGACATATCCATCTACTTACTTGACATCACTACCATGACAACCCATGGGCCCTTCAAACTCAGCATATCCATAACTGCTCTTATCACCTCTCATCCCTCCCTCTTTCCCCTTCTTAGTTTCTCCTGGTACTGGTTCAGTGGAAAGCCCCTGCTATTCATCCATTCATCCAAGAGAGAGACCCCCTATTTCTTTCTCTCTGCAGCCCCACATCCAATCAGTTACCATCTTGTATAAACTCTTCCTTCTTATAATCTCAAAAAGATTCCTCCACTGTTTCCAACCCAATCTAAGCTGCCATCATTGTCAGCCTCCTAACCAACCTGTGTATATTGAGTTTGGTCCCCCTTCCCCAGTCCATTTTACACAACAGACTGAGCGTTCTTTGTAATATGAAAGTCTGATCATAGCCCTTTCTCCCTCCTGGACATTGAAACTTTCTTTGGTTTCATGGGCCTAGAGGGAAAATTCATATACTTGATTATTTGTGATCTGAAAATTGGTAGTAGTTATTCTATTTTAGTCTCATTTTTTATTAGATTCCCATATTAGCCCATTTTACAGCTCATCCCAAGCTATGTGACTGTTTCAACCAGATTGAAATGTCTCACTTCTACCCATGCCTCACTCATCTGTGTTCCCCACTTCTTGTCTGGCTAACATTGGTGTGTTTTCAGCTTCCACACTACCTCCTCCAGGAGGTCTTCCTTGAGTGTATTTCCAAGTTGTCTCTACTAGGTTTTCATAGTATTTTGTGTTTCCCTCTACTGTTGCCCTTATTTCACTCCAGTTTTATTTTTGCATTTTTTTCCTCTGCTTCCTTTCTGAGTGCAGAGTCTGTGTCTTATTCACCCTTAGTTTCAAAGGCTCTAGAAGCTGTCATGCACACTGTAGGTTCTAGAAGCAGTCTTCACATTGTAGATCCTTGGTGAATGCTTGAGAGGTACAGTAACCTGTCTGAGGTCCTCCACTCAGTGTGAAGGGCCTGATATTCAGACTGACATGTACACACTACTATATTTCAAGTAGATAACCAACAAGGACCTACTGTACAACAAGGATTATACAGTACAGCACAGGGAACTCTGCTCAATATTCTGTATAACCTACATAGGAAAAGAATTTGAAAAAGAATAGGTATATGTATAAGTATAACTGAATCACTTTGCTGTACACCTGAAACTAACACAACATTGTAAATCAACTCCACTGTAATAAAATTAAAAAACAAAACAGAACAAAACAAAACCCCAAAAAACCTAAATCTTATTTCTCTGAGTCAACTGTTGCGTGGAGGAAAGAAATAACCAAGAGGCCACATTGCAGGAATGATCAGAATTTTTTCTGCTTCAGTCGATGGATACGGTATCGCGTATAATTTATGATATAATACAATGAAATGTAGTTGGGCTGTCTACACATCATCTACAAAGAAGCTTTTTTGGTTTCATCTTATCTCCATGATCTCTCCACTGTCTTCTTCTCTAGCTGTTCACTTGAGGACACTCTGAGTCTGCACCCCACATCGTCCTTGACTCTCTTGGAAGAAGAGAGACGTTCCCAAGAAGTTTTGTGGTTCTTGCTTTTTCTGTTTTTCCTGGAAAGGTGAAAGAACTGTGGGTCCCACTAACAAGACTCACTCTCGCCAATCCCTCAGGAAGCCCCTACCCCACAAAGGGAAATGCAAATAAACTAGCAGTCACTGTGCCTGTAAAACCAAACACATGGATCAGTACTTTACTCCCCCATCGTGTGCTTCCACCAGTGTTTACTTAGTTAGAAGTTTTAACATAACTAAAATAGCTTTCATCACTCCAGGGAGGACTGCAGAGTCCCACAAGGAACATCTCTGCCAACAAGCCTGGTATTGCATTTGAAGACTGTTGTGAGGTTTCCCATTTCTTTAAGAAGAAAAAGGAGGTCGGGGGTGAAAGATGGGCCTAAGACCACTCACTCAGTAACAAAGCCACAGAACTGGAGCCCAGGTCTGTGGATTCCCTACCCTTTGCTCTTTCATCTGTCCTAACAACTCTAAGGACACTCAAGGATAAAAGGCCAGAAAAATGAATTCCATTTACCCTGGATCCAGTGGCAGTTAGCATCTCAGTAAGTTTCTGAGTGCATTTTGGGGGATGGGATGCTCCATTAATCACGGAAACCAATAATATGCATTCATTTGACCAATTTTTTCAGAGGCAATACTAAATGTCCACTATTTTCCATTCCATTGATAATCTCTGTATTTTGGAGAAGAAAAAAAGAGGAAAGAAGAAAGAAAGAAAGAACAAAAGAAAGAAAGGGAGAGAGAGAGAAAGAAAGGGAGAGAGAGAGAGAAAGAAAGAAAGAAAGAGAGGAAGGAAGGAAAGAAGGAGTGAAGGAAGAAAGAAAAAAGAAAGAGAGAGAGAGGGAGGGAGGGAGGAAGGAAGGAAGGAAGGAGGAAGGAAAGAGAGAGACAGAAAGAGAAAGAGAGAAAGGAAGAAAGAGAGAAAGAAAGAGGGAGGAAAGGCAGCAGGATGACTCCATGCATGTGTTAGGCTGTGGTGGAACAGATAGGCTAGTTTAAATTTGTCAGTTGCTGGCTCAGGTTCCCAGTGTCCTGCCTCTGAAGCGTGTTCCTGTTGAATTTTAAAAGGGAATGAAATTAGGTCTCCACGTAGGACCCCTTCGTACTTTTATTTCCTTGGGTGTTCCTGAATGGCACACCAGGATGGAAAGCAGTGCTATGCATTTGACCCTGTTGAAGAAGCCATTATGCTCTGAAGAAGAAATTACTCACTGTCTCTGTGTTATTCGTTGAAACACATCTAAAGCCTGGCCATGCACGTGTTAATCATGAGCATTTGGAGGCTTTAAAATATATCAGGAAAGAAAATTTAGACTATGAGGAAACATTGCGGATTTGTCTGAATCTGTTTTGTTTTTTTGTTTTTTTAAATGGAGAAAATCATAGGGAAGAGTCAGGAGGTTGCATATCCCAAGGTCATACAGTGAGTTACTAACAAATCAAGGAAGGATATCCCGGTTTCCTAGATAAGTTTTACTAATGATGTGAGCCTTTTAGGCACTGTCACCATGGTTGATTGCAGAGGCCCTGTGGACAAAATAGGGTTTGGTCCTTTCTCTTTCATTGCTTTCCATGCAAAAGTATAAGGTCTTTTGCAGTTAACTCTCGTTTTTATGGAAAGAAACTCTTCCAGGGCTCACTCTGCTACTTTTCCAGGGTCTGCCCCTTCACTCTCTACTTTCTTCACAATGTTGCAACTTCCTCTATTTTCCTTAGACTTTCTTTAGAGTTACATTTAGTTGTGTCACTGAAAAGCCTCTTTCCTTCAAACACGAGAGACTGAGGCAATGCTTACGGTCTAATACTTTCTTGCAACTTCCACCACAAAGGAGGGACGGAGGGAGGGCAGTGAGGCAGAGACAAAAACAAAGCAAGGACAAGAGGATGAATTATTGAGTTATCCACAGCTTCACAAGAACGTCCAACTGAGGGCTAGCTCATGGAGGCTGTCTCTGCAGAGGCATATAGAATCACTATGTATCAGAACAATTCAGGGTTGAGGGAAGAGGAAGGGAAAGCAATTTATCTGTTTAGTCTTTACTTGTGCTGTATCTCACCGGTCATAATGTCCTCCAAAGAAGTTAATTCTCCAACATTTCCAGTTAGCGTCATCTGACACCTCCAGAGACTGCTGTAGCAGTCAGAGCATCTATCAGTTTGTGGTACCTGAGCGAGCTGGAGGCTGGAGCTGCTGGAGCCCATATCACAATGGAGGGTGACAGAGGCCATGCAGCGTCCCGGTCCCTGCCCCTGGGGAAGGCTCAGACACTCAGATGTCCAGAGCTGAGGTGACACAAAAATGCAGGAAATCCTAGCTCAGATGATTGTATCAAACAGATCTGAGATGTGCAACGATAACTGGAAGCACCTGCATCTCATGGATGGAGAATATCAAAGCCCATAACTTAAAGAGGGGCCTTGAGAAAGCATTTTTCTATTTGAATCCTATGTTTCACCAAAATATATCAACTGTTTATCAACCATATGCAATGAAGGATGAGAAAGGGTTAAACTAGATCTTGGCAGAGGAAACTCTGCATAGAGTTTCTGAGACCTCAATGTGAACTGACCTACTGAAATACTTAGAGAGGTGTGGTAGCCAGGCCCCAAAATGATCTTTGGTGATTCTAGTCTCCTGGTATTTATTTATACTCTTGTGTAGTTTCCTCCTGCATTAAATAGGGTGAATCTGTGTAATCACTAAGATATTTTGAAAATGATAGTGTGTGAAATTCAAGGCCAGGTCAAAAGGACATTATAGTTTGTACCATGCCCTTCCTTGAATCACTCAGTCTCGGGGAATGCCAACTGCTATGTCATGGAGACACTCAAGTAGTCCTATGGAGAGGACCGCATAAGGAAGAACCAAGACCTTCTGCCAACAGTGAGCCTTCCCTTGCCAGCCATATGAGTCAGCTCCGTTGGAGAAGATCCTCCAGTTCCAGTCCAGCCTTTAGATAACTGCAACCCCAGATGACATCTTGACTACAACTTCACTATATCCTGAGCCAGAGCTCCCCAGCTGAGCTGTGAGAGAAACAGTGTGAGACAATAAATACTTACTGTTTTAAGGCATTAAACTTTGGGGTAATTTGCTGTACGGCAATAGAGAACTGATACAAGAGGAAAGGGGGCATGCCCTAAACCTGGAAAAGTAGGCAGGAGTCAAATCATGTAGGGATTTGTAGGTCCCATTAAGACGTTGGAACTTTTAGAACAGCAGCAAATCATTAATGGGCTTTAAGCAGAGGAGTGAAGTCATCAGGTTTATGATCCTGCGGACCCTTTGAGATCAACTGTGTGCTTAAATTTCTCTTTCTTACATGGCGCTGAATACAATGCTTTTGCATTAAGCATGACAAATGTAAATTTCAACTGGAGAATGATAGATTGAAGACAGTATAGGATCACTCAGTAGCAGCAAGAAGGGAGGATCTCTGGTTCCCAGACTAAGTAAAATTGATGGAATGCAATGTTTCCACTCCCCACCAAACCCATATGTATGGATGAGTGAAGTGCAATGGCTGCTGTCAAGCATGTTCAATGCAGTCTCTTTACAACGTGGGTGTGTGTGGTGGGGGACAGGAAGAACATCTGCCTAACAGACGTACCATGATTTTTCCAAATATATTTATATTCTTGGTGTGGGAGTTGGAGTAATGATTTGACCCCAAAATGTCAAAATATGTGAAATAAAACTATAGAATCATGTGGTCTTAGAGTAATAAAGAGACTATAGAAGTACTTTAGCTCAACTTCCAACTCAGTGTTGGATTCGTCTGTAGAGAGACTAATAATAGCCCTGCAATTTATTAACTGTTAGGCACTCTGCTGAAACCTTCCATAACATGATCTGATTTATTGTTGAAGCACACCTGAGAGGTAGGTATTATTTTCACTTTTTAAATAAATAAATAACCAAGCCAAGGTTTAGAAAACCTAGGTCAGTGCTTCTCAAACTCCAGCATGCGTGTGGATGGCCTGAAGACCTTGTTAAAATCTAGATTCGGACTCTGTGTCTGGAGCGGGGCCCAAGTTTCTTCATTTCTAACAAACTCCAGGTGATGCTAGCATAGGATGGGTAACATAACGTCTCAAGGTTGGGATGTGGCAGATTTTAAGCCTCTTCTGTCTGACTTCAGAGAGTGAACTCTTAACACACTAACAGCCCCTTCTCCTTCCCACTGAAGTGGTGGGTTATCCAGTCTCTACTTGAATGCTTCC
Source organism: Monodon monoceros (assembly GCF_005190385.1). NCBI lineage: Eukaryota > Metazoa > Chordata > Mammalia > Artiodactyla > Monodontidae > Monodon > Monodon monoceros. Next base: position 94,956,506 of record NW_021703782.1, read on the forward strand.
ACTTATTTGGAGCCCTCTACTTTGCCAGGTGGCTCTCCTTTCCAATTTTGAGTACTAACTATAAAGTAAAAGTTTTTTTCTTGTGTCGAGGCAAATTCTGTACCCATGCAACCTCAGTGGATCACTTGTTGAACCATTACTAAAGACGCACTTTCTCCATGATTGAATTATTATTCCTTTGACTGCTCCAATTGTCGGGGAACCATGGAGAGAAGGAGGGGAGAATTTGGATACCAGCATACCTCTTGAACCCACAACGTTAGCTAATGAATGATCGGATGAAGGATGGGAGACAGAGGTGCAGCATTCTAGAACAAGTCCAGGCATTTACTAATCTGAGCCAGAACTAAAGCAATGGAAATGTCGCAGGAACCAATTGTAATCAGGACCAACTTCCCCTTTTCACACTATGTCCAGTCACCAATAGGGATATGGCCTTGGACATATTGATAAATAAAACATATCATGAGTCATATCAATTAGATCCTCTCCATAAAAATGAGCCCTTTTGATTAACTGAGTCTACTCTTGCCCCCAGTCATATCAGATAAGGCGTAACAAGTTGCCCATGAGAAAATGAGTCAGAGCTCTGGTGGACGGAATTCACAAGTTATAGAGTAGTGAGAGTAACTTTCCTATAAACTGGCTGTAGGCTCTCGAATACTAAGCTAAATAATTTAGTCTCCAAGAAAACAGAGCAGTATATAGAAAAGACATTGGGCTGGGAGTCAGAAAACCTGAGTTCTAAAACTGCCTATAGAGCTAATTTCTTTATGTCATCATCTAACCTGCAAAAAGAGAGCCTGGGTGGGAATCAGACCAGTCACTCATTCCTCTTCTCGATCGGAAATTCTAGGCATCTACTTCATAGAGAGCAAGCGAAGCTTTGGGTTCCAAAGGAGACAGGCACTAAATATCTCACAACCAAGAACTGAACCACCAATTACTTCTCTTTCTAACAACAGCAGCAGGAAGAAAAAAAAAAAAATCAGGGATGTTAGAAAAAGAAACAGAGATGTTGAAAAGGGTTCTAATCTGTTACTCAATTTTTCAGGGCAGGATGTATTTCTCTCAAAAGCCAGCTGAGATAAAAGGCTCTCAGACGGATGGTGGCAACGCATGCCGCCTTGCCACTCAGTTCAGAAAATACTGAATTAATAGACACTTGGAAACCTCTCTCCACTCACAAACAGGAATTACGAGGTCTTTGATGTCCTGCTGATATTATATTGCTTCTTGATGTTCTTTGGGGAAATTTAAGTGTCTCTATCCTCGGCTGAAATGATATCTTATAATTTTTTCCATCAATAATCCTTAGTGACTTGTAGAAGGTGAGCCCTAAAATGTTGCCATCCACCATAGGGGGACCGAGTTTCCATTTAGAAGATGAACCACAAGAATTTTAGAAGCTATGGGCCAATTTTTATGGAGAGTTCTTGTTAATATTACTCACGACATATCTTCCCTCTTATTACTCCAAAGCCATATCCTTTTCAATGACTGGAAACAGTGTGTATTGTCTGAGTTTAGTAGAGACAGAGGTTTGGGGAAACTGAGGCTTCTTGGGTGTGGATTCAGCACCAGGAAAGTGTTCCGATTATAGAATTGCAGGATCAAAAGTGTAAAAGAACCAATCATTTTAAAATCAGATTTTAGAGAGTGAAGGGCAAAGAGAAAGGAGGAGCTAATGTCTATCAACACCAGCTATGTGCCAAACACATGCTAGTATCTTTATTCATATTTACCTACGTCCTGAGAGGGAGCTATTCTCTGCTGTCCAGGTAAGGACATTAAGTGAGACTGCCACAGTTTAAATAACAAACCCATGTTCACACAGCTAGCAAGTTGCAGAGAACCAGTGGCTCCAACAGGCCTTTGAGATTTAGAGTCTAAACTCCTTTCAACATTACTGGCTCTGCTGCTTGTTTGCTAAGTTCCCTTGGCTGAGTTACTTAACCCGGGGAGCCTTTACTTCTTCATCTATAAAAGAAGGTGTGTAGGGTGCTTGGGATGGTTTTACCCCGAGGGAACAGAGTCCTTAGCAACAAATAAGCACACTAAAGACTGTAAATATTAAAGTTGTCAACATCATCATTATTGCAGCATGCTGCCTCTTTTAAACAAATAAACAAATAAGTAAATAAAATATTAGAGTAATGCTAAGGCAGAGGAGGAGAGGAGAGGGAGAAGAATACAATGCCATTCTCTCCCTGAATCGTACGCGGACATGTGTTTTGACCCCATGGTCATGAAGGTGACACTTCAGGACTCCACCATGTGCTCCTGGGACCATAGTCAAGACGAATGCGGGCAACATTCATAAATAAAATCCCACTTTTCTCCTTTTGTCCTTCCTCCAGTTACACCATCTCCTCCTCACTTCTTACTCTGGCCCCTTGTCTACTTGCATAAAGCCTCCTTATTCTCTCTTATCTCTGGATGCATCCTCGTCTTGACAGGTGGGCTGTAGAGTCAGGGGAGAGGTGGTCGTGATGTTGGTCAGATTCACGTGGGTGAGGACAGCCCTCTACTCAGAGAGAGTGTAAAGGAGTGGATAGGTTGTACACTATCCAGAATTACCTCAATTTAGCTTCCTAAACGGCCAGTGTTGAGTAGAACTCTGAATTATTTCCTAAAAGCTAAACCGGATTGAATAGGAGCACCCTTAGAAATCATCTAGTATCCTTGGTCCATTTTACACATGAGGAAACTGAGGCACAAGGCAAAGGGTTGGAGGCAAAGGCTGTTCTGGCTGTCAATCTCTCTTTGATACACTCTAGCCCGCCAGCCCTATCTCATCTTCTGCTTGGAAATATACCAGAGTGACCTCAAGTATTTTGACTTGCCACTTTTGCTCTGTCAACCTTACCCCCAGGTTCCTGACTTGGGGGCTTCAAAAGATGCTCATCAATCTTACTTTCTTTGTCCACTTCAAAACCATCTAACTTTCCCCCAAATGGATTGCTCTCTTTTCCAATCCTGAAATTTAACCCTGGAACATTCTCCAGTAAGAACTCAACAGAGGGAAGTCAACCAACAAATACGTTCCAGACTTATAAAACTAGTATCTTTGCATATATTTTTAGGGCCGTGTGTGTGTGTGTGTGTGTGTGTGTGTGTATTCCACAACATACTTCTTATCGGCGACTGACTTGCTTTTGAACACTGGACAAGTGAGTCCACGTTTCTTGTCTCAGACTTTAAGGCCTTAAGGATGAGAGGGTTTGGCTAGATTGCTCTAAGCTTTCATCTTACCCTGGAAGTCCGGCGTACTTCTCAGTTGGTTGTTGTATTTGAGAATGCTCTCTTTTCTAACTGACCACCTTGGATTATCAAATGTACAAACCAAGTCGACTACCAAAAGGAGGTATAACCAGGTAGTAGAGGTGCATTTTAGGGAGCTCCAATCTAAGTTTTGCAGAATTGTGATAATTCTTTTCTTTCTTTCTTTTTTTTTTAAATAAGTTTTGAAGACCCAGGATTAAATGTCTTGGTAAAAACAGGTAGATAGATAGATAGATGATAGATAGATAGGGCAAGCTAATAAATTTGTTTTGTTTTCCATTTGGAAATGTTTGTGGTTTTGTTCGTGGTATTCCTTACCCCACCCGTTTTTGGAGATCAAAAGGTCCCCTTTTGGACCAAGGGAAAAAATCAGGTTTTAGAAACTGCCACACTTTCCCCACCCTCCCTCAGAACAGGCGGCAGCTTTGGCTCCTTGGATCTTGGCAATTGCATTCCCCCTTTGTCCCTGAGGTTGTCCATGGGAGGACATAGGCCATTGTCTGAGGCTTCAACCTTTGTTGGATTCTTGAGAAAGGGCTGCTGAGGCAGACGTGAGGCCTGCTTTTAAGTTTTCCCGCCTCAAGAAGTCTATTGAGAAGTTTTGTGTGGTTACTTGTGGGGGTCAGGCTTCTGATCTGACCCCTCGCATCCCCAGGTAATTAGAGCATGCAGAACAGCACCTCCTCCCTGGCTAATTGGCTCTCTCAATGAACCTTTCAGAGAGGAAGTTTGTCTATGACTCACTTGCCCTCTGCGACAAACTTCAGGCCCCAACACATTCATTTGTCTATGTGATGGGATGGCGACTTAGGAAGTGATTAGAAGTGGGATCAAACAGGCTCCTGATTGCCCCATTAGGAATGGGGCCCATTAACTCTTTGAGAGCTCTCTACCACCCTGGTGGGAAACTGATTGCAACTGAAGACACTTTCTCAGGTTTGGTGATGCTAACAGGTTTATAACTCATTCCAAGAAAGTATGGTAGCTCCTGGAATCTACCTGGAAATCAACTGGCATGGTATAAAAACAGTGACATATAACTTGATATTAAGAAACCCCTTAGAAAAAGACAGGAAGTGGCCAAGAAAGGGAGCTGAAGTAGAAACTAGTTATTTTAATAAATCGTAGCAGACACTGGGGTATAGGAGGCAATAAGGATTCTGTCCTACAACTAACATTGTGGTCATCAGCTCTATGGAGAGTTGTGCAGTTTGATTCAAGGAAGCGAGCGTGAGCGCTCCTAAAATATCCTAGACACGAGACCTCCCTGTACACAATCCTCATAAACCGCCCTCAAGCCAGGCCACTCCATCTGGTAATGGCCACATTACATTTCCTGCTGGAAAGAGTACGAAGGATTCTTAGCAGGCTCCAGTGCAGACAAATTAGGCCCTAGTTTTGTAGGTCATCTCTTGTTTTTCATGAATGATTTACATCTTACTTTCTTGGCTGATGACCAGTTCATTCACAGACTGTAACTTGAATCTTCCCTGACAGGTTGTGACTTTTAGGAGTTCTTAAGTGGTGACTTATGTGAGCAAGAAATGTTAACTGTTAAAAAATAAAGACAAACACCAGGCTGTTAAGGCTGGTTACTTCAAGGGTGCTGAGGAAGAAAGGAGGAGCGAGGGGGTGGGAAAAGAGTATTTTTTTCTTTTTACAGCTTTGATTATATACTTCTTACGATGATGCAGTAATTTTTACTTTTAACAATGCTAAAAAAAAACTTTAAAATGTGTTTGTGTATTTTCATAAAGAGAATATATACACGTTGGCTTTTATTAATCTTAGCTCTTTTACTCAATGCATCTTGTGTCACGTGGATTATTAAGCATGATATTTTACTAATGACAGAAACATACTGAAGAGTTCATATAGGTCCACCAATGTATTTACTTTTTTTTTTTTTTTTTTCTTTTGCGGTACGCGGGCCTCTCACTGTTGTGGCCTCTCCCGTTGCGGAGCACAGGCTCCGGATGCGCAGGCTCAGCGGCCATGGCTCACCGGCCCAGCCGCTCCGCGGCATGTGGGATCTTCCCGCACCGGGGCACGAACCCGCGTCCCCTGCATAGGCAGGCGGACTCTCAACCACTGCGCCACCAGGGAAGCCCTATTTACATATTTAATCTCAGTTCTACCTCTTAGTTGCTGGATAGTTTGGGGCAGGTAATTTATCCAATTTCATCAAAGATCCAAGATCTTCATCTACTAAATGGAGTTATTTCGTAAACGTCTTAGGGAGTTGCCATGTGGATTAAAAAAAGACAGTGCACGTACAGTGTCCAGCAGGACACAGGATGCTATGGAATGGCTTTGTCAATGGAGCTAATGTTGGTGCTATCATTATAGTTGAGAGGACCGCGGTCCAGGGGAGTTAGGCCAAGATAACCCAAGAAGAGAGAGAGGATACACTTCAGACACACTCATTCCAAGTTTGCTGCCCTCTCAGGACCCCAGGTGGGTCCTTCTGGATCCCTACTCTCATCTCGGGAGTTAAACAGAGCATGTCTGCTTTATTATCTCCACTTTATACAAGAAGAAAACTTTTAATCCTGGTTCAAATAGTCCAGAACGCTCTTCACAGCCTAACCAGTGCTACGTTGTCTCAGGGATCCTCCTGAGATTCACGAGGTACCACAGGTGATTTCCCCATCGGAGAGGGGGCAGATATTCTTGTGATTTTTCTCACCGTGGGCTTTTAACAAACTGGACCCCCTAGAGGAGATGGTTTGACCCCTTTCTCCTGCGTTGTGAGCTCTTTGGAAACATACATTCGTCATCTATTTACGGTGCCTATCACTTGTCTTAACCTTTGAATGGGCAATAATCAACATCTAAAATGAATAAATCCGTGAATATAGCACAGAGAATTTTCCCACCTAGATCTTAAACATTAATGGTGAGACAATCATATCCTTTCTTACATCCCAAGCAATGTGTGCTGTGCCTGGGGCATAGTAGAGACTCAATAAATGCTTGTTGAATGAATACAGCTACTATTCAAAAGTCTAAACAAAACAATGAAGGCATCAAGGCACCACCACTTCATTTGCTGCTTGCAAGGCATGTCCTTGGGTAATCACCCAGAAAGAAAGATAAGGCCGGACTTTGAATCTTTCTGGACCAAAAGAAAGACAAGGAGGGAGGGGTGGAGGCCATAGGGAGAGGAGGGACAGGACGGATTAGGTGGACGGGGTGGAGAAAGAACGAGGAAGGAAGAGGAGAAGAAAGAAATCAGGTCGGTGCCCCTAAATCCTGCCTTGTGGAAAGCGCACACAAGGGGCCGTCATGCAGATGAGCCTTGGCAAGCGAAAGGGACAAGACCAAGGGCCAGAACTTTCTGAATTAACAATGGAGGTGCTTGTAACACACTCAGTGGAGTACGTGACAAAGACTTCTATTTTCAGGGCTTACTATGAATTCATGCCAACTTTACACAGATGCACGTCAGCTTCCTGCCATCATTTTTTCTCCCCCCCCCCACAGGCACACACGCATGCACACGCACACACGCGCACACACACACACATACATTTTTATCTTCCTATATATATACTTTGCAGGCAGCAGTATCTGCTGGAAACTTTTCTTAAGTTCCACATTCAGGTTCATTTTCTCAGGTTCAGAGAAAAGACCAGGACTGGAAGCAGTTGTGTTTCTCGCTGGCCACTTAGGACTGTGCTGGCTGGGAGCACTTAGATGCAAGATGCTCTGCTAGAAAGCTTACGGGCCCAGGGTCAGAAGACCAGGTTTCCAGGCCTTGGAGTTCTGCCACCACTTACCTGTAGACTTAGACCTATTCTATCTTTTTCTCTTACAGCCTCAGTTTTGCTCTTGTGAAAGGAAGAATTCAGAACAAAAAGTCTTTAAGGTTTCGTCAGTTTAGAAATTTTCTATTTGGTCTTTTTTCCATGACTACTTAGGCCCAGGCCTTGGAAGGACGGCACCCCATGGGCTGGTAGCTACTTTCATTGAGTGTGTTGTCTGGCTATATGCTAAGGGCTTCATGTGCAGTATCTCACTGAATCCTCATAGCAACCTGGAAGAGGCCATTCCTCTTCCGTTTGGTAGGTAAGGGCTGGAAGCTCAGCGAAATGAAGTTGGATCGTGCTCTTTTATTGTAACTCTTGAGATGGCTCCTTTTATAGGAATGCCTTCATTAGGTATCCACAGCGTGAACTCTACACAGATATCAGATGACTGCATTGCTTCCTTTCAAGCTCTCTACTGCATGGGGCACCCAGCTACACAAATAATGGTAGTGTAAAGGCAATGCCCGGTAAGTCAGTTGTTGACGTCCTCTCCTCCAAGAAACTGTCTAGTGAGAAGTCCATACATAGGCTGGGAAGTGGGAGACATAGGGTTTACTCTTTCTCTTCGTAAGCTCACTGTCCATCCTTGAGAAAAACATTTCCTTTTCTTGGATTCAGTTGCCCCAACTGTAAATGAGGGGGCAAATATGGCACTGATCTGAGTCATTACGGGCATTGGATAACAGCATACAAAGGCTCTGGTGCTTAGTTTAAATCCTAAGCCCTTCCTTTCTAGATGTATGCCCTTTGGCAAGTTACTTAACCTCACTCAAATTCAGTTATTCTAGCTATAAAATGGGAACAATATGACCCTGCAAGTTCTCTGCAGGATTTGTGTGAGAATTGAGTGAGCTAATGCATGTGAAACGATTAGCACCACCTCTGGATGAAAGTACTTGTGAGTTGCATGTTGTAGACCAGTTGGTTTCTAAGAACTGCCCGATATCTTTTAAGAATGGACTCTGTGTACAGATTTTGAACCCTGGGCCCTGAGTATAGTCATAAACTGGGGAAGGGCATTCTAGGAGGAGGGCTCAGCACATACACAGGGTGGAAGCAAGACAGCAAGTTACGTTGAGAAATAAAATAATTCCATACTGTTGGGGTACTGGGCATGTGTCTACGGAGTGGGGTGGGCCTCAGCGAGAAAAGAGACTGGGAACACAGGCAGGGGGCAATCCGTAGAGCCTTAGACCTCAGGTTACAGAAACAGGGCTGTATCCTGAAGGCGGTGGGGACCAGAGCGTCAGATCAGGTTTGCATGGTGAACTGAAGAACAGCGGTGACGTACATATTTCTACGGGGCACACGCTCAGCTGATGAGCTGGATTTATGTAGACTGTATGTTGATATGGAAATGATTTGGGAGGCTGGGCTCGAATGAGTGATGAGGTATACTGGGGGCTCTCCCAAAACCACTTCTTGGCACTGTCACTGGTGGGATTCAGAGGGAAGAGAGAGAAACTGGACACTGGGAGGTCTGCAAAGAGGCTCTGCAGAGGGATGCTGTGAGCTGGACTCAGGCAGTGGCCCTGGGCACGGGGAGCAGCAAGTTCCAACCCACTTAGAGGCTGGAAGGGCAGCTGTCTCTAGCCTTGCCGCCAGTCTGGCCTTCATGCTTTGGTGTGGAAACCTGACCACCGAGACACTGATCCACCCCAGGGCTGCTCTGTGGACCTGAGGGCCAGCACCCGTGAAGGATGGTGAGCTCAGCCCCTGGGCCCCTAGGGACCATTGCTTGCAGGAGGAGAACAGACGTGCCAGGTAGGAGCTTCTCAACGCTCGTCTTCCCCCACCCCTTGATTTCGGGAATGCATAGAGAACCTCTGTGGTTTGGATGTGAGACTTGAAACTCAGGACTCAAATGAAGTCAGGCTGTCCGTCTGTTCTAAATTTAACTCCTTAACCACGTTTGGGCACAGTACCTTGTCTGAGGTTGTTTTCTACCCAAAATGTATAATGTCAGGGTGTGCCAGGGAGGGATGAGGGCAATGACGGCAAAGAGCCTAGGAGAAGAAAATACGAGCAGCTCCTGCAGCCAATCTGATTAGCGCGTAAACTCCTAACTCCCCTCCGCCCGAAACCTCACTTGGTCAACAGTGACTAATTACAGGCAAGCTGCTTTCTTCAAACGGAACTGAACAAAATGACCATTTGAGTCTCTGCGCATAAGTGCGATTCAGTACTCTTTTCCTTTAACTTCTTTTAGGGGCATACCATTTGGAAAATATTAATAATTGTTATTTTAAGCATTCTCCATGTACAAAACACTGGGCTCAGCGTTCCCTATTTGTTATCTCCTCAGGGAAACTCTATGGATTAAGTACTATTATTAGCTTCCTTCTAAAGATTAGGGAAAATTAATCATTCAGTGATTAAATAACTTGCCCAAGTCCTCACAGTAAGTGAGGAGTCCTAGCCAGTTAGAAGGATCTAGACTTGAATTCAATATTACCTCAAGCTGAACAGTACTGCATAGATTCCTAAGTTCAGTGAAGTACCTCTGTGGACCCCCTGAGCCAGGCCGCTACTCGTGCAGAGGTAACTAGCATCATCCCATTATAAAGATGGGGAAAAGGAGGACCAGAAACGGGTAGTGACGTGCCCTAAATCATGCAGAGAAGAAGAGAACAGAGGAGCAAGCACTGGAACCAGGACCCTTGTCTTCAAGAAAATGATGCAGAATAAACAGCCAGTTTGCTGTCAGATATCTTAAAAACAAACAAACAAAAAACTTTTTATTTTGAACTATTTTTAAACTTACTAAAAAATGGCAAAAATAGATCACAGAGTTTCCATGTATCTTTCTTTTTTTAACATCTTTATGGGAGTATAACTGCTTTACAATGGTGTGTTAGTTTCTGCTTTATAACAAAGTGAATGAGCCATACCTATACATATATCCCCATATCTCTTCCCTCTTGCGTCTCCCTCCCTCCCACCCTCCCTATCCCACTCCTCTAGGTGGTCACAGAGCACCGAGCTGATCTCCCTGTGCTATGCGGCTGCTTCCCACTAGCATTCTATTTTACGTTGGGTACTGTATATATGTCCATGCCTCTCTCTCACTTCGTCCCAGCTTACCCTTCCCCCTCCTCGTGTCCTCAAGTCCATTCTCTACGTCTTCATCTTTATTCCATATATCCTTTACTCAAATTCACCCGAGAGTAACATATAATTAGAGTGCAACGATCAGAACCAGAAAATGAACAGAGGTACAACACCATTCACTAAAGGCTTTACTGAAGTTTTACCAGTTTGTCCACTTATGTGCTTTTTCTGTTGCAGAATCCTATCAGGATCCCATGTTACATTTAGTTGTTACTTCTTAGTCTCCTACAGTCTATAACAGTTCTTAAGTCTTCTTCACGATTTTGACACCTTTGGAAGGTATCGGTCAGTAATTTCATGACCAATGAACTGAGGGACTGTCCCTCGCTTTGTGTTTGCCTAGAGTTTTCACACGACTGGACTGAGGCTCCGCATCTGGGGCCAGACTATAACAGAAGTGATGCTGTTGCTTTCTTAGTGCACCATATCACCTGGCTGATGATATCTACGTGCCTTACTACTGGTGAAGTAACCTTGATCACTCGGAAAAGGTGGCTTCTGCTGGGTTGCTTCACTATGAAGTTGTTATCCTTCCCATCCCTGACCCTGTAGTAAGCAAATATCTCAGAGGACGTACTTTGAGACTATATCTCTCCTCTTTCTCCTCAAACTTTCATTCGCTGGTTAGCATCCATTAGTAAAACAAATGGATGCTGGTTAGCATCCATTTGTAGTAAGCAAATATCTCAGAGGACGTACTTTGAGACTATATCTCTCCTCTTTCTCCTCAAACTTTCATTCGCTGGTTAGCATCCATTAGTAAAACTTGTGTGCAACAAGTGCTATGCTGCTTGCTCACCACTGACTTTCAATCTCCCTTTCCTTCTACTTACATTAATGTGAATTCTGTTGTAAGGGAGGACTGTCCATTCACTCCTGTCTATCTATCTAATCAAATATTTTTATATCCTCGTAAACTCATAGACATGTATTTTAGCCTATGGATTATAATCCAATACTATCGTTTTCTATTTTGTTTAATGTGAATTCTGTTGTAAGGGAGGACTGTCCATTCACTCCTGTCTATCTATCTAATCAAATATCTTTATATCCTCGTAAACTCATGGATATGTATTTTCGCCTATGGATTATAATCCAATACTATCATTTTCTATTTTGTTGCTCAAGTTGTTCAGCTTTGGCCACTTGGAGCTCCTGTAGGTTTGCTGCCAGATCTCTTACATCACTGTGTTCCTCAACTTTCTTTTCTTTAATTGCAGCAGATGCCTAAAATAGAAATAGCTACGATTTCTTTGGTTCTCTTTTTCTCTTATTTCCTACACCCTCTTCCAACTTCATCCCTTGTTTCCAAAGTCTGTTAGTTTCAGCTCCAAAATGTCTCTCAAATCTCCCCTGAGGGTCTCTTCCCAGTTTGGAATGCACTACTTCTCATTTTAACCATGATGACATTTTGGTCTTTGTCTTTCCAGTCCCCACCCCCCACCAATGAACCCGTTTTCCACACTGCAGCTTAAATAATGTTCTGAAAATGTGAAGATCAGATTACTCCCCTACAAAGGCTCCTGCTTGCTCTCAAACAGAGAACTGGTGTTTTTTAGCCTGTTTGTAAGACCATCCATGATTTGGCCACAATCAACTTCTTCAATTCCATCTACTGCTTCTCCATCTGTTTTGTGCTCCCATCCCCTGAGTTCCTCACCTTTCCTATAATGTGCTACAGCATTTCATCTTTTTGTGTTTTTGCACATGCTGTTGCTTTTGCTTAGAATGTCCTTAATCTGGAAGATATGTTAACACCCCAACTCAGAGCTGGTTGAAATCTGTGGAACCTATGAGGGAGTGCCTCCTTCAGTACCTACCCATTGATTCCAAGTATCCTCAATTATTTTCACAACTCTTTGAAGACCTACTTTACATTTTTTTTTTTTCTGGAATAGAGAGAAGGACGTCTTATGGAATAGCCTTAATTATTCTATTTGAGTTGCAATCTTGTGGCAGAGCCAGCAGAATTGTGAACTTTGATGGAGGTTAAATCCATCTTTGTTGAGTTTTTCTCTCATTTTAGAGGATAACACCATCACCACTCTCATTACCACCTCATCATTACCACCATTGCCTAGCCACTACTACCAAACAAAGTTTAACACTACCACAATCACCACCACCAATAACTTTGCACTACCATTATGACTGCTACCACCAGTACCATCAAACCAACACCAGGACTAGACAACCATCACCTCACCACCACCATCACCATCAGTACTGGTAACCACCACACTACTAAACCACCGAGAACTAACTTTTATTGGGTGTCAAAAAGGTCCTAAGCATCTCACATATGTTAATTCATTTATCACTCTTTATATATACCTTTGTGCTGAGACATGAAAAAACTAAGCAATTGTTTAAGATTACTCAACTGGTAAATGCTGGAAAAAATAGAAATATTGAATATAAATACTGAGTGAATTTAGATGTCTGCTAATTCAACTCTCATATTGTCTTGTATTTAGCTTTCTTATTTTACAGGTGGGAAAAAACTGAGGACAAGAGAGGTAGGGAATGGCCCATATCTTGCTTTGACTCTTAAACCAGGACTATGTTCACCGTGCTATATAGACCCACTTTCCCTTCTGTTATTATCTGATATTATCTTTGGATTTTTCCCATTGTATAATTTTTTAAAGCATCTCAGACATGCATGTATTGGACCAAATAACAGACCAAAAGAAAATGAATATAGAACCCCAGAAAAAGACTTAAAAGGTATAAGAGTAATTTTTCTTCTTCCCCAAATCCCAAAACTAAACTTGACAATAAATAATTTTTTATTCACTTGAATTCACCCCATTAACACTGCATGAATCTAATGTGCTATCTCAGAATGAACATGGCGGCATCACTTAGTGCCCCAGATCACAGCTTGGCAGCCAAAAGAGAATCCTGAGTCCACGACGAGGGAGAAGAGGTGATGTCTTCCAATGTGATTTACACAGATGGAGAGGCAATGAAGCAGAGGAATAAAGGATGTCAGTGCCAGAGGGCAGGGATGGATTTGGAGAGCCCTCTTTAATCTCAGTGGTAGGAAAAGGCTTGGCCTTGAGTGACATGGATTAGTTGCATATTTGAGGGATGAAATGGTTTGTAGTTTCTGAATGGTTTTCTTCCTCAGGTGAGGCACAGCCAGGTCTACAGGAGGAAGGAGCAAAGCTGCCACAAGTTGAAAAGAGTTTAGAACTGGGGCCTCCAGGAATTGGCTTGGACACAGAGCCTCTGGCTAGGTCTCAGAGATATTCTGCTGGGCAGGTTAGGAAATGCTGTCAACATCCTACTCCTCCTCCTTTTGTAAATTCTGGGCTATGCAAGGCACCGTCTGCACTCAGCCTTTCTAATGTGCTCATTCCTCTGGACACTGAAATCCCAGCTGAGGCAAAGTCATGACTTAATTGCCAACTCTAGATTCTCTGTGGACACCTGGTCTACCCTGTAGTGATCCCTCATTTCTATATTCCGATTAGAGTATTCATGGATGTAGGAGGTAGTAGAAAGAGCACCAAACAGAAGGCTAGAACTTAGTTCTAGAATGTACATGGAATGAAGGAAACAAGAATCTACACACAAGGCCTCAGATTGATTTTTAATCTTATTGAATGTTGCAGTTATTAATAGTTGGATCAGCTGTGCTTATTGCTTTCTGGCCCGTGTTTCTCCATCCAACTTCAACATATTTTCCAGGAAAGTTTACTGGTTCCTCATTGTGCCAGAACCCAGCAAAACTCTGCCTCAGTATTTTGGCCTTGGTCACATTTTGTACTACACATTGAATTTGTCATTCAGAGAGTCAATAAATATTTTTGTGACTCTACTATGCACACATATATATATATGTATATATACACATACAGAGAGGGAGGGAGAGAGGAGGAGGAGGAGGAGGAGGAGGAGGAGGAAGAAGAAGAAGAAGAAGAAGAAAAAGAAGAAGAAGAAGAAGGAGAAGAAGAAGAAGGAGAAGAAGAAGGAGAAGAAGAAGGAGAAGAAGAAGGAGAAGAAGGAGGAGAAGAAGGAGAAGGATGAGGAGAAGAAGGAGAAGGAGGAGGAAGAAAAGGGGGAGGGAAGGGGAGGGGGAGGGGAGGGGGAAGAGGGGAAGGGGGAGGAGAAGAGGAAGAAGGAGAAGGAGGAGAAGGAGGAAAGGAGGGAGGTGAAGGGTGGTTTGCTGCCTTTAATGAGATTATAGTCAAAAGAGGAATTCAAAAAATAATACACAATTACAAAAATTCGAGTGTCCCAAGCATTGTGAAAGAGAAGCACAAAGAAAATTTTACTTGCGGACCTAATCTGGGTAGGAGGGTTAGGATGGCTTTTTCTGTGTAGTCACGTTTTGACTGAGAGATGAAGGATGAATAGATTTCAGCCAGCTGAAAAGAGCACAATTTGTTCCAGGAAGAGCAAAAAATCAATGAGCAAACCCCACAAATGCAAGAGAACATTGGAGAAACTTCAGCTGAAGTTGTAGGGAATATCAGGGTGTGGGGGGGAGTGGTGAGAGTTGAGGCAGGACAGCTAAGCAGTGTCTAGATTGTGCAAGGCCTTGTAAGTGAGGTGAAGGATGCTAGACTCTAGTCTAGAGCTGTGCATGTGTTTACGGGTCCATGCTGAGTAGAGCTTTGCCTACAGTAGTCTCTTAATAAATGCAAAATTCAATGTGCTGTGTCAGGAGGCAACTGACCCAGAAGAATCCACTGAAGTGTTGCTCTCTGTTCACCCCTCAGACTCCTCTACTGTAAGAGAGGTATTATGTGAAATGGGAACTTCACATACCCGGGCCTCAGTTTTCTCATTTGTTTAATGGGGCATTATGATAACTGCATGAAGCAGTACATGGAAAAGTGCCTAGTCCTAGGGTATTGAGTAAAAGTTCTTAACCTTTGCCTCCCTTCCATGCTTTTAAATTCAGATAATCATTGATACTATCATCTAAGGGAAAAATTATTCTAAATTGTTAGGTAAGGTATACACACCAGAAGATCCCAGGCAGAATGTCAGAATTAAACAATATTGCTAGTAATTACATATATATATTCCTTGGTCTCTTTTACAAAGCGTATTGATGTCAGAAAGCTGAGATTCAGAAAGCTGGAGCAACTCAACTGTCACTTAGCTACTTGGTGATAATACTGGAACAAGAACCCAAACTGTCTTACTGGTCTAGGCCTCTTCCCCTCTGGTCCCTTTTATGTCCAACTGCTCATCTCCAATCCCCCTCCATCTCCACCACTCATATCAATGCTTAATCCTCACTGTGCCTCTAAATTTGTGGCCCAAGTCTAGTCACTCGGGTGTTTATTGTGCACCTCTGTTTTGTCTTCTGTAATGTAAGGACAGGAAGACATTATCCATATGTTCTCAGATCAGCTAAGGTGGTCACAGGAAACAAAGCAAGTGAGAGAATACACTAGACTGTCCATCCACTGTGAATCCTTTCATGACATCTGTGCTACCCAGTCCCGTAGGAAATGAGGAGAGTAGAAGGAAGAGAAAGGACATTCATTAAAACCCCAGAGAAAGATGTCTTATTACTTATATGTAGAAAAAGAATAACTTGGAGCCCCAATAGTGCTTTAGCATGAATTCAAATACTAAATGTTCTAATCCTAACATTCTCTTCCAGTTGAAACCTTCTGTCTCTATTTGGTCTATAAAACCTGGCTTTCCCCTTATACAGTCTCTCAGCAAATCATTCCGATTTTACCCTACAAATACCTCGCCCATCAGTTGTTCTCCTCTCCATCTATTTGCTATTGTCATGATCCATGGTCTCAGAACCTTTCCCTAGGTCTCTCCACTTCTGGTTCTTTCTATCTCAATCTATTGCTATACTTTCCCAGATGAATCTTTTTATATCCCAGTGCCGGTCAAGTTTTTACCAACATTAGGTTATGCTTCCCATTCAACTATAGAAGAGGTTACAAACTCAACTCCCAAGCCTGAAATCCCAGGCCCTTCACAACTGTTAATGCTTTGCCCTTGTCAACATTACCTTTACCTTCCCTAAACTTGAGGCAAACTATTGTCTTTGTCTGCTGGTACTGCTCTTTTGAACAAAAGCTCCCTCTGGCTGTGTTCCTCCCTGCCCTCATCTCCAAACTATGCTTATTCACATGTTCAGCTCAAATGTTTCTTCTTCCATGAAGACCTCAATGGTTATCCAGCCTCATCCCCAAACAGCACCCATTTCCAGCTGGAAATGTCTTCCAAAGTCTTTGTACTCCATTTTTTTTCCTTTCTCATGCAAAACATTGGTTTATTAATTTATTAAAAAGTTCGTTTGTGACAATTTTTTGTCTCTGACTTGATAATATGATCCCCTTGAGGGGAGGGGCTATATCTGATTCCTAACATCAGCCCCAGTGCCTACCATGATGCTTGACACATAACAACCCAATATACCTCCTGGGAATGAATTGGTTATTCTGAGTGCTTTCTGTAAATTGCAGCAAAGAGGAAGTCTGTGAAGAGAGCCAAAGGTAGCTCTCATAGAACAAGAATAATCCCTGAACAATGGTAATTCATAACGTAATTTCGACTGAGAAACGACAAGCCCAGAGAGGGTTTTCTCCCTTACTGTTTATCTTTAGAGGCCTCATGTGAAATATGGCTATGAGAGTCTCAGGCTTGCTCAAAATTGTTTTGTTTTTCTTCTTTTTCCTGGCCCTCCCTTACCCCCCTTTCTTTTTATAATGTTCTTAAAAAGTTGAGAATGGTTTATCTTAGCATTTGTAAGTTTATTTGTGGATGCAACTGCAAAGCTCATCATGTCATTTTTATGAGAATTCTGAGTCCATTGTCCTTAGAAAACGAAAATGATTAACATTGATTTGTTTTGTTACCCAACTGTTTAAATTATGATAACTCCCCATCAGGGTTTTTTAAGTACAGCTGTGTTTATGGATTAAGATCTACTGACTCAAATATTTACAGTGTTTCAAAAATTACGAGAACATACAGTGTCAGGAATTTTCCATAGGCTGCTCCTTTGAACTGGAGTGAGTTTCTGTTCAAATTGAAGAGGAGGCTTTAGACAGTTTCATGGACAGGTTCATGTAATTGTATCCCCAGTCACCAAATGGAATAGCTCCAAAGAAGGGAAACATTGGCTAAAATGGCCATATTAACAGTTATCACAGGCTGTGTTAATGGAGCAAATATAAAAGGCTAGAGGCCCTAATACTATGAAGGATAGACTCTACTAGCTTATAAAATCTAGACTGTTGCTTTCACTTAACTTCTATATTGCTTAAAGACGCCTCTGCCCTGACACATTTGAAGTTCAACTGGCCTGGAGTGGGAACAGAGCTATGCCATTTTCTAGTTCTATGATCTAGGACGAAGCATGTTTCTAGACCTTTTGTTCCAATGTATGGAATAAAGGTACTTGGGGGAACATGAAAAGATAGCATGATGTTCTGCATGTATACATGTTCAGTGGACTCTCAGTGGTCTCTTTTTTCTTTAAACCAGATTCTGCTCTTGGAAACACTGGCTTAGAAGTGGTACTTTCCCCAGAAGAATCATATAAACAGACAGAGAGAATTTGGAATTTGAAACTGAGGGTTTTGGCTGGTCTCTTCAGTTATTCCACTTTTCCTGCCTTGGTTCCGTCACATATCTGTCTGCTCCTTGTGCCCAGTTTGAGGCTGCTTTATGACGGAGTTATGCCTTAACTGGCCTTGTGTGCTGTGTCACAGTGCCAAGTTCATGGTAAGACATAAAAATCGGTTCATTGAAAAAACAGAGAGAAGGAAGGAAGGAGGTAGAGAGGGAGGAAAATGCAAGGGAAGGAAAGAAGGAAGGAAGAAATATGCAAATAAGGTAAGCATATTTGTCCTACCTAATTCATAGGACAGATGGGAGATGGAGAGAGAAAACACACACACACACACACACACACACACACACACACAAAACCTACACCATCTTCATTGTATTTTATAGTTTACAAACTACTTTCACATCCATTATCTAATCTGATTCCCCAAAGTCCCTTGAACTAAGTTGGACAGGGAAAATTACCCCCACCTGGTGGGTGATTGAACTGATACTCAGATCATTGAAATTATTCACTCAAGGTTACACAGGTAAATCGCAGGTTGGGACTATGGCCCCTATTTTCTAACTTAAAATGCAGAGCCCTGGCTAATACACTATGCTAGTTAGATACACTTCTGGAATTCAGAGAAATAAAATATAAATTGGAACTAAAATAATGAGACAGAAGACAGTGAGGAATCACATTTTAGATGAACCAGTCATCGAAGTGTTATTTGTCTGGAAAAGGAATTAAGTTCTATAAGAATTGCCAAAGGGACTGGCAGAACATAAGCTTGTACTAGAACACTGAGCAGATCCAAATAACCAGTACTGTTGTCGTATTTTGAGGGTAAAGAGAAAAGCCATTTGAAGTCAGACAGGTCTGCTTTTCAGTACGATCTCAGCTACTTATCCATTCTGTGACCCTGAATCACGTGAACTTTGAGTCTCAGGTTTTCAGTCTGTGAGTGGGTTTAATAACACCTGCTTCAGAGGACCTTCAAGACGGCAGAGGAGTAAGATGTGGACATCACCTTCCCCCCCACAAATACATCAGAAATACATCTACAAGTGGAACAACTCCTAAAGAACACCTACTGAATGCTGGCAGAAGACCTCAGACTTCCCGAAAGATATGTATGCTTTTTTTCTTTTTCTCTTTTTGTGAGTGTGTATGTGTATGCTTCTTTGTGTGATTTTGTCTTTATAGCTTTGCTTTTACCATTTGTCCTAGGATCCTGTCTGTCCGTTTTTGATTTTTTTTTAATATAGTCTTGAGCGCTTGTTATCACTGGTGTTTTTGTTTTTTGGTTTGGTTGCTCTCTTCTTTCTTTTTTCTTTAATAACTTTAAAACATTTTTTTAATTTTAATAATTTTTTGTTATATTAATAACTTTATTTCTTTTTATTTCCTTCCTTCCTTTCTTTCCTCCTTTCTTCTTTCCAGGACCTCCCTCCCTCCCTCTCTCTCTCTTTCTTTCTTCATTTCACCCTTTTCTTCTGAGCCGTGTGGCTGGCATGGTATTGGTGCTCCAGTTTGGTGTCACGCATGTGCCTCTCAGGTGGGAGAGCTGAATTCAGGACATTGGTTCACCAGAGACATCCTGGCTCCATGTAATAACAAACAGCGAAAGTTCTCCCAGAGATCTCCATCTCAACGCAAAGACCCAGCTCCACTCAACAACCTACAAGCTACAGTGCTGGACACCCTATGCCAAACAACTAGCAAGACAGGAACACAACCCCACTCATTAGCAGAACGGTTGCCTAAAATCATAATAAGGTCACAGACACCCCAAAACACACCACCAGACGTGGTCCTGCCCACTAGAAAGACAAGATCCAGCCTCATCCACCAGAACACAGATACTAATCCTCTCTACCAGGAAGCCTACACAACCCACTGAAACCAACCTTAGCCACTGGGGGCAGACACCAAAAAAAACAGAAACTACGAACCTGCAGCCTGTTAAAAGGAGACCCCAAACACAGTAAGATAAGCAAAATGAGAAGACAGAAAAACACACAGCAGATGAAGGAGCAAGGCAAAAACGCACCAGACCTAACAAATGAAGAGGAAATAGGCAGTCTACCTGAAAAAGAATTCAGAGTAATGATAGCAAAGATGATCCAAAATCTTGGAAATAGAACGGAGAAAATACAAGAAATGTTCAAAAATGACCTAGAAGAATTAAAGAGCAAACAAGCAATGATGAACAACACAATATATGAAATTAAAAATTCTCTAGAAGGAATCAGTAGCAGAATAACTGAGGCAGAAGAACAGATAAGTGACCTGGAAAATAAAGTAGTGGAAATAACTACTGCAGAGCAGAATAAAGAAAAAAGAATGAAAAGAATTGAGGACAGTCTCAGAGACCTGTGGGGCAACATCAAATGCACCAACATTCGAATTACAGGGGTCCCAGAGAAGAAGAGAAAAAGAAAGGGACTGAGAAAATATTTGAAGAGATTATAGTTGAAAACTTCCCTAATATGGGAAAGGAAATACACAATCAAGTCCAGCAAGCGCAGAGAGTCCCATACAGGATAAATCCAAGGACAAACACGCCAAGGCACATATTAATCAAACTATCAAAAAGTAAATACAAAGAAAAAATATTAAAATCAGCAAGGGAAAAGCAACAAATAACACAGAAGGGAATCCCCATAAGCTTAACAGCTGATCTTTCAGCAAAAACTCTGCAAGCTAGAAGGGAGTGGCAAGACATGTTTAAAGTTATGAAAGGGAAAAACCTGCAACCAAGATTATTCTACCCAGCAAGGATCTCATTCAGATTCGACAGAGAAATTAAAACCTTACAGACAAGCAAAAGCTGAGAGAGTTCAGCACCACCAAACCAGCTTTATAACAAATGCTAAAGGAACTTCTCTAGGCAGGAAACACAAGAGAAGGAAAAGGCCTACAATAACAAACCCAAAACAATTAAGAAAATGGTAATACAAAAATATATATCGATAATTGCCTTAAATGTAAATGGATTAAATGCTCCAACCAAAAGACATAGGCTGGCCGAATGGATACAAAAACAAGACCCATATATATGCTATCTGCAAGAGACCCATTTCCGACCTAGGGACACATACAGACTGAAAGTGAGGGGATGGAAAAAGGTATTCCATGCAAATGGAAATCAAAAGGAAGCTGGAGTAGCAATTCTAATATCAGACAAAATAGACTTTAAAATAAAGACTATTACAAGATACAAAGAAGGACACTACATAATGATCTAGGGATCAATTCAAGAAGAAGATATAACAATCGTGAATATTTATGCACCCTACACAGGAGCACCTCAATACATAAGGCAAATGCTAACAGCCATAAAAGGGGAAATCGACAGTAACACAATCATAGTAGGGGATTTTAACACCCCACTTTCACCAATGGACAGATCATCCAAAATGAAAATAAATAAGGAAACACAAGCTTTAAAGGATACTTTAAAAAAGATGGACTTAATTGATATTTATAGGACATTCCATCCAAAAACAACAGCATACACTTTCTTCTCAACTACTCATGGAAAATTCTCCAGGATAGATCATATCTTGGGTCACAAATCAAGCCTTGGTAAATTTAAGAAAATTGAAAGCATATCAAGTATCTTCTCCGATCATAATGCTATGAGACTAGATATCAATTACAGGAAAAAATCTGTAAAAAATACAAACACATGGAGGCTAAAAAATACACTACTTAATAACCAGGAGATCACTGAAGAAATCAAAGAGGAAATAAAAAAACACCTAGAAACAAATGACAATGAAAACACGACAACCCAAAACCTATGGGATGCAGCTAAAGCAGTTCTAAGATGGAAATTTATAGCAATACAATCCTACCTCATGAAACAAGAAACAACTCAAATAAATAACCTAACCTTGCACCTAAGGCAACTAGAGAAAGAAGAACAAAGAAACCCCAAAGTTAGCAAAAGGAAAGAAATCAAAAAGATCAGATCAGAAGTAAATGAAAAAGAAATGAAGGAAATGATAGCAAAGATCAATACAACTAAAAGCTGGTTCTTTGAGGAAATAAACAAAATTCATAAACCATTAGCCAGACTCATCAAGAAAAAAAAGGGAGAAGACTCAAAATCAATAGAATTAGAAATGAAAAAGGAGAAGTAACAACTGACATTGCAGAAATACAAAGGATCATAAGAGATTACTACAAGCAACTATATGCCAATAAAATGGACAACCTGGAAGAAATGGACAAATTCTTAGGAAAGCACAACCTTCCAAGACTGAACCAGGAAGAAGTAGAAAATATAAACTGACCAATCCCAAGCACTGAAATTGAGACTGTGATTAAAAATCTTCCAACAAACAAAAGCCCAGGACCAGATGGCTTCACAGGCGAATTCTATCAAACATTTAGAGAAGAGGTAACACCTATCCTTCTCAAACTCCTCCAAAATACAGCAGAGGGAGGAACACTCCCAAACTCATTCTACAAGACCACCATCACCCTGATACCTGAACAAGACAAAGATGTCACAAAGAAAGAAAACTACAGGCCAATATCACTGATGAACATAGATGTAAAAGTCCTCAACAAAATACTAACAAGCAGAATCCAAGAGCACATTAAAAGGATCATACACCATGATCAAGTGCGGTTTATCCCAGGAATGCAAGGATTCCTCAATATACACAAATCAATCAATGTGATAAACCATATTAACAAATTGAAGGAGAAAAACTATATGATCAACTCAAAAGATGCAGAAAAAGCTTTCGACAAAATTCAACACCCATTTATGATAAAAGCCCTGCAGAAAGTAGGCATAGAGGGAACTTACTTCAACATAATAAAGGCTATATACGACAAACCCACAGCCAACATCATTCTCAATGGTGAAAAACTGAAACCATTTTCTCTAAGATCAGGAACAAGACAAAGTTGTCCACTCTTACCAGTATTATTCAACATAGTTTTGGAACTTCTGTCCACAGCAATCAGAGAAAAAAAAGAAATAAAAGGAACCCAAATTGGAAAAGAAGAAGTAAAGCTATAACTGTATGCAGATGACATGATTCTATACACAGAGAATCCTAAAGATGCTACCAGAAAACTACTAGAGCTAATCAATGAATTTGGTAAAGTTGCAGGATACAAAATTAATGCACAGAAATCTCTTGCATTCCTATACACTAATGATGAAAACTCTGAAAGAGAAATTAAGGAAACACTTCCACTTACCACTACAACAAAAAGAATAAAATACCTAGGAATAAACCTACCTAAGGAGACAAAAGACATGTATGCAGAAAACTCTAAGACACTTATGAAAGAAATTAAAGATGATACAAATGGATGAAGAGATATCCAATGTTCTTGGATTGGAAGAATCAACATTGTGAAAATGACTATACTACCCAAAGCAATCTACAGATTCAGTGCAATGCCTATCAAACTACCAATGGCATCGTTCACAGAACTGGAACAAAAAATTTCACAATTTGTATGGAAACACAAAAGACCCCGAATAGCCAAAGCAATCTTGAGAACAAAAAACGGAGCTGGAGGAATCAGGTGCCCTGACATCAGACTGTACTACAAAGCTACAGTTATCATGACAGTATGGTACTGGCACCAGAAAAAGAAATATAGATCAATGGAACAGGATAGAAAGCCCAGAGATAAACCCATGCACATATGGTCGTCTTATTTTTGATAAAGGAGGCAAGAATAAGCAATGGAGAAAAGACAGCCTCGTCAATAAGTGGTGTTGGGAAAACTGGACAGCTACATGTAGAAGAATGAAATTAGAACACTCCCTAATACCATACACAAAAATAAACTCAAACTGAATTAAAGACCTAAATGTAAGGGCAGACACTATTAAACTCTTAGAGAAAAACATAGGCAGAACACTCTGTGGCATAAATCACAGCAAGATCCTTTTTGACCCACCTCCTAGAGAAATGGAAATAAAAACAAAAATAAACAAATGGGGCCTAATGAAACTTAAAAGCTTTTGCACAGCAAATGAAACCATAAACAAGAGGAAAAGACAACCCTTAGAATGGGCGAAAATATTTGCAAATGAAGCATCTGACAAAGGATTAAACTCCAAAATTTACTAGCAGCTAGTGCAGCTCAATATCAAGAAAACAAACAACCCAATCCAAAAATAGGCAGAAGACTTAAATAGACATCTCTTCAAAGAAGATATACAGAGTGCCAATAAACACATGAAAGAATGCTCAACATCACTAATCATTAGAGAAATGCAAATCAAAACTGCAAAGAGGTATCACCTCACAGCAGTCAGAATGGCCATCATCAAAAAATCTACAAAAAATAAATGATGGAGAGGGTGTGGAGAAAAGGGAACCCTCTTGCACTGTTGGTGGGGATGTAATTTGATACAGTCACTCTGGAGAACAGTATGGAGGTTCCTTAAAAAAACTAAAAGTAGAACTACCAGATGACCCAGCAATCCCACTACTGGGCATAAACCCTGAGAAAACCACAATTCAAAGAGAGTCATGTGGGCTTCCCTGGTGGCGCAGTGGTTGAGCGTCCACCCGCTGATGCAGGGACGCGGGTTCGTGCCCCGGTCTGGGAGGATCCCACGTGCTGCAGAGCGGCTGGGCCCGTGAGCCATGGTCTCTGAGCCTGCGCGTCCGGAGCCTGTGCTCCGCAGCGGGAGAGGCCACAGCAGTGAGAGGCCCGCGTACCGCAAAAAAAAAAAAAAAAAAAAAAAAAAAAAGTCATGTACCACAATATTCATTCCAGCTCTATTTACAATAGTCAGGACAGGGAAGCAACCTAAATGTACACTGACAGATGAATGGATAAAGAAGATGTGGCACATATATACAATGGAATATTACTCAGCCATAAAAAGAAACGAAATTGAGTCATTTGTAGTGAGGTGGATGGACCTCGAGACTGTCATACAGAGTGAAATAAGTCAGAAAGGGAAAAAAAATACCGTATGCTAACACACACATATATATATATATATATATATATATATATATATATATATATGCTAACATATATATTTAAAGATGCAGATGTAGAGAATGGGCTTGAGGACATGGGGAGAGGGAAGTGTAAGTTCGGACGAAATGAGAGTGTGGCATGGACATATATACACTACCAAATGTAAAATAGATAGCTAGTGGGAAGCAGCTGAATAGCACAGGGAGATCAGCTTGGTGCTTTGTGACCACCTAGAGGGTTGAGCCAGGAGGGTGGGAGGGAGTTGCAAGAGGGAGGAAATATGGAGATATATGTATATGTATAGCCGATTCACTTTGTTATAAAGCAGATACTAAGACACCATTGTAAAGCAATTATACTACAATAAAGATGTTTTAAAAAAATAATACGTGCTTCATACAGCGCTTATGAAGCTTAAATATAATAAGCTATGGAAAACATAATGCATGTTCTTAATATGGCCATTACCCAGAAAGGGAGAACTGTTACCTTTGGTAAACTCCTTGCGTTCCTGGGGTGAAGTCAGATTTTGTTCCTCTATGCTATCATTCTAGGTGAGAACAGTGCTTTGTCCAGGCATTATCTCCATAGCCATACAACAACATGCATAATACTCGTCGATCCACCTAACAACAGACGTAATCCTGAAGAATGCTAAAACATGGGTAATTCCCCTCCACGGGAACATTCTGTGCCTGGCAGTAGGAAAGAGCTCAAAGGGCAGCAGTGGAGCCTTGTGGAACCCGGCTTACATCAAGTACTTCCTCTTCCTAGAGGCACTCCCACCCAGGAGTTCCAGCCAGTATCCTAGCCCCTGGCTTTGGTCACCTTTTGTATCAATCTGTGTCTGCTTCTGACTTCTTTACGAAAGTGAAACTCCCCTGCAAAAATTTGTTTGCTCATTCATCCACTGATTGCTTCAATCATTCATTCATTTATTCAAACCATCTTAACTGCATCCGTGTGCATGGTCCCTTGCTGATTTTGCACATCAACAATGATTTTAAGGCAAGGGTCACTGAATCCTCCTCCTAATAGCTGAGGACTTAAAGACAACCTAGTTAAAGGAAAGGCTGCAGAACTGAGGAAAAGAGAGCTGAATCTGAATTCTCACTAGCATTATGAATTTGGAAAAATAAGTTATTTTATCTCTATGAGCCTCAATTTCCTCATTTGATTAAAGGATGTGATCCCTTCTCTTATGGGCTCCTGGAAGAATTGTTGAAGAGATGTGTTTAAAGCACCTGGCGGATATAAATATTCATCATATGTCTCTTTTTCTTTGACATAATATTTCAGAGGAAAAGGAAATTGGTTGTTTTAAAGGAGGTGATCAGAAGACTTAAGAGCTGGCTAAGACATTTATCTCTCCTTGGCATGTTCACAATTAAATATTTTTGAAAGAATTATTGAAAGAGCAAGAGTCTCAAAGACTCTTGATGTGTCTTTACTTCTTTGTGTTCTTCAACATTTCTACCAAAACTAACCACTCAATAAATTTCAAATTGTAAAGAGTTCATGCATTCTGAGAACCAAGGAATTACAACATTCTAAATAGATAAGGTCCACAGAAATGATCCAATACATCTCGATTTTTTTCCAGGCAGGATCAGCTTGGCACACATAAGAGGGATAATGCAGGAGTGGTTAATGAAGAGATGATTTATGAAGGCATGACCAGGGTCAGAGAAACCAGCAAGAGATGGTGCAGCACCACAAGGCTAGCAATAGTGGGGAGCTACTAGCACCCTTAGGCCTGATGGGACAAGTAGAGGGAACAGTGTTACTGGAGTCTAGAGAGAGCAGACTACTGTTGTAGGAGATGACCTCTTAAAGGGGCTGTGGGCTTTAGATGAAGGACTAGCCACTGCTCATATGTGACTTGACAAGGAGCAGAAGAATAAAATCCCAGTCTCAGTCATCTCCTTCCCTTCAATCTCTTATCTGTTCTTCCCAGTGGCCAAATCCAAGTGAACATCAACGGGCAAGGGACCTCACTGATACAGCATGTAGAGGTCTGTGTCTCAGCTCAGAGAGCAGAGGGGAAAAGGGAAAAGGGTGGTGATGCAAAGGAAGACTATTCAACAAATGCATCATAACTGAGGCTTGGGGAGGAATGGCAACTTGACTTGCCCATATGAAGTTTCCTTAGCAGAGTTGAGATGACAGTTCCTGCTTACAGAGCAGTTACTTTGTGGCAGGCACTATCCCATATGCATTTACTTGCATTGATTAACCCATTGAATTCTTATAACAGTCTTATGAAGTAGCGCTCTCATAACTACCAAGTGAAATTGAAATAGTCCATATTAAATTGTTCTTGATTGGGTCACATAAAATGCCAGAAGCACTTAATCAGAGTTGACAAAATGTTGATGGCGGGGGGGAAACTGGAACAGATTGTGGGAGGTGAAACCCCAAATTCCAACCTTTTCATCTACCAGAGGTCTGGGCATTAGTCACCTAAAGGAGCTGTGGTAGAAGAGTAACGTCTCCCCAAAGAAGTCCGTGCCCTAATCCCAGGATCATGTGAATATGTTACCTTACATGGCAAAAGAGACTTTGTAGATGTGATTAAGGTTACAGATTTTAAGATAGAAAGATTATCCTGATTTATCCAGGTTGGCCTTAATGACATGGGCTCTTCAAAGCAGAGAACTTTCTCCAGTTAGAAGCAGAAGAGTTGTGGCAGAAGGGTAAGTCAGAGAGGTTGCAAGTATGAGACTAGTTTCTGTGAAGGAGGGGGCCAGGTGGGAGGGCTAAAAAGAGGCCCTGAAGAACTAAAGGTGGCCTCCAGCTGACAGCCAGGAAGGAAATATGAACTTTAGCTCTAAAACCTCAAGGAGCTGGACTCTGCCAACAACCTAAATGAGTTCTTCCTTGGAGCCTCCTGATAAGAGCCCAAGCCAGCTGGCAACTTGATTTCAGCCTTGTGAGAACTGAGACAGAGAAACAGCTGAGTCTACCCAGATTTCTGGCCTAGAGGACAGTGAGATAATAAATATGTGCTGTTTTAATTCACTATGTACATGGTAGATTTTTTTACGGTAGCAATATAAAGCTAATACAGGGATGCAGGTAACCTGGATTGGATCCCCAGGAGCTCTGAGCTCTGTGGAGACATTCTTGTCCAAGCTCCTCATTCTACAGGGATCTTTGCTACTATATTGCTGTGAAATATTGCTGGACCCACCAGAATAGCCCAATTTTTTTTTTTTTAAATGACAACACCAGGTGGCTGAGCATGTAGAGCAACTGGAATGCTCATACAATGTTCATGGAAATATAAAATGGTAGGACCACTTTGGAAATATTTGTTGCAGTTTCTTATAGAACAAAACATACACCTAATACTGTCCCCCAGTAATCCTAATCATAGGCACTGTCCCAAGAAAATGAAAACATGTGTGTCCACAAAACACCTTTTACATGAATAGTCATAAAAGCTTCATTCAAAACAGCTCAAAACTGGAAACAGCCCAGGTTTATGTCAACAGGATAATGGAAAAATAAACTGTGATAAGTGCATACAATAGAAGACTATATGAAGTGTCTAGAATAGGAAAATCCATAGAGACGTAAAGTAGAATAAAAGTTGCCAGAGTCTGGGGTGGAAAGGGGGACTGGGTGTAATGGTTGATGTGTGCAGAATTTCTTTTAGTGGCAATGAAAATGTTCTGGAATTAGAGAGTGGTGACGGTTGCATAACACACTAAAAACCACTGATTTGTACACTTTAAAAGGGTAAGTTTTGGTATATTATATATATCTCAAATTTTTAAAAACAGCAAAAAAGAGAAAGAACAAATTACAGATACATGTAAATGACACAGGTGAAACTCAAAAATTTATTGTGAAAGAAGCTTCACACAAAAGAGTAGATACTTTATAATCTCACTGATGTGAAAACTTAGAAGAGGCAAAATTAAACTATGGTGAAAACAATTTGGAAGAATGGTTGCATTTAGGGTGATAGAAGTGAGGATTGACTGTGGAGTGGGATGAAAAATCTTTTTGGTGTGATGGTACTGTTTTATATCTTGATAGGTGTTTGGGTCACACAGGTATATGCATTTGTCAAACCTCATCAAATGGTACACTTTAGATTTGCGCACCCACTGCATGTGAATTTCACCCCACAGAAAAAGAAACAAACACTGAACTTCAGTAAAGGAATGTAGGCTAAAATATTTAGAGGGCAGTGTATCGATGTCTGCGACTTAATTTGAAATGCATAAAAAACAACACTGCACTGTCAGGTAAACAAAGGGATGAATGGATGAATGGTTATGGGATAAAGCAAGTATAGTAAGATGCTAATTTTAGAATCCAGGACAGAGGCATGTGCTATCCATGCTACTTTTATGTTTGAAATGTTCTTAGTAAAATGTTAGAAAAATACTCCTTGGTCTTTGCTGGAATATTTATAATGAAGGGTACTCATCTCATAATACAGTCCATATTATCGTCCATCAGCTCTTGATGTCAGAATCATCTTCCAGTTATCAAGATTTTGCTTTAATTCCATCCAGCAGCTCTTGTTTCATCTTCTGGGGTCCCCTAGAAAAGTCTACTCCCCAAACCCTTTAGCAGGTTGCCTGGGGTAGTGTAGGAACATGGGCTATGGAGGGTTCAAGACCTGGTTCTGCCCCTAGTGCCTCACTACTCTAAGTGCAGTTCTCCGACCAACAGCATAGACATCACTTGGGAGTTTCTTAGAAATGCATAATCCTCATCCCAGAGCTACTGAATCAGAATCTGCAATTTAACAAGATGCTTGAATCCTCTGGATGCAAGTCAAATTTTAAGGTATGACCAGGGCAATAAAGCAAAAATATAAATGTGATTTGTGTCAGGGTAATAGCATTAGGGAGAGTGAATTCAACGGAATAAAGACATATTTAGGAGAGATAAAGAACTAGGAGATTAGAGTGACAGTGGGGAGGGATGAGGGGAGTTGAAGATGATACAGAAGTTTACAAGTGTGGGTGACTGGGTGGGTAAGAGGGAATCTGGACCTGAGTAGGCATAGCGTCTGCTGTTTGGCTGACATGGATACAATGCCAGACTTACAGGAATATGTCCATCCTTAGCTGTTATACCTCTTGAGATTTACTTTGATATCCTCTCCAAACATAAAACCTTCTCCTAGTCTGGTGCTTCTATGAGCAAAACTCCTGAAACCCTCCTTGCCAAGGTTTTGCCCTTGTTTTGCTCATCCAAAAGCACTTTCCAAGTGAATAATGTGGCTTTCCTTCCATTTCCCGCCTCCTCCTTCCAATTATGTAAACATACCACCAGTGTTTTAAACATTAAAAAAACAGACAAAAAAATCCCGATATAGATCAATTCATCAATACTTCTAAATGAGGCTTTTTCATGACAGAACATCTGCCCAGGGACTAGGGCTCTGCTTTCTTAATACTGATGACCTTGGTTACCAGGACTTCCCAGAGGATCTTTTGTTTTGATGTTGTTTTAATGAACACACAACACTGTTTTCCAACTCAGAGCAAACATCCAGGAGCACATCCCTTCCTCACCCTTCATGAGCCCTTCACTGAGTCTGCAACTTCTATTAACTCTAATGGTCCTTGCTGGTGGTGAATGTTCCCTCTGAGCATGCTGGGAGCTCACCTAATTGGGTCTATCTCATTGCGGCCTGAAATAGCCCTGAGGGGAGCAGTGACCTAGGGCTGACTACTTGGTTATCTCATCCTTCAAGGTTCAGCTCAAATAGCTCAAATAATATATGCTTAGTGAAGCCCTCTCTACCTTCCCCACCTGCCTCTTAATGTGGCTCAGGTAGTTAGTAACCTCTTGAATTATGTACATCCTTCTGTTCTAATTGTAGAGGGAAGAAATATATACATTAACCAAACAGTTGGCAAGAAAATCCCTCCTGGGGTGGGAAATGTTTGTCTATTAAAGTACCCTGATTAACTCCTCGCAGTGGAAGGTGAGACCCTGAGGACACGGTTAGAAAAAGTCAGGAAATAAAAGAGATTCATAAATTGCTCAGTATTGGAAAATCAGTGAAGCTGAGGAATAGAAGAGAGAAGAGAAGTGAGGGGAAAAGAGCAATGTGGCAAAGGATTAGAGACTGAATCCTGAGCATGTCTGAAGCTTGAAGCTTGAACTCAAGTCATCCAAATACCATAACTGATGGCACAATGGCCATCTCCACCTCTCCTTGGACGAGAAAGAGCATGGGATGTCTTTATGGAAATGGTGCTATGAACATGCAGATACATTTATAAGCACAATATCTCACTTATTCAAAAATAACAATTTCTAACACAGTCCATGACCTATGGATAGGCAATGAAAGGCTCTGAGTAGCTGACATAAAGATATAAATAGCAATTCTCAATAATAAGGCATGGCTGTCATAGACAGAGCTTGCACAAGGCATCAGACATTTTGTTGAATTCTTCCTCATACATTATATCTTGTTATATGTGCAGATATCACATACATATTTGCCATATTTCTGATAAGGACACTAAATCTTGGAAGGCTAAATGGATGCCAAAGTTCTCTGAGTTAGAATATGATGGAGTTGGCTCTAGCACGTAGATTCCAAAAAGCCCATTCTTCACCAAACATTCGTCTTTTTCACAACTTTACTGGAGTGTAATTGCTTTACAATGTTGTTAGTTTCTGCTGTATAACAAAGTGAATCACCTATATGTACACATATGTCCCCATATCCCCTCCCTCTTGCGCCTCCCTCCCACCCTCCCTATCCCACCCCTCTAGGCGGTCACAAAGCATTGAGTTAATCTCCCTGTGCTATGCAGCTGATTCCCACTAGCTGTCTATTTTATATTTGGCAGTGTATACATGTCAGTGCTACTCTCGCACTTTGGCCCAGCTTCCCCTTCCCTCACTGTGTCCTCAAGTCCATTCTCTATGTCTGCGTCTTTATTCCTGCCCTGCCACTAGGTTCATCAGTACCGTTTTTTTAGATTCCATAATATATGAGTTAGCATACAGTATTTTTCTCCTTCTGACTTCACTCTGTATGACAGACTCTAGGTCCATTCACCTCACTACAAATAACTCAATTTCGTTTCTTTTTATGGCTGAGTAATATTCCATTGTATATATGTGCCTCATCTTTATCCATTCATCTATTGATGGACATTTAGGTTGCTTCCATGTCCTGTAAATAGTGCTGCAATGAACACTAGAGTACATTTATCTTTTTGAATTATGATTTTCTCAGGGTATATGCCCAGTAGTGGGATTGGTGGGTCATATGGTAGTTCTATTTTTAAGGAACCTCCATACTGTTCTCCATAGTGGCTATATTAATTTACATTCCCACCAACAGTGCAAGAGGGTTCCCTTTTCTCCACATCCTCTCCAGCATTTATTGTTTGCAGATTTTTTGATGATGCCCATTCTGACTGGTGTGAGGTGACACCTCATTGTAGCTTTGATTTGCAATTCTCGAATGATTAGTGATGTTGAGCATCCTTTCATGTGTTTGTTGGCAGTCTGTATATCTTCTTTGGAGAAATGTCTATTTAGGTCTTCTGCCCATTTTTGGATTGGGTTATTTGTTTCTTTGATATTGAGCTGCATGAGCTGCTTGTATATTTTGGAGATTAATCCTTTGTCAGTTGCTTCATTTGCAAATATGTTCTCCCATTCTGAGGGTTGTCTTTCCCTCTTGTTTATGGTTTCCTTTGCTGTGCAAAGGCTTTTAAGTTTCATTAGGCCCCATTTGTTTATTTTTGTTTTTATTTCCATTACTCTAGGAGGTGGGTCAAAAAGGATCTTGCTGTGATTTATGTCCTAGAGTGTTCTGCCTATGTTTTCCTCTAAGAGTTTTATAGTGTCTGGCCTTACTTTTAGGTCTTTAATCCATTTTGAGTTTATTTTTGTGTATGGTGTTAGGGAGTGTTCTAATTTCATTCTGTTACATGTAGTTGTCCAGTCTCCCCAGCACCACTTATTGAAGAGGCTGTCTTTTCTCCATTGTATACTCTTGCCTCCTTTGTCAGAGATAAGGTGACCATAGGTGTGTGGGTTTATCTCTGGACTTTCTATCCTGTTCCATTGATCTATATTTCTGTTTTTGTGCGAGTACCATACTGTCTTGATTACTGTAGCTTTGTGGTACAGTCTGAAGTCAGGGAGCCTGATTCCTCCAGCTCTGTTTTTCTTTCTCAAGATTGCTTCGGCTATTCAGGGTCTTTTGTGTTTCCATACAAACTGTAAAATTTCTTGTTGTAGCTCTGTGAAAAATACCACTGGTAATTTGACAGAGATTACACTGAATCTGTAGATTGCCTTAGGCAGCATAGTCATTTTCACAATGTTGGTTCTTCCAATCCAAGAACATGGTATATCTCTCCATCTGTTTGTATCATCTTTAATTTCTTTCATCAGTGTCTTAGAGTTTTCTGCATACAGGTCTTTTGTATCCTTAGGTAGGTTTATTCCTAGGTATTTTATTCTTTTTGTTGCAGTGGTAAATGGGAGTGTTTCCTGAATTTCTCTTTCTGAATTTTTGCTGTTAGTATATAGGAATGCAAGAGACTTCTGTGTATTAATTTTGTATCCCGCTACTTTACCAAATTCATTGATTAGCTCTAGTAGTTTTCTGGTGGCATCTTTAGGATTTTCTATGTATGTCATCTGCAAAAAGTGACAGTTTTACTTCTTTTCCGATTTGGATTCCTTTTATTTCTTTTTCTTCTGCGATTGCCACGGCTAAAACTTCCAAAACTATGTTGAATAATAGTTTCACCAAATAGTCTTAACCAGAAGCATCTTTCTCTCGATAACCAAAAGTGCCTACTAAACCAAGTCTCCATCTTTTAACCATAAAATAGTCCCTTGGGTTCCAGAGGAGAGCTTATTTACACTTTATATAACAACTTACTTCTGTGTGACTATTTGGTTGATTTATTAAAACATCCAAAACTAAACATTTAATGAGGAATGGTGGTAAGGGAATCTGAGAAGTAGATCCATCAACAACCTCAACAAGTGGCAGGAAACTGAATACCTCTGAGTGAAGATAAAAGGAACAAAAACAAAACAAAAAAACATAGCCCAAACAAACAAACAATCGAATGTGAAAAAATTGGGTTCTAGGTCAAGCAGTCGAAGTTGTCACTGTACTTTGGTACAGAATGTGGCCGTGAAAAGTGTTAGAAAGAAATCTTATTATTCTATTTCCCATTTCGAAGTAGCATGAAAGGATGAAATACATTTCAGGGGACAAAAATCCAACACAAATGGCTAAAATTAACAGTGGTGCAATGGAACAGCTCTAGCTATGGAAACAGTAGACTTACGTGCTCACGCTGGCCTTGCACATGCTAGTGCTGTGACAGGGGGCCTCACCATTCTGAGTCATACTTTGCTCCTCTCTACAGCTCGAATACTAATTGTATCTATTTCTGAAGGTCCTTGTAAAGAGGAAATGGATGGCATCTATAACATGCTTGGCACATGGTATGTTCAGTACAGCTCTATTCAATCACATTTAAGGACAGACTCGATGCCCAAATGGAAATGTTCTGGCAGTTGGAAGGGATTTCCAACATGGAGCAGGTCTTGTTTGAAAATGGTGCATGTGTGCAGTATTCACTCATCATTAGGAGGAGAAACAGGAGGCGGCTTTCCCACTCCTGGGTTATCTATCTCCACTCTGTGAGGAGAGCCGTAACATGTCTGATAGACTAGCTCTCGCTCTTCACATCCCAGCCAGCATAGCCCAGGAGACAGAAATAGCATTCATCGAAAGCCGCAATTACCTCATTTCACTGGCCTGTTTGTGCGAGATGTGCCTTGCCTCACAGTAACTGCACGGGGCCAAAAGTCCAGCAAACAGAGCCACTGCTTGTCCAAGAAATGGCCCTGCAAACAGGAGAGGACAGCATGTTCCCTGAGTAGACTGGGACCCTTGGCTGTTTTGCGGGTGTTTTTGTTTTTCAAGCCAGAAACAGTGTCTGAAAACTGCTGGGGATTTCCCAAGCCCCATTCGTCAGATGGCCAGGCTTCCTCTGACATCATCTCTGAGTGATGCAGTGCAGAGAGAGGGTCACACACGAGGCAATCGCGGGGCAACCTTAGCACGATTGCGGGAAATCAGAGAGTTAGTGCCAAGGTGGTCAGAAAAACAAGGCGGACTTTCTGAAACAGTGTGTGGCACATGGTGGGCATTCAGGGAGTACTTCTTGAATGAAACATGGAGGGATTAAATAAGTGGCTTCCAGATTATGCATCTAGTACATGGTAGAGATGAGATTTCAGCTAGGGTGACCAACTGTCGTGGTTTACCTGGGATTAAGGGGTTTCTCTGGATATGTGACTTTGGATGCTAAAATCAGGAAAGTCTGGGGCAAACTGGCATGAGTTTGTCACATTAATTTCAACCCAGGTTTGTCTGACTCCAAAGCTCATGCCTTTAAACATAAAACAAAAACCTGTCCTCAAGGGGACTTAAGTTTAATAGGGGATTTAACATGGGAACAGACAACTGTAATATACATTGAAAGGGCTTACTTGCTCCAGAGAAGGATTAGCAGCTTAGTCAAGCACCATTCATCAACACCCATGACTCCTCCTTTCGAAGAGCAGTCCAGTTTTGTTCAGGAAATCCTTCTACTAAACATATGCTTCAATGAGCCAGTCCCAGAACCTGCACTCCCCTTGCCAGTGAATGGTTTAGGAATGAGCATGTGACATAATGTTGGCCAGTGAAACATGAGAAAAAGTCTGATGGTCAGATTCTTGGAAAGGTTCCCTTGTTCTTAAAAAGAAACCAACATCAACAAAAGTTCTTTTCACCCCCTGGACATATTTATGTCTGTAAGTGACAGAACTGTGGTGGCTGTTTTAGATTTACCAAGGGAACTAGAGTAGGATGGAAGATGTGGAAGGTGGAAAGGGCCTGTGTCTTTTATGATATTGTTGAGCTATTTGATGAACTGACCTGCAGCTGTCCTAACTCAGGATTGAGGTGCATTGCCTTTATGATTGAAACTGTTTGAGACAAGGCATTCTGTTCTGCAGTCGACAATATTCTATGTTTTTTTCAATTGTTCTTGCTTTAAAGAAATTATCATCCATCATTAAACACACAAATCCCTCTGTGCCCTGCTTTAGAGCACCTTACATGGAGTTGCCCATTTGAAAAGTAACTCAAATGCAAAATAATGCTTGTGATTCAAGAGTCTGGTATTTTGATTTTTCCCTTTAGGACTAAGGTGAATATGTATTACAGTTTGTTCAGGATAGTGCTGGCTTATACCTGTGCAGTCGACAACATTCTAAAAAGATACAGTGTCCAAAATGTGACATGCCATCAGAGGAAGGGGAGATGCTCACCAGTTGATGACACAAGGAAGGCTTTATGAAGGATACAACACTTGAATTGTGCTGTGGAGGAAGGATATTCTTTCAATAGACGAAAGCAGGCATAGGAAATAAAACTATTAAAACTAGAGAGAATGTGTAATCTAGGAATAGCTGGAGAAAAGCAAGTAGTCTAATTTGGCTAAAGCAAAGGTTTATGGAAGTGATTAATAGAACAGAAGCAGGAAATGTACTCAGGAAGTAAAGCATAGAAGACTTTTAATT
Source organism: Monodon monoceros (assembly GCF_005190385.1). Classification (NCBI taxonomy): domain Eukaryota; kingdom Metazoa; phylum Chordata; class Mammalia; order Artiodactyla; family Monodontidae; genus Monodon; species Monodon monoceros. The sequence goes on from NW_021703782.1 coordinate 94,992,860, forward strand.
CCAGGCTAAGTGAACTAGATTTTCCCCATAGATGATGGACAGTCACTGAAAATGGGTGGCTAGACCCAAATTACTGTTACCACCTGGACTTCTCCTTCATTTAGATTTACTGAATACTTAGAGCCATAATTCTCAACTTTAGAAGCATGCTAGAATCAACCAAAGGCCATTAATCACCTCTTTCTCTCCCTATATGCCACATATAAGGGATGTGAGCGGACTGTATTGCTCTGGGGAGAGAGGCCTGGATGTTTTTTACTTTCTGTTAAGCTCCTTGGTGATTCTGAAGTGCAATCATGTTTGAGAACCATTGACTTAGCCATCTATTATTCTGTATATTTTCGGTGTGCTAATATGAGAAGTCTACTAGAAAGTCAAGCTGTAAGGAATATTGGAGATTTTCTAAGTAAACACCTTTCATTTTTGGCTAATCACTGTCATGCCTACCTCTAAAATAAAGGCATTATAAATGCTTAAGGGCCTTGAAAATGTACCATTACCACCACCACTATTATCATTTTAATTGGGATTAAAAGGAAATACATAGCAGTTAAATGATTTGTCCAAAGCCAACCTGCATATTAGTATCAGATCTGGGACTGGAAACAAGTTTTCAAAATTATCTAGCATACTTTCCACTAAACTGAGTTGTTTCAGTAATGTATATTTCCCCAAAAGTTTTAAAATTACCCTTTGTGTAGAAAACGTGTGTTATATTTCTTTGTATCCTCCCAGCTACATCCTCCTCAGACTGTAACCTTCCTGAGCAACTGCCTCTTATATAATTGATTAAACCAACTTATCCGGTGATTCCAAGGCAGTAGTGGGCATCAGAATTACCCAGAGGGCTTGTTCAAACAGATTTCTGGGCTTCACCCTCAGCATTTTTGATTCAGTAGGTCCGAACTGATTCATATTCATAGAATATTCTCAGGTGAGGTCTATGCTCCGAGTCCAGAGATAATACTTTGGGAATCACTACGCTTGTCCAAATCCAGAGGCAGACTTTTTGTCTAAAGTTTATTTTTTAGTCAAATAAGGCTGGTCTGGATTCCAGATCTGGCGCTCTCTATCTGTCTGACTTTGAGCAAACTGCCTCCTCTGTTTAAGTCTCTGTTTTCAGATCTATAAAATGGAGCTGTTAATAAATACCTAGGAAGTATTATCATACAGTGGTTAGCATATAGAAAGGGCTCATTGACTGTCCATTTCCTAGCTCCTTTTCCCTTTATTGACTTTCTGTTGACAATCTACCTTTTCCAGGAAGAGAAATGCTGCCTGGCTCCAGTGGTAGATTCATGACTCCTCTTGTAGCTGGCTCTCCTTCAATGAGCTTGAGTTTCTTCCACCAATTGCTAACACACATATGGAGCCTATTTCTAGGAAATGTTATACAAATCATTTCAAAGGGGGAAAATGTGATAGGCAAATTATGTCAATATTATCCTCAAAGCAGTATTTTGGAGATAAAACCTATCCCATATGTTCTGTTTCACTTACTTTGGAGTTTTTAACAGTTTAACCATAGCAGCTGCTCCTGTGATCTCTAATTGCCTGCAACATTAAACAATGGATGCATATCAGTTCCCAGACTTTTCCTTCTGTGTCAACCTCAGAGCTTCCAGATATTTAGAGATTTCTCCAGGTCGTTTCATTCCTCTTGTGCTGAACTCTGTCAGCCTATGACTGAGCAAAAGATGGTATGGGATGGATCCAGGTGACCTTTGGCATGAGCCTTGGTGAAACCAGAGCAGTAACAGATGGGGTTCCAGACCTGGAGACAATCTGGCTCCACGCAATCTTCCCATGACTCAAAGGACCTTGACTAAATTTCCGTCACCACTCCTGGCTGATGGGTGATTTTCCATGTGAATTTTCTGGGACCTTCTTCATCAGAAACTATGTATCTTATTGTGTATGCAAAGAACTTGAAATTTGCTGCTTATTCCTTTTTTTTTTTTTGAATCTACTATTTCAAGTCAGTTTCCAAGTCCTATCAGTGCTTCCACCTAAGCTCTTGATTCTCTCTGTTCTCTCAGTCTCCACTGCTCTTACATAAGCCACCATCTTTTTAAGCTAAGGTCACTATAATATCATCCCAACCAATATTTCCTGACTTCTATTGAACCCCATTCCACCTATGCCTTCCCACAGCTGGAATGATCTTTCTAAGACACAAATTGTACCATGTCATTCCCTTGAATCCCTTTCCAGGGACTTCCAACTAGACTCAGAAACTGAGTCCAATCTCATCATCCTGGTTGACTCTAAATCTGCACTGTTCAATATGGTACCCACTAGCCCCATGTGGCTATTTAATCTACATTTAAATTAATTACAATTTCATAAAGTTGAAAATGAAGTTCCTCAGTCACACTAGCCACATTTCAAGTGCTCAATAACCATGTGTAGCTAGGAGCTACTGTTTTGGACAATGAAGATACAGACTATTTCCATCATCACAAAACTTTCTACTGGAAAGCGCTGCTCTAAATATTGAAAGCTGGTTAATATTACTTACCTTACTGTGATGCTATACACGGCCATCATATTGGGAAACGGTGCCTGCAAACACTGATGAAGGGAATGTAAACTGATGTGAGCATTCTACAGTGCAACAGTTCTTAATGAAATTAAGGATGCTTATAAGCTCCAGAGAACTATCACACAGCTCTCAAAGGGAATACACTCAAGGTTGTTTGTCACAGCAGTATTTGGGCTAGCAGTTTATGAAAGACGACCTAAGAGTTCATGACCAGGGGACTGGATGAGTCAAATATGGAAGATGCATATTGCAGAATACTGTGAAGCAGTGAGAAGCAAATGACTAGATACACACACACTTATCTTTAAAACATATTGTTATATTCTTATTGTGGAACATGAGTTAGCAGTAAAATAATTTTTAAAGTACTAATATATGCCAAAACTTGGATGGATCTCACAGATATTAAGTTGAATAAAAAAAGCCAGACAGAAGAGGGTACATACTTTATGATTCCATGCTTATGAAGTTCACTGAACATGCAAAATAATTTTTGGTGATAGAAATCAGAACAGTGGTTGCATCTAACTGGGGATTTACTGTAAAGGGACAGAAGGAAACTTTCTGGGGAGATGGAAATGTTCTATATTTTGATCAGCGTGTCCATTACATGGAAATATACATTTGTCAAACTTATTTAACTATATGCTTAAGATCTGTGTGTTTTACCGTATGTAAACAGACCCCAATAAAATTAGTTATTTTTTAAAAATATATAGTTTTAAAGGCAAAAAGATTAGTTTCAGATGAGATATACAGCCATGTATATATGCATTCAAAACCACAATAAGTATTTTATAAAGTTACTCATAAACAAAAGGATACATAACTAAAACTTTGAATCAGTATTTTTGCTGAGGATCAGGGGACATAAATGCTAGTAGGGATTAGGGACGAAAGGGATATAAATTAGGATAAAGTAAACTAGTGAGGGTCCTTAAATGGACTAGAGGCGATTGAGCTGTGACTGGGGAGTGTGATCAAATCAACTCAACTTTCTGTACCAGAAATCAATAAGACCTTCACTGGGAGAGAGCTCCCCTCTTTTTTTCCAGGGGTGGCTGAGCTAGGATTGTGTAATACTTGTACGAGGTGGTGTCTATCGGAGAGAAAGGGGATGAGCTGCACAGGAGGGATGGAGATACTGCGGGAGGGGAAGAGGGAGATGGGGAGAGAGAAGGGGAAGAAATGGAACATCTAGACATTTGAATCTTCAGAGTTTCTGAGACAGCTCCATCTCTGGAATTTTCAGGAATATAAATACATATATTTCCTTTCCCCCCCGCCCCCGTTAAACTAGTTTGAGTGGGTTTCTCTCATTTGCTTTCAAAAATGTACTAATATCCTAAAGTAGTTTAATATTTTAAAGAATCTGTGTTAAGTCCTATTTTAGCATTTTAAAAACTTTTTATCATGGAAATAGTCAAATATATACACAAACTGAAAGATTAGTATAAAGAGTTCTCAGCTTTAACAAGTTTTAGAATATTGCTAATATACTATATATCTCACACAAAAATACTTATGTATGTCTAAAGTTAAGAACTGTTTTTAAAAATATAACCATGATACTAAGATTACACCAATTTTCCCCTTAACATTACCAAATACACAATGTTCAAATTTCCCTGATTGTTTAATAAATATCATTTTACCATATTTTTTCAAAGCAAGATCCAAACAATACCTAAAACAATTAATATTAATGTTTCTTGAATTTATTTTAATTTACAGTTTCCCCATCCCTCTGTGTGTACGTGTGTGCCCATACCTGTGAGCCTGTGTATAACTTATTTGTTGAAGAAACTCGCACTTTGCTCCCACAGAATTTTCCTTATTCTGGATTTTTAGACTGCATTCTTGCTTCATATCTTACCCTGGTTCTGTATTTTCTATGAACTAATAAGTTTTACTTTAATTCTTAGGCAAGAATACTTTATGGAGGTATTCTATAGTTTCTGTTGCATCACATCAGAAGAAAATTAATGTCTGATAATGTCTCTTCCAGTGATGTTAAGAGTGATCAGTACATTCAGGTGTCTTCAGCTGGATCCATCTATTTTAAACTTCCTTATCAGCTTTTTACCTAAGGTTTGAGAATCCATTGGTGATCGTTCATCATTTCATGAAAGGTGCTAAAACGTTAATATTTTTTTACTCCTGTGTTTAATAGCTGTACATGGTCTATAAAGAAAGCTTTTCTTTTCACATTATTTGTATATGTGAGGTACAGTTCTTATAGGAAAGATACATTAATGCTTGATTCTTTCCCCATGTTTAACAGTTTTCAGAGTAAGCTGACACTTATAAAGGCAATAAATGAGAGTTTGGGATTTTTGTTTAAAAATATCTTTATGAGCTCATGGATTATAAAATATTTTATATGTTTAAATCTATTTCATTTATTATTCTCTTTGTGGCCCAAATGTTCTGTTTTTGGCCAATGGCAGCTCATGAGTCCTTTTGATCCAATGTCATTCATTGATAGACCTACTTTTTTTTTTTAATTGGAGTATAATTGCTTTACAATGTTGTGTTAGTTTCTGCTTTACAATGAAGTGAATCAGCTCTATGTATACCTCTATCCCCTCCCTCTTGGACCTCCCTCCCACCCACCCCCATCCTACCCATCTAGTGTGTCATGTTCCTGACCCGAGACCTGGGGAATTAATTATTTCTCCAAGGTACACTTTTTCTTTTTTTGGTGGGAAATAGCATTTTGAAACAACACCATCTGGGAACTAACAGTGATCGTCACTGCTAGTCATTATGGATCGGACATGGCTTCTCAGTATTTTCAGTGGACAGAGCTAGGAAATATATATATTTTTAAGAGAAAATATTTTTCTATTTCCAACCACATGTAGACAATTTGTGGTTTGGTTAACATCTTGATTTTAAATTTTTATCTCATCTGCTGAAAAAATATTGATTTTTAAATACTTATTTGCTTTATACAACTATAATAGTATTGGAATAAGCAGGCCAATATTATTACTATCAATATCATTGTTGCAAGCAAGACTGTTTGGCAGTTCATGTTTTCCTTGGTATATGTTACCACATTATCCTATTTATAGTCAATTAAAATGAGTCTTCCATGTGTAGCTAAGTCATTGACTTAACACACAGATCCATTTGTTACATTTTACTTTTTGATGGATTGTTATTTGATTTTTATGGATTGCCATTTTTATTTCTGATTTAAAAAAAAATATTTAAAATATTTACATGGCTCCAAAGTCCTGTTTACAAAATGAGGTATATTCAGACAAAGTTAGATTTTATTTTAACCTTTACCTGTCTCCCTCCTCCTCCCTATAGATAACTGCTTTAATTTGCTTATTCTTCTATTTTTATGTATGTGCATATGTGGATCTTAGATAAGAGGTAACATGTGCTATACATGCTGTTCTGCACCTTGTCAAGCCTTATTTCAGAAGTGAAGAATCCTTCCTTTGAGACGTTCTATTTTCCTGCACCTACCTCAATTATTTAAGTAAAAGTAGGGGTTTATGTAGAGCAAGTTTTCTTAACAAAAGGCACACTTATATCTTGTAACCAATGTGAAAAGGACTTGAAAAGTTAAGAAGTTCCTTTGAAGGCTAATGTCTAGGACTATTAAGATTCACAGCAGAGTTTCTTTCCTCTTTGGAGTTAAACAGATTTTTAGATGAAGAAAGTGTAGGCTTTGCTAATGGAGATGGCCTTGTGTATATAACGAACTGGGTTTGTGGACATTAAAAGCTACTTGACATGCACCGATCTTTTACTGGTAAGAATTTGGGAACAGCAATTTCTTTCCTGCTTCTTTGATCTCCTCCCAAATCCCGTGGCGGTACATTATGGCTGCAGAGAACTGTAAATATTAGCAAGCAGCAATTTGAAAGCCCTAAAAAATGTAGTTGCAGAGGCAATTCAAACATCAGGTACCCTTCTCATCATCCGGACTCTGGTTTTAGAGCTATTGAGGGAATTCTGTCAAATCTCAAACTGCATCGGATCGCTGATCTGGTATGAATACTCAAGTTACTCTGAATAGCTGCATTTTCAATGCATGAAAGCAGCTGTTACTTCTTTCTGTCCTTTCCTTAAAACAAAACCCAAAAAACATACATATACGTACATATATATGTGTGTATATATACATATATATATATATATATATATACACATACACACACACATACATATATTTCACTGAAAAGGCATTTCTATCTGAGGACAAATACAGCAGTTTTGAATAAGGAGGTTGAAATATCTACCCAGTCTAGATGTATGTCTGATCCTTAGTGTTCTCTCACTGAGGTCTTTTCATACCCATTTGCAGTTTGTGAGTCCTATTCAGTAAGTGTGCTTGGGTGGTTAATGACAAAGAGAGACACTGTACACCTCCTACTACAATCACTGTGAAGGGACTGAAGGTTAATAAGAAGGGTAAAGGTACAGACTGAAAAGCCTATGCTCTTTTTCTCTTTCCTATAAATTGTAGTATAGAACATAAATGCATAGTTTATTTTTAGCTGTACAAAATAAATTTTATTTTACTAATATTGTTCACATTCAAACACACACACACACACACATTGTATGTTAATTATCTCTAATTCTGTCCATGCTATTTACTGGGGTTTCCCATCTTCCAGCATTCTGAATTATCAAAAAACGATCTGTGTCTACAAAAATGGAAGCTACTTGCCTCAAAGAGACTGAAGAATGGGGAAGAGGGTGTTGGGGAGGATTCACCTTTCCTTAAAGATCTTTGTCACTAACACTTAAGGACCTTTTTGACCTCAAAACCTTTCAGTATCAGTCACCATCCTTCTGAGGTAAATAAAAGAGAAACTGATGTCAAAACAAATGGCTGTCTCCATAAATTCTAACCAAGTCAGTAATAATTCCAGAAGAGAATGAGCTGCTGCTTGCTGTGTCCTTTGAGATTTTAAAACTGTCTGGCTGAGTATTTAAGCTGACCTGCCCACACTCGACTCCTACTGCATCCCTGCCTACCTTCCGCAAACCTTCCTTCTCCAGAATTAATGGAGGAGACACGATCAGGAGAAACAGCTGAAGTAGGAGCTGCGTGAAATTCTTGTTCATCTAGCAGCATGCTGTGCGACCTGAGGCCAGCTTTTTTCTCTCTGCACCTCAGTTCCTCTCACCATAAAATGAGAGGCTTGGAATAATCATCTCCATGGCTCCTTTCACCTCTGACATTTGGGGGAATCTACAAAAATGCTCCAAGATATTAGAAGAGTTCCATTTAAACACCTGGCCACTTTAGAAGCGTTTTGCATATATATTGTATTTCACTTGCTAAATCGCCAAATAAACCTGATGTGAGTGATCCCCAAGAGGACACGAGACCAAATTGCAAATGTCTGTTTGTGATGATGGAGGTCTTGTAATCTGAGCATTGATCCTAGAAAGCCTTTGGGTGCTTCTCAGAGTAACGTAAGATTACAAAGTGATGTATTACCCACGAGAAATCCTTTCCCATTTACATTTCATTTTCCTCTGTGGTATTTAACTTATTTTTTTATTATGTGCCACCATCATAAATATTTATACTGCAATGTATGATTGGTCAATAAAGAAAAATCAATACTAGGTTTTTGCTGCCCAGGAAAGAGACTGTTCTTTACCTGATTCTAATCAAGAATCTCAAAAAAAAAAAAAAAAAAAATCACAGCTGGGAAGGTGCAATAGGGACCCAACTGGGAAAAGGAAAACATGTATTATTTATTTTATATTTTTATATTATATATATTTTATACTTACACACACTCACACTGATACACAAAGCCTTTTTGTTTAAAACTGTCTTGTTAGCAACCTTCAATTCAGTCTAACTGCCTTCCTATAGTGCCTATGAATTACAGAAAATGATGAACTTTAACACAGAAAGCCATCACTCCATTGTGGTTGTATCTGCCATTATATATAAGGGAGATGAACTTGGAAGTAAGAAAAAAAAGTTTGCTCATCACTTCCATAAACCATATTTACCAAGTACCGTCTCTATGCCAGGTAATATGCTTGTGTTCCAGCTGAAAGGATCACGCTCTTACTTTATAATAAAGGGAGTAGACAAAAAAAGGGGATAAGTCCTGTTAGGTGATTAAAACAAGCTTAGGTGATAGAGAGTCACTGAATGTCTGTTTAGATTGGTCAGAGAAATTCTTGAGAAGTAACTGTAGAAGCTACAATCAGATCATCAATAAAATTACTACAATCCAACTGAGGAAGTCAGACGCACAAACAAGTAATTGTAATACAGGCAAGAAGTGGCCAGTGCTCCAAAAACTCTTGCTATACTCAGTGGGTGGTTTATGGACCAGCAGTATCAGCATCATCTGGGAGCTTGATAGCAATGGAGAATCAGAGATCCCACCCTAGATCTGCTGCATTTTAACACATTTTCCAGGTAATTCAAAGGCACATGAGCATTAGAGCAACACTGTTCTTAACAAAACAGAATTCAGAGGAAACAGAAATCATATCCAGCTTGCAGATGGAAGGGTTCCTGGAGGAAGAATTATAAAGGCAACCTAAGAAAATGGATAAGATTCAAATCACTCTTTGTTTATCATTTCTTCTCCATGTTATTTAGAGGGATTCACAACTAGACCATACAATGAGAGCCATCATGCTAAAATTAACATGCTAAAATTAACAACAGCATCAAAAAGAATAATATACTTAGGAATAAATTTAATCAAGGAGGTGAAAGATATGTATCCCACTTTCATGAATTGGAAGAATTAATGTTGTTAAAAAATTTATACTACCCAAAGAGATATAAAGATTCAATGTGATTACTACCATAATTCCAATTGCATCTTTCACAGAAATAAAAAAAAAATTCTAAAATTTATATAGAACCACAGAAGTCTCCAAATAGCCAAATTAATCTTGTGAAAGAAGAACAGAGTTGGAAGCATCACACTTCCTGATTTCAAATTATGTTACTAAGTTATAGTAATCAAAATAGTATGGTACTGTCATAAAAACAGACACATAGACCAATGGAACAGAATCAAGAGCCCAGAAATAAACCTGTGCATATACAGTCAACTAATTTTCAACAAAGGTACCAAAAGTATACAATGACAAAAGGATAGCCTTCAATAAATAGTGCTGAGCAAAGTGTATACACATGTGCAGAAGAATGAAATTGGCCCCTTATCTTACACCATGAGCAAAAACCAACTCAAAATGGATTAAAGAAAATATAAGACCTGGAATCATAAAACTTCTAGAAGAAAACATAAGGTAAAAGCTCCTTATACTGGTCTTGGCAATGATTTTTTGGATATGACATCAAATGCTTACGTAACAAAAGGAAAAATAAACAAATGGGACTCTATCAAACTAAAAAGGTTCTGCACAGAAAAGGAAAAATATCAATAAATGAAAAGGCGATGATGATTGGGAGAAAATATTTGCAAGCCATACATCTGAAAAGGGATTAATATCCAAAATATATAAGAAACTCATACAACTCAATAGCAAAAAGCAACACAATTAAAAAGTGGGCACCCTGGGTCAGCACAGCCATGGCAGCTAGTGTCCTTTGTGCCTGTGTCCACCGACTGCCTGCAGCCTTTGTGCTGCTGCCCAGGCTGCTCATGCTGGCCATGGCCCAGCCACTCAGCACTACCCTTTTCCCAACAGGGGCCCAGAGAAGGCCTGGGGCTCCGCAGTTGGCCTCACTGCTTGTGCAGTTTCCAGTTGGAGTTACATAGCTGTGCCCCCAGTATAGTGAGGCACTCCTTTGACATTAGAGGGAATCAAGGACCCTGTCCTTTACATCTTGAAACTCTATGACAAGATTGGCCCAGAAAGGCTCTCAGTAAATTCCCATTTTATGAAAGATCTGGGCTTAGACAGTTTGGACCAAGTGGAGATTATAATGGCCATGGAACATGAATTTGGGCTTGAAATTCCTGATGTAGATGCAGAGAAGTTAATGTGCCCACAAGAAACTGTAGATTACATTGCAGATAAGAAGGATGTATATGAATAAAATATCAGACCCCCCTTTTTTTTAACATCTTTATTGGAGTATAACTGCTTTACAATGGTGTGTTAGTTTCTGCTTTATAACAGAGTGAATCAGCTATACATATACATATATCCCCATATCTCCTCCCTCTTGTGTCTCCCTCCCACCCTCCCTAACCCACCCCTCTAGGTGGTCACAAAGCACCGAGCTGATCTCCCTGTGCTATGCGGCTGCTTCCCACCAGCTATCTATTTTACATTTGGTAGTATATATATGTCCATGCCACTCTCTCACTTCGTCCCAGTTTACCCTTCCCCCTCCCCGTGTCCTCAAGTCCATTCTCTACGTCTGCATCTTTATTCCTGTCCTGCCCCTAGGTTCCTCAGAACCATTTAAAATTTTTTTTTAAATTCCATATATATGTGTTAGCATATGGTATTTGTTTTTCTCTTTCTGATTTACGTCACTCTGTATGACAGACTCTAGGTCCATCCACCTCACTACAAATAACTCAATTTCATTTCTTTTTATGGCTGAGTAATATTCCATTGTACATATGGATCTTCTTTATCCTTTCATCTGTTGATGGACACTTAGGGTGCTTCCATGTCCTTGCTATTGTAAATAGAGCTGCAATGAACATTGTGGTACATGACTTTTTTTGAATTATGGTTTTCTCAGGGTTTATGCCCAGTAGTGGGATTGCTAGGTCATATGGTAGTTCTACTTTTAGATTTTTAAGGAACCTCCATACTGTTCTCCATAGTGGCTGTATCAATTTACATTCCCAGCAACAGTGCAAGAGGGTTCCCTTTTCTCCACACCCTCTCCAGCATTTACTGTTTGTAGATTTTTTGATGATGGCAATTCTGACTGGTGTGAGGTGATACCTCATTGTAGTTTTGATTTACATTTCTCTAATGATTAGTGATGTTCAGCATCCTTTCATATGTTTGTTGGCAATCTGTATATCTTCTTTGGAGAAATGTCTATTTAGGTCTTCTGCCCATTTTTGGATTGGGTTGTTTGTTTCTTTGATATTGAGCTGCATGAGCTGCTTGTAAATTTTGGAGATTAATCCTTTGTCAGATGCTTCATTTGCAAACATTTTCTGCCATTCTGAGGGTTGTCTTTTCATCTTGTTTATGGTTTCATTTGCTGTGCAAAAGGTTTTGAGTTTTATTAGGTCCCATTTGTTTATTTTTATTTCCATTACTCTAGGAGGTGGGTCAAAAAGGATCTTGCTGTGATTTATGTCCTAGAGTGTTCTGCCTATGTTTTCCTCTAAGAGTTTTATAGTGTCTGGCCTTATATTTAGGTCTTTAATACATTTTGAGTTTATTTTTGTGTATGGTGTTAGGGAGTGTTCTAATTTCATTCTTTTACATGTAGCTGTGCACTTTTCCCAGCACCACTTATTGAAGAGGCTGTCTTTTCTCCATTGCATATCTTGCCTCCTTTATCAAAGATAAGGTGACCATATGTGTGTGGGTTTATCCCTGGGCTATCTATCCTGTTCCATTGATCTATATTTCTGTTTTTGTGCCAGTGCCATACTGTCTTGATTCCTGTAGCTTTGTAGTATAGTCTGAAGTCAGGGAGCCTGATTCCTCCAGCTCTGTTTTTCTTTCTCAAGATTGCTTTGGCTATTCGGGGTCTTTTACGTTTCCATACAAATTGTGAAATTTTTTATTATAGTTCTATGAAGAATACCATTGGTAGTTTGATAGGGATTGCATTGAATCTGTAGATTGCTTTGGGTGGTATAGTCATTTTCACAATGTTGCTTCTTCCAATCCAAGAACATGGTATATCTCTCCATCTGTTTGTATCATCTTTAATTTCTTTCATCAGGGTCTTATAGTTAGGTTTATTCCTAGGTATTTTGTTCTTTTTGCTGAAATGGTAAATGGGAGTGTTTCCTTAATTTCTCTTTCAGATTTTTCATCATTAGTGTATAGGAGTGCAAGAGATTTCTGTGCATTAATTTTGTATCCTGCAACTTTACCAAATTCATTGATTAGCTCTAGTAGTTTTCTGGTAGCATCTTTAGGATTCTCTATGTATAGTATCATGTCATCTGCAAACAGTGATAGCTTTATTTCTTCTTTTCCAATTTGGATTCCTTTTATTTCTTTTTCTTCTCTGATTGCTGTGGCTAAAATTTCCAAAACTATGTTGAATAATAGTGGCAAGTGTGGACAACCTTGTCTTGTCCCTGATCTTAGAGGAGATGCTTTCAGTTTTTCACCATCGAGATGATGTTGGCTGTGGGTTTCAGACCCCTTCTCTTCACTAAGAGAACACTCAGAAGATGCTGGCGCATGTCTGGAAGTGAGAAGGCATTTCTACATCATTGCTGACTTTGACAGAGTAATTCTGTTTAGACTTGTACTTAAATCGTCTTAAGTGTTTTTGCCCTTTGAAAATAAATCTATAAAACCAAACAACAACAAAAAAAGGGGGCAAAGTACTTGAATAGATATTTTTCCAAAGAATACATACAAATGGCCGATAGGTATATGAAAAGATGCTCACTAACCATCAGGGAAATGCAAATCAAAATGACAATGAGATACCTGTTAGGCTGATTATTGTCAAAGAGACAAAGGATAAGAAGTGTTGGTGAGGATGTGGAGAAAAGGGAACTCTTGTACACTGTTGGCAGGAATATAAATTGGTACAACCATTATGAAAATATAGGGAAAAAATAAATTAAAATAAATAAAAGAAAAAGTATAGGGTTCCTCAAAAACTTAAAAATAGAACTACTATATGATCCGGCAATCCCACTTCTGGGTATGTATCCAAAGGAAATAAAAACACTATATTGAAGAAATATCTGCACTTCCATTTTAATTGTAGCATTATTCACAGTAGCCGAGATATGGAAACAATCTAAGTGCACCTTCACAGATGAATGGATAAAGAAAATGTAATATTTGTATCTGGGTAGCTAGCTAGCTAGAATAGGATATTATTCAGGCTGTAGAAAGAAGGAAATCCTGCGATTTGTGACAACATAGACGAATCTGGAGGTCATTATGCTAACTGAAATAAGCCAGACAAAGAAAGAAAAAACTGCATGATCTCACTTATACGTAGAACATAAAAGGTCAAATACATAGAAGCAGAGAGTAGAACGGTGGTTACCAACGACAGAGAGTTGGGGGAAATGGGGAGATATTGGTCAAAGAGTACAAATTTGCAGCTGTGTAGGATGAATAAGTATAAATATTTAATACACAGCATGATGACTATAGATAATAATAAACTTAATATTGGAGATTTTCTAAGAGAGTGTATTTCAGATGCTCTATGCATAAAAAAGGGGATAAAGGGGTAACTAAGTGGGGAGATACGTTCATTAGCTTGACTGTAGTAAGCATTTCACTATGCATATATATGTCAAACCATTATGTACACCTTAAATATATTGTTACTTGTAAACTCCCTCAAAAAGAGAGTATATATTGGGAATGTTTGGTCTGTCTATACCTGGGGATGGAAGTATAAACCCCGAATATAAAATTTTTGCTGTGTAACAAGAATTTGGTCATATCCTCAGCACTGGCAGTACCTTATCTATATTGAGAATGGTCCCTAAAATCTGTCTCATTAGGGCAAAGCCATCTTGAGACATGCTTCATTAGCTACTGCACTATGGGACTCCCTTTGTAAACTTGGGTAAAAAAACTTGACATTTTATTAGGGAAAAAGGGACAACTTATGTGTCTCACCAACACATTTAGGTATTTTGGAAGGATCACAAATTAACATGGTGTGGCCTGTGTGTGGCGACTTCTGGATGTGTGATCCTGGAAGAACGCAACTAAGTGGATCGTTCATCATATTCTACCTTATGTCAAATCAGAAGAATTTCAGCACAAATACAAATCGACACATACGTGTGTTTGTGTGTGTGTGCATATGCACTGTGATGTAGAAGAAAGAACATAGCCTTGCAAATCAGATAAATCTGATTCCAATCATTTTACTTCTCTAAGCTTCAGAGTTCTCCACAAAATGGGATTCATAAAAACTGCCTCATAAGGTTTTTGGAAGAATTAAATGAGATAATTAGAAGTCACTTAGTCCCATGCCTGGCACAGTGTATGTGCTCAACACTAGTTACTTTCTGTTTAATAAAAATATTATCTATGCCTCCTGTTCTAAGAAAAAACATCTAGACATATTATCTCTACAACTAGGAGACATTACTTGGAATCATCTCACCACAGATTATGAGAAATAAATAAGATTTCTTGATACTGATGTTATTAACATTGGAGTGCCAGATAGATGTTTTTGGACAAAGGTACGGCATAAATAATAAATATTTGAAAGTAATATATTATATGAACAAATCAACATTTCTTGGGCTTTCCTTGTCATTGTGGCACAATTCCATTTGGGAAAGGAACAGAAGAAATAATGCTCTGTCAGTTCCTAGGTTAATTACTAGTCATCATGTTGGCTGTTTTATGAGGAAAACATGTATTGTAATTGTCACATGTTCAGCTCTAACTTTGCTAATAACCCTTTAAGAAGATCACTGTTAATTATCTAATTTGTCTGGCAAATTAGGCTGATTTAAGAACCCAATATGCCTGCTACAATCTCCCTATAGTTCAAAATTTTCAGAACTTATGTGAAAATATGATTGGCTTAAGTTTTCCATTATGGTGGTATAATTCTTTATTAGCTTCTACCCCATCACCCACCCCAGTTCCTAAATTACATTTGATGAGGCACCAAGAAAGACAGGACTTTGGAGAGGGCCCCTAGGGCCCTATGCTAATTGAATATTACTATCAAAACAAAGCAATCACGAGTCCTGAAGGTATTAAAATCTGGTGCAGAGAAAGTGACAACAGCATAGCCAAGAACAAGAAAAAATGAAAATGAAATGAAGACACATTAGAGGAAGGGCAAACGTAAGCACACCGTTCTGGCTCATCTGCCCTTGTTCAGCCAGAGGAGTCAAGGTCTTTATGAAAGAAGCCAAGGTAACTGATAAAGTCTCTGCTGTAAGCAGTGGTTAAAAGGGAGAGAGTGGTGGAGTTCTGCTGCTGATAAACACTGAAAGACATTCTAGGCTCTTTTACTTTCTTTTCTTTTTTCTTCCCTCCCACCCCCCACTCCCGACTCCTGCATAGCAAGACAACAGCATCCTGAAGTGGCTCCTTTCATGGCATGTTTTTATGGGAAAAGGAGGAAAATTCTTGGTATTTCAGCCTTGCCTGAGATATGACAGAAATGCATCCCACTGCACCTCTATCACCTCACCGCCCCACTGGAATATTTAAAGTGTATGCTCGTCTTAGTCTTGTCCTTTCCTAGACTGAAATAGAATTAAGTTGAGGAGGGATAAAGAGAGAAGTTTCTACACAGCCGAGCAGGAGACCTGAGCTGGAGTCTAGGGCGGGATGAACCGGGAGGACTCCCTGTCTTCTTGGCTGCAGGGCCCTCATCTGCTAAATGAAGGGGGAAAGTAGTTTCACCTGCTATGTCACAGGGCTACAAATACCTGACGGCTGCCTGGATTTCACCGTGGAAGGAGTATAGCTTTCAGCAAAGTGGTTTTATAGCTCTCCGGTGGTTAAAGGCCCATCCTTTGGAATATTTTAGACCTGAGTTTTAATTCTGGGCCCATATCTTGGGCAAATTAAATAATCCTTAGATTGCCTTATCTGTAAGGTAATCTTACAGATAACTTTTGCAATGTTATTATTTGCATGTGTGTGTGTGAAAATTAACTGAGATAAACACAATGCCTGACACAGAGTTAAGTCTCTGATAAAAAGACAGAGCCTTTTACAGAACCCTGTCCCCCGCCTTAGGGCACTAGTGTGAGCATTTGGGGCCTGGTGCTACAGAAACCATTTTAAAATCATGAGATAGCAAGCACATAGATAAAATCCTGGGTCCTCTTTTTTCTTTTTGAAATTAATTAATTTATTTTTATTTATTTATTTTTGCCTGCGTTGGGTCTTCATTGCTGTGCACGGGCTTTCACTAGTTGCGGCGAGCGGGGGCTACTCTTCGTTGCGGTGTGTAGGCTTCTCATTGCACTGGCTTCTCTTGTTGTGGAGCACAGTCTCTAGGCACGTGGGCTTCAGTAGTTGTGGCATATGGGCTCAGGAGTTGTGGCTCGCGGGCTCTAGAGCGCAGGCTCAGTAGTTGTGGCACACAGGCTTAGTTGCTCCGCAGCATGTGGGATCTTCCCGGACCAGGGATCAAACCCGTGTCTCCTGTATTGGCAGGCGGATTCTTAACCACTGTGCCACCAGGGAAGTCCTGAAATCCTGGGTCCTTGATGGCATCACTGAGCCACAAAACCAGCCCTGGAATTGTCAACTACCAGACTTCTTAATAAATCAATTAATAAATACCTGTATTGTTTTAATGACTATTAGTCAGAACTTGCTTATTTCTAATTGGCACCCTAGATGGTACACAATAAGTGTTTAATTGTGGAGAGCTCATTGTAAACACTCAAGTATGGCCTTTTGAAATTGTAAGTATTCAGAATGGTAGTTGTAATTTAGGTGCTGTATTAAGGCTTCTTTTTTCTTCTTCCTTTTCCCAACTTGACTCAGAGCTCCTTGGGGGCACTGAGCTCCAACACTGCAGATGACACATTGTAAAACTTCTGGTCCATTGGCAGCAATCAAATTCACCTCTACAGTACAATTTTATTACAAAGTCTGATGGAAAGGGGGGTATGTAAATCTGGGTTAGAATCCAAGTCTCACTAAATCTTTCTTGCTGTGTCACTTTGGGTAAGTCACTGGCCCCCTCTTAGTTTCCCCCTCTAAAAAATGATGACAATACTTTCTATGTCTCAGGGCTATAGGGATTCAAAGACATAAAATGAATAGAAGACGTTATAAATATTACAAATTTTTAAAGTGTACCCCCACTCCCATTTGAGTTTTTACCCCAAATTTGGCCATTGGAACAAACTAGAAAAGTGAGGGTCCTCTTCAAATCAGCATCTCAAATGTGGCTGAGCTGTGGTCATCATTGTACATTCTCTAGCGTGTTCAGAGGCTTTGCTCCAAAACATCTGGGTGTTTTATGACTTTAATCCCAATTTAAAATTCCACAATGCCTCACACAGTCATCTTTCTTTATCCAGAAAATGCTTTGCATCAGACCAAATAAGAAAAGCATGAGCCTGGTGTGTAATCCTTTCAGCTGTCTTTTGATCTCTCTTCTGCTTCTACTAAGAGTTCAACACACAAGTCACTTCTCCACCACTAAAACAAGGGTTGTACCATAAAGGCCAGTGACTCTTTTATTTCATAGTGGTAAAAGCATTTTAGCAAGTAAGCTGGGCTTAGGTCTCTGTTCTGACACATATTAGCTATGGTATCCTGGGCAGATAACTCACTGAACTACTGTCTTCTCATGAATAAAATAACATGAGAAATACAGGCCTCGCATGGGAACAAAATGAGATCATGCATGTGAAAGAAAGGTCCTGGTAAACAAAGAAGTTCTGCACGGTATCATCCATATTAAAAATCACATGATTTATGAATCATTTCAGTGGCCTGTGTCTTCTTTTACAAAAAGCAACTGGAACGATGGTTTGCAATTCACTGTAGGTGCTTCCCTTAATTTTTCCAAGGAAATTTATTTCAAGAACTCTTGCTTGTGTGATTGAATCAACGGATCCAAATAAGGCTTGCAAAATAGCCATCAGTTATCAAATATTTTCTTTGAATTCTTTTCCTAACCGGTACCTAGAGAATCTTCCTGTTGAGGGACTACTAGAGACTAGGAAGTAAACTAAAGAAAGAAAAGTATACAGAAGAAGCTATAAGATGTGAAAAAAAAAAAAAGCACAGGTGTATTCATTTCCTAGGACTGCTGAAACAAATTATGACAAACTTGGTGGTCTAAACCAACAGAAATTTATTCTCTATAGATCTGGAGGCCAGGAGTCTGAAGTCAATGTGTTGGCAGTGTTGGATCCTTCTGGAGGGTCTGAGGGCGAATCTGTTCCAGGCTTTTCCCCTAGCTTCAGGTGGCTGCCAGCAACCTCACACTCCTCGCCTTGTACCCACATCACTCCAATCTCTGCCTTCACCTTCACACCACCTTCTCCTCTGTGTCTTCTTTTGTGTCTCTTTATAAGGAAAGTTATCACTGGATTTAGGATTCACCAGTAATCCAGAATGATCTCATCTCAAGATCCTTAGCTTAATTACATCGGCAAAGACTCTCTTCCCCAATACGGTCACATTCACAAGTTCCAAGTGGACTTATCCTTTGGGTTCCATTCAACCTACTACAATGCTCTCAGAGTTATACTAACCTGGATTTGAATCCCAGCTTACACACTAACTGTGCAACTTCTACTCTTTGGAGAAATCACATCCTCACTTGTAAAATGTTGCCATGATAATATCTTTACAAGATTGTTGTGACCTTAAAAGAAACCATGAATAATGAGTGCCTGCCAGCCACTAGCCACTCAATACATGGTAACAATTTTTAAAAATAAATGCTGGCTTTGGCACATCTAATATTCATGAAATAAAAGCCAGTCCAAAGGAAGAAAGAAATACTCAGATTTAGTAGAAAGTGCCCTGGACTAGGTCTCAGAAGCTCTTTATCTAAATTCTGCTACTCACCCATTAATTCTAACAACTTTGAACAGTTTTGTCTCACTTAGTGGTGCAGAATTTACTCTCCCCACTTGTAAATTGTATGAGTTGAACTAGAAAACCTTTGATTTCTTCCCTTTTTCTGACATTCTGGAGTTTTACAAGTATAACATTTTAGATTGCGTTGGGAATAACTGGGTGGGAAAACACCCCAAAATTCCTACAGTGCAACAGGAAAGGAAACCTTTAGCCACCGTCTTGACTTCACATAGTTTTGAAGGTTTGTTTTTAGGGATAGACTTTAGTTAGGTGCCCCTCCTATCCGCTTCTGGAAAGTGCAGTGAGCAGGCTAAAGTGAAACTTTGGGGACAGCTCTTATCTTTTCAGACTTTCAGCTGAGATCCTCCAACCCCAACTGCCAATTGCTCACCCACCACTCTTCTGAACCCTGTCACTGCCTTTGAGAAATGGTCTCCCTGCCTTCTTGGGCAGGTAAAGTCTGGGGGTAGGAATGCAGAGATGATCTGGACAGTCAAAAAACTATGCATGCAACTAGGGCTGGCTATATAATTTGTGGGGCTTCTTGTTCAAAATCAGGACAAAAGTGCCATTCAAGGTACAAAAACATAGCTTCCTTTCTTCCACAGTCTCTCCCAGGCCGTCAGGATGTTTTTTGTTTGCTGCTGAATGCTGCACTCCCTCTGGCAGGAGGACACTCACAGTGTGAGTGCAGACCTTCCTGGGTGCACAGGGCCCCAGGCCACACATTTCTGTATTCACCTGGCTGTTGGCAGGATCCTCCAGCCTGATGTAGCATGCCCTGGCTGGACGCTGAGATGCAACTTTCCCTTCCCAGGGTCCCCTGCTCCAACACCCGGGGATGTGCAGCCATCAAAGAACTGCAACCTCCACACTGGGTCACACTCGGTACCTGGATCATGGGTGGGTGAGAGGCTCACCTCCACCACTGACTCACCTGCAGAATGGGCAGAGACGCTGCCAACCTGGGGCAGGGAATGCTGCTGCCATGCCCCTCCCAGATTTACCATGGAGCCTGTGTGCTTGACCCCCAAACATCCGGGACTCAGGACCCCGCAGGAGGTAGCAGGCAACAGTGGAACACGGGCCTCACCCTGCCCATCACTACCTGGTCATCATTCTGGATGACGAAGGCAAAGGACAGGGCTGGGAGGGGGAAGCCTGCTTGGAGCTCAGGCTCCAAGCCCCTGGCGCATGATCTATTGTCCCATCAGACTTCACTTACGCAATACAAATCCAAACAAAAAATTAAGGATTTCAGGACAGTGACTGGGGAGCATTAAACCCAGATTGTGTGGCCCTTCCGAGTGCAGGGTCTGTGTGGTCACAACTGGTCCCACACCCATGGAGCCGAGCCCACCAGCAACACAAGCCTAAACATACGTCCGGCAACTGACCTCCTCTGAGATGTGACTTACTTGATCTTCCCCTCCAGACTAAAGAACATGTTTCCCTGGGATTAGGGAGAGTTTCCAGAAGCCCCTTTCCATGTGGAGTTCTGCTAGGCTCTAGGAAGGACTCAGCTATTTTCCATCTATTGCACTTCGCTCCTGGAGGGACATAGGAAAGATTGTGAGGGTTCTGAAAGACTGAAACTACTTAGCCAATGGTGAGCTCCCCGAAGGTCACTCTGTGTCCTCTCATCTCTCTGTGAGCTGTTTACCTCTGGACAAGCAGCCTTCGACTCCAAAATTAGCAACACTTCTTTTTATACCCCAATTATTGTAGCATGTACTCCAACCAGTCTAAACCCCCAAAGTGGTATACCACCCCACCTAGTGTTTCTTGGCTGTTTAAGAGACCTTTGCAGGTTATACTCTGATACGTACAGGCGGAGGGAAATCCTTCCTTCTTCCACACCATCTGGTTGTGACATATCTAACTTTGTAGGTTGGCTTGAACCTCACTAGACTGCCATTCCACTGGGCACAACTGTCCTCACTGGGCTAGGTTCACTTCTACCTCCTGCTCTGACCAAGGATGAGGAAACACTCTTAGATACTGAGGATAACAAAATGGACATAGGACACAGAGTGTAACATATAATTGCTCCAAGAAGTGGCTTCATTCAAAACCCACTGGTCAAGTACAACTTGATGGTCCCTTATGTAGTCATGTTTGCCTAGCTCTCAGTCTTACGCAGGAACCAGTTCTCGGCATGCCCCCCTCACCCATCGCATCCCAGTTGCCGGGGGTTGCTAAGCATCTCCCCATCACAGTCAAGTCTAATGAAGCCTGCCTCCGTATAAAAGTGGGAACTTTTCCCTCCTAGTTTCTAAAGAGTTCTTGACCCAGTCCTTATCTTCTGCAACAGGATTAGATTGCTCCCCTGATGACTGACAAAGGGGATTATACATTCTCTTCAGGGAAAACTTCACATTCGCCCACAAGTGGGTATTATGGTCCCTTGAGCTAGAGTAGACAGTCTTCATTGTTTGGTACATTTCTATGCACTAGTAAATAATACCAGGTGAGGGTAATTCACTCTATGTTCTCTCTACTGCTGAGTTCCGTTCTGTCCCTGCCCCCCCCTCTCTAACAAGCTTCCCACTAGATCAATATGATGAATGTATCAGATCTACACACCCCTTACTTATAATTCCTTTTTATCTACTCTGCTTCTCCTATACGCAGCTGCTCATAATTCCACAAGAACACTCTCTGATTTAGGAGAATATTTTTTCCAGGGAAGTAACTTTCTGAAGCCTGATTTAAAATACATGTAAATATTATGTATGTATATGTGCGCTTATCAACTTGTCATCTAAATCTGAGGAATTTACATCAGGTGGGTGGTGGTGTTCCATTGAGATCATCTTGAATAACTAGGAGTGACTTTTGGAGTTTTTGTTTTACGTTGATACCTAGAAGGGGCTATAAAGTGATTTTCTCAGTATAAAAGGGTCTAAATAGACTGACTGGGAGGTTCTTTTGTACTAGATGCTATTCCATGCCTGTGTCAAGGTGAGACCGGCGACCAGGCAGAGTATGGAAGTAGATAAATAACAAAGATTCCTGTCTTCATGGAGTTTCTGGTATAGGTGGAAATGGACAACAAAGGTGTAAACAGATAAACAGCACACTTGCAGGTAATGATGAATGCCAGGAAAATAAAAGGTAGCACAGTGAGAAAGTGACTAGGCTGGTAGTCCTTAGACTGGCTGGTCAGAGGAGCATTTCTGAGGTCAAGATGTTTGACTGAGACTTGACTAAGAAGAAGAGGAGGCAGCCATGCAAAGATCTGGGCTCAAAGCTTTCAGGCAAAGGAAACAGCTAGGGAAATGCCCTGGGGTGGGAATAATCAGCTCTTAAGGAACAGAATGAATGTTGGTATGACTCGAGCAGAGTGAAAATGTGGAGGATGAGCTGAGCTCTGACTAGAGACAGAGCCCAGTCCAGCAGGGCATGAGTAGGCCATGTTAAGGAACCTGAAATCCAGATAATTTGACGCTTTTTTTTTTTTTTTTTTTTGCGGTACGCGGGCCTCTCACTGCTGTGGCCTCTCCCGTTGCGGAGCACAGGCTCCGGACGCGCAAGCTCAGTGGCCACGGCTCACGGGCCCAGCCGCTCCGCGGCATGTGGGATCTTCCCGGACCAGGGCACGAACCCGCATCCCCAGCATCGGCAGGCGGACTCTCAACCACTGTGCCACCAGGGAAGCCCAATTTGATGTTTTTAAGCAAGAAAATGGCATGGTATATTTAAAATATCCTTTTGACTGCTTTGGAGAAAAGATATGGTAGATGATAATAGTGGAAACAGAGAAAGCAGTTGGAAAGCCATCATGATAGGCAGGGTGAGAGATGAGTATGGCTTGTGTCTGAATGGTAGCAGTAGAGTTGGCCAGGGAGGAGAGATTTCAGAATATTTTCTGCAGGTGAGGGAAGTAGGACTCAGTGATAGACTAGATGTGGAAGAGGTAAAGGAAAGAGAAATCAAAGATGACTCCTATAATTTTGACTTGAGCAATTGGGTAGGTGTCATGTGAAAGCATCTTCTGAGATAGAAAGACTGGAGGAGGAAGGAGTGTGGCTGGATAATGAGTAACTGCCTCCTAAGGTGAGGCCAAAGGAACCAGGGAAACTGTTTACACCTTTCAAATTACCACTATTTTCACCTTTATAAGCAAACAAAACAATTTTAAGTTTCTGTCTCGACTGGGTACTTCACTGTGGTTCAGTCTCCAGACTTAGAACAGGGCCATACACAGAGTGAGTCTTGAAAATAAATATAGACACATATCAGTTGAACGGTATGAGAGTAAAGCAAACTTAACACTGGCAACGACTTCGCAGTTTACAAAGCACTTTCCCATTCTGATCCTCACTTTAACCCTACAGAAGAAATAATATTGCGACCCCTATTTTACAGAAGAGAAAACTGAAGCCAAAGGAATAAAGTGACCGTTTCAGGCTTACGTAACTCCGCTGGATCCTGAAACACAGGTATCTTGAAACTGCGGTCCCAGCCTTTGTCAATAAGACAAAGAGTCCTGGAAAATCTCCCTGTGTATAAAGTCCCAGGAGCTTTTCCCTCCATCACTTTACATCAGCCAGACTCTGACTCACAGCTGGAGAATTAGCCTCCTTATTATGTAGTTCATTCCATGAGTACACACCAAGTGTTGTTTTCTGTAACAGGCTGAAGTTGCTACCTCTTTCGGTCTCTTTCTTCCATTAAACACGGGAGTATTTTTCCTTGGAAAACTGTGCCCAGGTTAAGGGGGCTTCTCCCTGGTTCTGTGTAGATGCTTTGATATGCTCCAAACTCAATAACTTTCCTTCAATCCCTGGGACCTTGGGAACAGCCAACCCACATGTGGTGGGAAGCGAGGCAAGAGGGAAGGAGGAATGTGAGGGAGACACAAACACAGCACAATGTTTTCTTTCTGAGAAACTTCATCAAGGCTCCGATTCCAGTGACCTCACCTTCAAGCAATGCCAGCTCCTTTGCTCTAAATCAAAGTTGACTTGTGGTGGTGGTTCACATGCTTTGAGTCTAATGAGCCTACAGCTTCTGATGTTGCAAAAGAATTCCTGAGGGTAGTTAGCATCTGCCCTCTGAGGTCAGGACAGTCAATGACCCTGACATATGTCAACTTCCATGTTTCAGGGGAGAATCCTGAAGGAAGGTGTACATGGGACACTGGGCTGTCCATGTGGTGAGCCTCATTCAAACTGGGACGCTTGCTGCAAACTAGCAGGGTGTATATTCTGTACTCTCCTTTCAAGGAAATGAAACTAAATTATAGAAACAGGCTCTCAAGGGAGCGCCCTGCTTTTGTTCTTGTCTCTCACCCTTACGTCTTTTCTCAAAGCACTTCATGTCACTTCTCTGCTCATAATCTTCTAGTGCCGACTTTTCAGAAATAGAATATAATCCATGTGTTTTTGATGTCCTACAAGGCCATTCATGATCTGACCCCTGGCTATATCTGACTTCTTTTATCACCGTTTTCAGTACTCATTCCCATACCAGCTACTCCAGTCTTCTTGCTATTCCTAAAGCATATTAAGGACTCTCTGACTCACAGTCATTGGAACTGTTGTTTCCTTTCTAACTGAATGGAAGTCTCTTTCCACATAAGAGTGTCATGGCTCATTTCTTCAGTGCATTCAGGTTTCTGCTCAAATATGACATCTTAAGAGCATCCTGGCACTGCCATGGTGGTCTCTTTAATAGTCCTGTGATGATTAATTTCATGAGTCAACTTGACTGGGCCATGGGGTGCCCAGATATTTTCTTAAACACTATTCTGAGGGCATTTTAAAAATTTATTTATTTATTTATTTTTGGCTGCATTGGGTCCTCATTGCTGCACGCGGGCTTTCTCTATTTGCGGCGAGCAGGGGCTACTCTTTGTTGCGGCGCGCAGGCTTCTCATTGCAGTGGCCTCTCCTGTTGCGGAGCACAGGCTCTAGGCACGCAGGCTTCAGTAGTTGTGGCACATGGGCTCAGTAGTTGTGGCGCACAGGTTTAGTCGCTCCACGGCATGTGGGATCTTCCCGGACCAGGGCTCGAACCCGTGTCCCCTGCACTGGCAGGCAGATTCCCAAACACCGTGCCACCAGGGAAGCCCACTGAGAGCATTTTTGATGAGATTAACATTTAAATCTGTTGAGTGAAGCAGATTGCCCTCCCTAATATGGGTGGGTCTCATCCAATCAGTTGAAGGCATGAATAAAATAAGAAGGCTGATCCTCCCTGGTAAGAGAGAATTCTTCTTGCCTGATAGCTTTTGAACTGGGGTATCAGCTCTTTTCCTGCCTGATACTCTTCAAACTAGGACATCTGCTTTTTTGTGTCTTCAGATTAAAACTGAAACACTGTCTTTTCCTGAGTCTCAAGCCTGCTGCCCTTCTGACTAAAACTATACTACTGGCTTACCTGGTTTTCAGACCTTGATACTCAGACTGGAACTAAACCATTGGCTCTCATGGGTCTCAAACTTGCTGACTTATCCTGTACATTTTAGGACTTACCAGCCTCTATAACTGCATGAGTTAATTCCTTATAATAAATCTATCTATCTATCTATCCTATTTGTTCTGTTTTTCTGGATAACCCTGAGTAATACAAATACCAAATTAAGAATAAAATAGGATAAAATATAACAAATTTAAAGAGTTTTTAATTCAATACCAATATACCCATCACCTAGATTCTACTTCTAATACTTTATAATACTTGTCTCCTCTGATATGAACTTGAACACCTCAAAGAAGTCTAACATGTCATCAGCAACTGTGACAAAGTTATGCCTTTTAATGAATTTAAATCTGTCTTCAAGTGTCAATTTATTGCTCTTAATAAGTTTGTCATTTAAATATTAAATTCTAAGAAAACATCTTTTAAATGCCAAACCATAAGTTGAATCTTTATGACAAAG
Source organism: Monodon monoceros (assembly GCF_005190385.1). NCBI lineage: Eukaryota > Metazoa > Chordata > Mammalia > Artiodactyla > Monodontidae > Monodon > Monodon monoceros. Next base: position 95,018,962 of record NW_021703782.1, read on the forward strand.
TAAATTAATTCCTCTTTGTCAATTTTATATAAATTTAAATATATTTTCTATAAAATATTTTTCTATTAAAATGTTTGCTAGAACTTTTATTGGGATGGCATTGAATCTACAGATCAATTTGGGAGCACTGACATTTTAATAACATTGAGTTTTTGACCCAGAACACAATATATTTCTATATTTATTTAGTTCTTATTTAATTTTCTCAGCAATGTTGTGGAAGTGGCAGCATACAGGTCTTTTGTCAGATTCATTCCTAAGTATTTCATATTTAAATGATATTGTAAATGGTAGTATTTCTTTAATTTGAATTCTGGTTTGTTGCAAACACACACACACACACACACACACACACACATATGATTTTTTTAACCTTTTTCTTGTATCTTACAACTTTGACAATCTAATTTATTAAGTTCAGGTTTTAAAAAAATATAGGGGGGGGTTTCCCTGGTGGTGCAGTGGCTAAGAATCTGTCTGCCAGTGCAGGGGACACAGGTTCAAGCCCTGGTCCAGGAGGAGCCCACATGCCACGGAGTAACTAAGGCCATGTGCCACAACTACTGAACCTGTGCTCTAGAGCCCGTGAGCCACAACTACTGAAGCCCGTGCGCTTAGAGCCCATGCTCTGCAACAAGAGAAGCCACCACAATGAGAAGCCTGCACACTGCAATGAAGAGTAGCTCCCACTCGCCACAACTAGAGAAAGCCCGCGTGCAGCAACAAAGACCCAATGCAGCCAAAAATAAATAAATAAAAAATAAATAAATTTTTAAAAGGAAAGAAATATGGGGGTGTGTAGATTTTGTTGAATTTTCTACTTAAAAGATCATGTCATCTGTGGATTAAGCAGTTTATTTTCACCTTTTAATCTAGTTCTTATTTTCTTTTCTTGTCTTATTTCACTTGCTACATACAACCTCCACTACAATGTAAAAAAATAAGGATAAGAGTAATCATTGTTATCTTATTTGAGATCTTAGGAGAAACCATTCAGTCTTTCACCATTAAGTACGATATTAGCTTCAGGGTTGTTTGTTTTATTTATTTGTTATCAGATTGGGAAGTTACCTTCTATTTTTAGTTTGCTTAGAGGTTTGTTTGTTTTTGTTTTCTTTTGTTTAATTAGGAATAGATGTTTGATTGTGTCAAATGCTTTTTCTGCATGTATTGATATGATCATATTTTTTATTCCTTTAGTCTGTTAATATGAAAAATTATATTAGTTTATTTTCAAATGTTAAACTAACCTGACATTCCTGGGATAAACTTCACTTGGTTATTGTGCATTGTCTTTGTCACATATTGTTTGTTTGATTTACTAAACATTTATTTAGAATTTTGCATTTATATTCGTCAGGGATACTGGAATGCAGTTTTCCTTTTATTTGTAATGTCCTTTTTTGGTTTTTGGATAAGAATAGTGTTTGCCTCATAGAATGAGTTGGGCAACAGTCCCTCCTCTACAATTTTCTGGAAGAGGTCATGTAGAATGGCAATTATTGTTCCCATAAATGTTTGGTAGAATCATCAGTGAAACCATTGGGGACTGGGGTTTTCCCTGTGGGATGTTTAACTACAAAGTCAATTTATTTAATGGATATGGATTATTTCCTTTTTTCTTCTTGAATGAACTTTGGAATTTTCTGTCTTTCAGGGAATTTTTCCATGTCATTTAATTGTTGAATTTGTTAGCATAAAGTTGCTATAATATTTCCTTATTGACCTTTTAAAATCAGTAGACTCTATAATGATGTCAATTTTCTCATTCACAAATGATGTGTGTCCTCTCTCTCTCTCTCAGTATCTCACTGTCTCTTTGTCTCCATCTGTCTCTCTATTTCTATCTCTATCTCTCAAACAGTCTTACTAGTTATTAATCAATTTTATTGATATTCTAAAAGAAGTAGATATTTGATTCAATGATTTATCTCTATTATTTTTGTTTTCTAATTTATTGATTTCTGTGCTGATTTTTAGTATGTCCTTTCTCCAACTTACTTTAGCTTCAATATAGTCTTCTTTTTCTAGTTTTTAACACTGGAAATGATGTCATGGTATTGAGATCTTTCTTCTTTCCTAATTAAGGTATTAGTGCCATAAATCTCCCTTGAAGAACTGCATTAGAAGTAACTCACATATTTTGATATACTGTGTTTTTATTTTTATTTAGCTCAAAATTTTTCCAATTTACCTTTTAATTTTCTTTCTTCTATGGTTATTTAGAAGTGAGTTATTTATTTACCAAATGTCTTTGGATTTTCTGGAGATCTTTCTAATTTAATTCCATTCTGGTTAAAGACAATACTTTGTATAAATTTAATCTTTTAAGATTTATTGAGACTTATTTCATGGCCCAGAATGTGTTCCATCTAGGTAAAAAATTTTGTGCACTTGAATGTTTATCATTCTGTTGTTGAGTGGTGTACTGTAAAAGTCAGTTAAGTCAAGTGGGTTGATAGTTTTGCTCAAATCTTTTCTATCTGTTCCTGTTTTCTGTCAACTGCTTCCATTAATTATTGAGAGGTGAGTGTTGATATATTTAAGTATAATTGTGGATTTGTCTACTTTTTAAAATTTTTTTATTAGAGTATAGTTGACTTACAACGTTGTGTTAGTTTCAGGTGTACAGCAAAGTGAATCTGTTATACATATACATATATCCACTCTTTTTTAGATTTTTTTCCCATATAGACCATTACCTGTGCTATACAGTAGGTCCTTATTAGTTATCTATATTATATAGAGTCATGTGTTTATGTCAATCCCAATCTTCCAATTTATGCCTCCCCCACTTACCCCCTGGTAACCATAAGTTTGTTTTCTACATCTGTAACTCTATTTCTGTTTTGTAGATAAGTTCATTTGTACCCTTTCTTAGGTTCCACATATAAGCAGTATCATATGATATTTGTCTTTGTCTGACTTACTGCACTTAGTATGAGAATCTCTAGCTCCATTCATGTTGCTGCAAATGGCATTATTTTGTTCTTTTTTTACGGCTGAGTAATATTCCATTGTATATACATACCACATCTTCTTTATCCATTTCTCCGTTGATGGATATTTAGGTTGCTTCCATGTCCTAGCTATTGTAAATAGTGCTGCAATGAACACTGGGGTTCATGTGTCTTTTTGAATAATCGTTTTCTCCAGATATATGCCCAGGGGAGCAGACACCTAAGGGTGGCCCACACGCAGAGGTGGGGCTGAGACCAAAGCTAAGCCCCAAGGGCTGTGCAACTAAGGAAGAAGAACTGAAATCTCTCCCTGCAGCTGCACAAGCCATGGATTAAACCCCCACAACTGGCTTGGTAAACTCAGCACCTGCAGACCATCTAAATGGACAGTGAGTGCTGCCGCAACTGAGATGTGTCTAGCTGTAGCAGCTGTGGGCTTTGTGGGCATGTAAATGTAGGGTTTGGGCCAGGTGAGAGTCTGAGCTTCCCCCACAGTGTCCACAATGGGTTCAGAGACTTCCCTAGAGGTTTGGAGGGTCTTCTGGGAAGATGGGGGTTTGCTGTAGCTCACCATGGGGGCAAAGACACTGGTAGTGGAGGTCCCAGGGAATTTGTTCTTGTTGTTTTATTTATTTTATTTATTTTTATTAAAAATTTAAAAAAATTTTAACTTTATTTTATTTAATTAATTATTTATTGCTTCTTTCCTGTATTTTTTTTTGTTGTTTTTGTTTTATGGTTTTTTTCCTTTTCTTTTTGTTAGTTGTGTTTTTATTGTTTGTTTTGGTTTTGTGTTTGGTTGTTTTTTTGTTTGCTTCTTTTGTTTTTATTGTTTGCTTTGGTTTTTGTTTGCCTTTTTTGTCTACTTTTTATGGCATTACTTTTGATTTTTGCTTTGTGTATATTGAAGATCTGTTATTAGTTTTAGGATTATTATGTTCTTTTGATGAACCTCCCCTTGTATGGAATGACTTTCTTTATCCCTTGTACTATTCTTTACTCTGAAATCTACTTATCCTGATATCGATATAGTCACTTTTGCTTTCTTTTAATTAGTGTTAGCATGGTATGTCATTTTCCATCTACCAAATTTTAACCTATTTGTCTTTTTATATTTAATAAATTGTGTTTCTTATAGGATTTCTCATCTGTTTTATAATCTTTGACTTTTAATGAGGGTATTTTGATCATTTATATTAAAATGGTAATTGATATTAGTATTAAATTGATCATTGCTAATTAAATTGCTATTTGTTTTCTGTTTGTCACATCTGTTCTTTGCTCCCTTTTTTATCCCCTGCCTTTATTTGGAATTAACTGAATATTTTATGATTGTATTTATTTCCTTTATTGACTTATAAATTATAATACTTTATTTGCTATTTTAGGATGTATAATATATGTTTTAACATATCAGTCTACCTTCAAGTGATATTGTATCACTTTTCTGCTTCTGAATTTTATTTATTGTTGGCATACATTTTACTTTTACATGTCATAAATCCCATTATTATATTATTATTATTTTTGTTTAAAAAATGAATGATCATTTAAAATGCTTTAAATATTCAATAGTAAGAAAAACTCATATATTTACCCACATAGCTGCCATTTCCAGTGTCCTTCACTCCTTTGTGTTGATCCATATTTCCTTCTGGTATTGTCCTACCGCCTAAAAGAATTCCTTTGACGTTTCTTTTAACTCGTGTCTAGTGGTGGTGAGTTGTTTCAGCTTTTCTATCCCTGAAAATGTCTATTTTTCCTTTGTTTTACAAAGATATTTTCACTCTGCATAAAACTCTAGGTTCTGGGTTGACATAATTTTTAAAAATTATAACTTTTTTAAAGTTATAATTTCGGGCTTCCCTGGTGGCGCAGTGGTCGAGAGTCTGCCTGCCGATGCAGGGGACACAGGTTCGTGCCCCGGTCCGGGAAGATCCCACATGCCGCGGAGCAGCTGGGCCCGTGAGCCATGGCCACTGAGCCTGCGCGTCCGGAGCCTGTGCTCCACAACGGGAGAGGCCACAACAGTGAGAGGCCACACACACACACACAAAAAGTTATAATTTCACTACTTTAAAGATGTTGCTTTCCTGTCTTCTTGCATGACTTCTGACTGTTTTAGTGTCTTTGCCTGCTACTTTTAAAATCTGTGTCAGTTTTGGACTCGTTTCAGGTGATTGATTTTTCTCCTCATTATGAGCCATATTTTTCACTTCCATTTTTAAAAAATTAATTAATTAATTAATTAATTTTTGTCTGCATTGGGTGTTTGTTGCTGCTCACGGGCTTTCTCTAGTTGCAGCAAGCGGGGGCTACTCTTCGTTGCGGTGCATGGGGTTCTCATTGCGGTTGCTTCTCTTGTTGCAGAGCATGGGCTCTAGCTGCATGAGCTTCAGTGGTTGTGGCATGTGGGCTCAGTAGTTGTGACACACGGGCTTAGCTGTGGCACACGTGGCACGTGGGATCTTCCCAGACCAGGGCTCAAACCCATGTCCCCTGCATTGGAAGGCGGATTCTTAACCACTGTGCCACCAGGGAAGTCCCTCTCTTTCATTTTATGCTCGGTAGTTTTATCCTGGATTCTGAACATTGTAAATATTACCTTATTGGGGGCTGGTTCTATTTATATACTTGTAAATATTATTTAGCTATTTTCTGAGATACAGTTAAGTTAGTTGGAAATATTATGATCCTCCTATGTCTTGCTTTTAAGATCTGTTGATTGAGATAAGAACAATCTTCAGTCTAGATGGAATTATTCCCACTACTGTGGCAACACCCTTTTTTTGTTTTCTACCTAATGTCCCATGGATCACAAGATTTTCTATTCTGGCTGATGGGAAAATGCACTATTTCTGGTCCTGAATGAATATCTAGTACTGTTCCTTCTAAATTTTTTGGTTGTTTTCTCCCAGTTTTCAGTAGTTTCTCTACATGAAAGCACTGTTCAGTAGTCAATTAAATACTAGACAAGGATCCTCTGCACGTCTGTGAATTTCTCTCCATGTACTGCTCTCTCCTCATCAATATTCTGTTCCATGAACACTAACCACTTTGGTCTCTCTGGAATCACCAGTCTATTATCTCAATTCAGAGAGTTCACTGGGCTTTGTCTGTGTTTCCTCTCTTTGTGCTATGGCCCAGAGAACTTCTCAAGACAGTAAACTGAGGCAATTATAAGACTCATCTAATTTTTTTGGCCTAATGTCCAGTGTCTTGAAAACCATGATCTCACGTATTTTGTCTGTCTGTTGTTGTTTTAGTGCCTCTAGTACTCCATCTTTGCTAGAAGTGGATATCAGACTGTCAGGAGAAGGAAACCAAGTAGAATGAAAGGATTTAAGGATCAGGTTTAACTGGATTTTTATTTCTGAATTTTCCACTTATTCTGTAAGCTTGTAAATATTTTTTTCTCTTTTGAAGACTTCAGTTGTCCAACTGTAAGATGGAGAAAATAAAACTTGTCTCAAATGGTTGCTCTGAGGACTAAATAAAGTGTTGGTAATAATCCAACAGAGTGCACAATAAATGTCTGTGTCCCGTCCTTTTGGTGGCACATGGTACGGTTGATTTGTTGAGATTGTGTCAACTAATCATAGCTTTCTCTATCAGTGTTCCTGCTTAGAGACAACTTCTCAAACAGTTCTTGTGGAATCACTTATTTGTACTTGACAGCAGGAATTCAAATTCATTTCTGCTAAATACTATTCTGTTAGAATCAGATTTATCCTTGTCTCACTCCATTCCTGTTTCTCTGGATATTAACTCTGATGGCTAACCATTTTCTCTACATCTTCCAAACAAAACTGTCATTTACAAATTGGCTGAGCACACCTTTCATCTAAAGTGTAACTCTCCATCTTGAAGTATTATCTTGTAATAAACACCTAAACATCTCCATTTGCCTCCCATATTCTGGTTAAAAAAAAAAAAAGGTACACATATTGAGTGTATTTATAGTTTCTAAAAACTGTAAATCCAGAAAAATAAGACCACTTGTTATGCGTCAAGGGCATGACCAATGCATTACTTCACAACCAGAAAACCAGCGAATTTCACAACATGTGACATCAGAACCAATATACAAGCATCTTTTTAACACTGCGTAATTTTAAGAATGACATATTTTATGAGCCAACATGATCTCTAGATTGTATTAATATCTGATTGATGTTTCAAATGTCTCTAATAGTCAGCCTGGGTAGTCAGATAAAAAGAAAAAAGAAGAGACTTCATAAGAAGTCTGATACAGAACCTAGCATTGATCATCAGAATGTTTGCCTGGAGTGTCCATTGATACCAATTTAAAACCCTAGTGGTGGGACAAATTGGGAGATTAAGTTTGACATAAATACCCTACCATGTGTAAAATAGATAGCTAGTGGGAACCTGCTGTATAGCATAGGGAGCTCAGTTCGGGGCTCTGTGATGACCTAGATGGGTGGAATGGGGGTGTGGGAAGGAGGTCCAAGAGGGAGGGGATAGAGATATACGTATAGCTGATTCACTTCATTGTACAGCAGAAACTAACACAACATTGTAAAGCAATTTTACTTGAATAAAAAAAAAAAAAACAACGAAAAAACACTAGTTCCTGGATAAATACTTCCCTTTGGAGTGGAAAGCTTCACATAAAACAAGTAACTGATAGTTCAGAGGTTCTTATGGTACAATGACATAGGGTATTAAAAAAGTGGGGGTAAATTACGCAAATAAGGATATAATAATGACAATAATGGATTCCATTATAATCATGATAATATCTAAAACGTGTACATTCTTTTTAACTTTCTAACGATGTATAATACATATATACCAACGACCATGAGAACATTATTACGTATTTTAAATATTTTCCACTAATATCTGAATCCTTGTTATGAACTTTATGTTTGAATAATGGTATCTCTAAACTGAGGTTATAGATACTGAGGCTGAGAGAGTTTAGGCAACTTGCTTAAAATAGGTGATATTGCTATTATTAGGCATATGACTTAAGACTTGATTATGTGCACTGGATGATTCCAAAGCCATTGCTCTTTAGAAAGTTGTCTTCCAGTCCCTATTTTGAGAAATGTACATATTCTATCAAATTTAATCACCACAGAAACTATGTAACAGATAGTACTCTCTATGTTTTACAAATAATGAACCCAACCTTCAGTGTGTTTAAGTAATGTTCCTAATACACTTAAGGTCTGACAGAATGGGGGTTCAAGTCCAGGTCATTTTTGTTCTCTTTTAACACACTTCCCTATTTCTCTCCATACTGCCAAGCTTGCCCACCGGCCTGCCTGTCTGCATTTGTAAATAAATAAATATTCATTGTATAATGTTTCCATCTGAGGTCCAGCCATGAGAAGGAGTAAGTCAGATGAAAGGTGGGTTCTGGGAGAAAGAATATGCAGAGACAAAGGAACACTTAGTGTGTTTGGAAACTGAAATTGCTGTGAGGAGGCTGGATCTCAAGAAGTGGTTTCAATCCTGGTTGCACAGCAGAATCACCAGGGAAGAGTTTTTTGATAACTACTGATGAGAGACTTCATCCCAGACCAACTAAATCATCATTTTTGTGCATAGGAGGGGAGGCATGTATCTATTTATTATAGTTTTGAAACATTTCCAGGTGATTTTAAGGTGTAGCCAGGTTTGAGAACACTGAATTAGAGATTAGGTCTTGATTTCATCAAGACCTGAAAGCCATGTAAATGAGTTGGATTTAATCTAAAAGTAAGTTGGAACCACTGAGAAGTTTTAAGCAGAGAAGTAACAAAATCCCATTCACATCTGAGGCTGCCACATGGAGAACTCACTGATCAACAGAGTGGCACCATTAAGAAGCCAGTTGCAAAGATGATGGTGGTAATATATATACTAGAGATGGAAGAAAAAAAAATATATGAGAATGTTAGGTGTTAGGAGTGCAAAGACTTGGGAAATAATTCTTTGTAAAAGGTGCAACAGAAAGAGGACTCAAGAATAATTCCCCACATTTTTGTCTTGTTTTTGTAATTCATTAAGTCACCATGGATAACGGAGGAGGTTTGAATAGAAATTGGTTCAGTTTTGAGCATTTTGGTTAGGAGTACTTGTGGGATATTCAGGTAGAAATATTTGAGAGGCACCAAGCACACAAGACTGAAGCCCAGGAGAGCAATCTGGCCTGGGTCTATGGAGTTAAAGTCCTTTGCAATAGGTGGTGATTGAAGCGATGTGTTTTCTGTTGTTGCTGGCAGTGCTGGTGGTTGGTTGGGTGGTTGATTGGTTTTAAGAATTTGCTTTTGGAATGAATATATGTATATGTAAAACCGAATCACTTTGCTGTACACCTGTAGAAGGGTTTATTCTGCTTTCTGCCACAGAAACAATGTTCGCTTTCTATACTGTGGATATCATGAGACATTTTGCAAAAGAATACCATAAACTGGGTTCTATGCCTGTGGCCTAGGGTTTAGCAGATAACCATTTCTGCTGGTATTTTCTAAAGTGCTCTGGGAAATGCCTGAACAATATTTGAGTAGTTGTGATTATGTGGGCAATTAATACTACTTTGACAAAAATTTAGTGAAGGGGAAGTAAAATATGTTGAAGAGATCTTAATCACACAGAATACTCTCATTTTACATATGGGGAAATTGAGTCTAATGATGGGAAGTAACGTGTCTGAGGGTGCAGAGCTGGGATCAAAGCAGGATCTGTCCGGATCCAGTGTTTTCCATTACAAAGTTCCTAAATTGGAAAAAGTGGGTCCAATGTCCTAGCACAAATGAAGGTAAAGAACAGTATACAAATGGGATTTAGCTGGTCTCAACTGGGCCAGATGATGGGCTAGGGAACACAATAAATTATTGCTATTTTAGTTAAACTATGCAGGACGCCACTTCCACTGAGAAGAGCTTTTCCTCTCATCATACAAATGTAGAGAAAAGAAGACCTCACACGCAATTACATTAGTGTTTGATGATGTCTAATACGAATTTGAAAATGGAACAATTAGATTAAATCAATAAGTGAGGCTTCCTCGCCTACTGGGTGGGACAAAGAAAGTCAGGAGGTAGAAGAAAGAAAGTCAGTGGGTGGGACTAGCTGTCCATTTCATATTGAAACACTGGACTTTTTAAACCAGTGGACCCCTTGAATTTCCTGAGAGAGGAAATAGTGCTAAAAAGGGAAGATAGCCCTTCAGCTGGAAAGAAAACATATGATTCCAGCACATTTGTTTAGTCTTTCTGCAACTCAGATAAAGCAAAAGGCTCATTAATTTAGAATTGGTGATAATCTGTACAGGGCCTATTCTGAAGTTTACCTTTGCTTTATCTGGCTAAAAGGATTTGGAAAGCAAATTAACAGTGTACACAGGATGGCAGGCAGCAATATTTAACCTCTTTGAGAGAGCAAACTTTCTCCCAATATCTGTAAAACACAATTTATACATACAGATATGACAAGCTAGTTACAGATTATTTTTATCTACTGAGTATAGCAGGACCCCGATGATTTCTACCTAGGACGCTTAGCTTAGTTTGATCCAACGCATGTGTTTCTGAAAGAAGTCAATCTGCATTGATTTTATAATTATCAAACTTTTAAAATATTGATACTAACTGGACAGGCCTTGTGTGTCACAATTAGTTCCACTTAATAACCTCTAACCTTGCTTCTATCAAGCAAGAAACACAGTGCTGTAAGCAGCGTGTGTTATAGAGCAAAGAGTAGACATGGAAACCAGAGGTCTTGGGTTCAAGTCCATGTTCATGTGTTCATTTGTGTTATGTTACCTTGCACACATTTTAGATTAGGTGGGGATTAGTCTCATTTCTAGAACCACCTTAAATGGGGATAAAGATAGCTCTGTTGTAGTACTCATAGGGTTGAATCAAAGATGAATTCTGCTAATAGATATGAAAATTCATGATGAGGCAGTATTAGAATGTAAAACGATTCCATTATTACTTTTAGCCTTATTAAAGACTGAACACTGAAGAAAAAAAAAAAAAAAAAAAAAGACCATCTTTTATAAACCAACTCATTATTTTTTTCCAGAACTGCCACTGTTTGTCAGCTCACTGCTAACATCCTAGCTGGGTTTGCACATTTCTGGCGTACTTAGCTACACTAAGCCATTACTAATCACCGCAACCTCCATTAAGAATTCCTTGAATTAAGGAGTCCTGGTACCTTTGCCTTCCTCCTGCTCTATTACCTGGGATCTTCTTCCGTGTAAAAGTTGGTCCTCTTTATTTTGTATGTGCACTTTGACGTACTTCTGCACTAGCACCCTAAGGTGCCTTTGTGAATCTCCCCTTACACGTCTGTATCCACACCAAGACCATGGACCACTTTACTTCTGCCCTATGTTTTATTCATCTCTGTGTCCAAAGGGCTTGGCATAGTAGGTACTCAACACAGGCTTAATAAACAAATAATTGAATAAATGAGAAAGATGAGGACATACAGAAAATGAGTGGGAGAGAACATTTTGTACTGGGCACAGGATCATGGTTCTAACAACTCCTCAAGTCCCATCTGAAGAAAAGTGCCCCATTCACAGTTTCTGCCACCGAGAAAGCTGCCTTTTCTACCATGTGAACCCTTGACCACAATTTACTAGATTTATGGTGGGTACCAGACCCAAGGGTAGACACATCCGTAGGTTAGCTGGACAGCAAGGATGTGCCATGGCATCTCATCTTGCCTGGTTGTAGAAGAAAGGACAGGAAGTGGCTACTCAGTCCAAAGCTGGCTGAATCAGACATAATTACCACCAACATCCAACTCCACCTTTTTTTCCCTTGGTAACACAAACTGATGTTTGTACAAGTATCAATCATTTAGGAAAGTTGACTATATCTCCTGCTCAGAAGTAAAACCTAAGCCAATCATAGTAATCTCATTCTTTTTGCCAGCATTTCATTTAGGCATGGCATGTGTCATAATTCCAGTAAATGAAATGTGAAGTCGATGTGGGAAAGTCTCCTGATGAACTTCTGGGAAAAGTTTCTTCATTCTTAAAAAGCAAAACTTAGTGTCTTCTTATACAGGATGTAGCCACGTTTGGTTGAGATGCTTAGATTGGCTACAACAAAGATCATGAGGGGGAGGTAGCCGTAGAACACACCCAGCATGCCAAGAACAGCAAAGCAGACTGAAGTAAAGAATCCAGATCCTTAGTTCTTCAAAGAGGTACTGAATTAAAGGACTCAGGAGAAGCCCTACTGCAGGACTTCATATGATTAGGCGGTAAAATTACCTTGTTGTTTAAGTCAATTGAATCAGGGTTTTCTGTTATTTGTAACCAAAGACACAGTGACAAATACAACCATCAATCCATACACAGACCAATTTTCTATGCAGCTGCCTAGTTTAAATCATGAACTGACCTTCTTAAATTCTTTTTTTTTCTTCAGAAATAGCACTTGGAATTACTGAAAGAAGAAAAATTTAAGAGAGGAGCTAAATCCCTGAGATTACTAATTAGAGAAAGAGTTTGGAGCTGCCTTAATGAGTCATGGACAAATTCAACTCTTAAGGAAGTAATAATTGTATGTAAGCAAAGGTAGCCAGCCGGTGGAAAGAGAACAATGGCCCAAAAGGTCAGAAAGACATCACAGACTGACGCTGAGCTCCCTGAAGGCAAGAGACTGATGGAGGGAGTATTAAGCCCTATAAAATACCTTGATTTTTAATGACATTTTCCCCCCATTTCCTGTACACACGAATTGCTTACCTGGAGTTAAACTGGGTCTCATTTGGCTCTTTATAATTAAAAGAACTGAACATATCTACTGAACGAACAGAAGTAAAATGACCTCATGACTGATTCTGAATTTTTTCATTTATAGCAATTAATGAAACCAAACAAAAAACCCACCTACCTGACATCCCTCTTTTCCCTACTGCACTTCTAACTAGTATTTACCCAGTTTCTGCTTAATATCCCAAGACATGGAGTGAACTCTCCCCTCTCAAGGACACATTCTACCATTATTGAATGGTACTGACTGATAAAATGCTCCCTCTGAGGTAGAAATTAAATTGATTTCCTGAATCCCTGGGATCATCTCCAAACATATAGATCAGTAGTTATCAACTAGGACTAAACTCCTTCCCATTCCCACCCCCCCTCCCACCGCCAGGGGACAATTGCTAAAGTTTAGAGACATTTTAAGCTGTCACGACTGAGGGGTTGCTACTGGCATCTGGTGGGTCGAGGCAAGGGATGCTGCTATATGTCTTGCGAGGGACAGAGCAGCCTCTCAAAATAAACAATTATCCAGCCCCTGATGTCAACAGTGCCAAAGCAGGGAAGCCCTGACCTAACGGGGTCTCAGACATAGTAAATAAATCCCTCTTTTGGAGGAGGAGACAAAAAAAAATACTGTGGTTTTGGAGCGTTTCCATTAAGCCCTTCACATTTTCTATTAGTACCACAGCACAGGTATTAATTAAATGGTCATATATAATACCTGGTCCCCAGGTCCTAAAATACAGTTGACCCTTGAACAACATGGATTTGAATTGTGTAGGTCTACATATATAACAAAAGTGTACGACAGTACTACACAATCAGCGGTCGGTTGCATCCACAGATGCAGAACTGTGGAGAGGGAAGGCCAACTGCAAATTTATATGTGGATTTTCAGCTGTGCAGAGGGTTGGTGCCTCTATTCCCCGAGTTGTTCAAGCATTAACTGTAGTTGAAAGTGAAATAGCCCTTATTTGGAGATCAATGGAGCAAACAATACTGAGGAAGAAGTACATCAGATACTTAGAGGTGCACAGTTAATGGCTTTCCATGCTTTGGAGCTAAGGCATCTGCGATGCATAGGGAGCTCTCCCAATGTGAATACATGCTGTGGCCTATGAGTAGATGCTTCGTGACTCTACTTTGGAAATGCCTGAGTCATATCCTTGGCTTTGTTCCTGCAGTGGACATCTGTTGTTTTTGTCTCCCTTCTCCCTTCTTTTGGGAATAGCACTCGATTTTCCTTTGGGAACATACTTCTCCCTATAGAGGTATTTCCTAAAATGTCTTAAAGGAACCATCAGTCAGAGGCTCATACTTTCTTGTCATGTGTTGGCAAGTGTATCAAGCTAGGCCAATCAGTCTTCATCTCCTTGGGATTTAAATCTTGAGTGAAGTAGTATGAGACTGGGAAACATTTGAAGCTGATTTATAATGAATTGGGATGGTGTCCTAAAGAGAATGCCTACCATTCCTTCTACATAGATTCCCAACTGTTTTTTGTTTCTGATCCAATTGTCCAACTAACCTCTCAATTTTACAAGTTGCCCCCACATACTTTTACCACCACCCCAGGACTAGCTTTAGTTTCTTAAACTTAATAATCCTCAATTTTTATAACCACAGAATTAGGTACTAGGAAGGGAGTCAATACATTTGGATTCTCAGGCTATGGCTGCTCTTCATTGACTATTATGGTCATGGGAAGGGTACTTTTCCTCTCTGAGTCTGTCTCCTCACCCATAAAAGAGAAATAACAGACTAGGTCATTCCTAAAGGGCCTTCTAGCTCTAAGGTCCTAAATTGCTAGTAAGTATTGGACCTTCTTTGACTAAGAAAGGCAAACGAAACCTCTAACACAGCCAGGAGGTGGTGCTCCAGTACCACGATGATACAACCACTAACTGTCCAAGTAGTGCTGCCCCTGTTGGGGATAAGGGTTTCCAAGAATCCTGCAAGGTCATTTCCACACTGTCTGGTTGATTTGGGCACGTTTTCCTCGTCTATTGCTAAACACAACTCTGTGTGCGGCTAATGTGAGAAGTCTTTGCTTGATCTCTGTTGGGATGGATAAATGTTCCTCCTCAAATATTTCCCTATTGGACAGTGGAAATATTTCTCAATATTTGGTAAGTCACAATGATGTTTGGTAGAGATGGGTGGTAGAATTATGCATGTTATCAGGTACCTCAGTGAGACAAGCAGCTCCGAATGCCATGGGCGATAAAACAAATATGGACCTTGCCTTCTGGTACCAGCTCTGCCATGTATTTGCTGTGTAACATTGGGAAAATGATATTGTATTTTCCTTCAGTTACCTCCTCTGTAAGCAGTTACATTGGATGAGATCAGTGGTTCCCAAATTTATATTTTGTCAAGAGAAAAAGAGTGGAAAAAAATCTTTCCTTAAGTAAAGTCATACATGAAATCCTCATACATAAATACTTCTCAAACCTTTTTGCATTACAAATGGCAGAAATGGAATTCAAACAAACTTGAAAGTAAAACAGGAGAAAAAAAAAGTAAAACATGTCAGATATGGGATCAAAAGCTGTCATCAGAGATCCATCACTCCACCTCTCATGTACCTGTAACTACTTGGCTTCATTCTCAGCCAGACCTTCAACGTGTGGTAGCAAGATGGTCCTAGAAGAGAGAGGGAGAGAGAACAGTTCTGCCTCCCACCCCTACTCCCTATCTCTCTCATTTTGAGAGATTCCAATGAAATGGCATATCTCTGTTGTTAAAGAGACAAGGCTGCATGCTTGCCAGTTCTATTAAAATAACACGGAGCGAGAAAGGGAATATTCCACATGGGAGACAATAAGAAGGAAGGAAGGATGGAAGGAGAGAGATTCAGTACTCAAAATGTATATAAAACTGGGATTTCTCTGACTGGGGGAGATAAAAGAACTATCTTTCCACCAGGTTATGGTGGAAGAGAAACTAAAAACCATAGGACTAGGGGTCTATAAAATTTCTTGAGACTCTGAGGGTCCAGACCTCAAAATTGAGAAAAAGGGGACACAGTTCTTTCCTCACTCTCTCTTTGTCGTGTTAAACCTGAAGTTTCCCCACTTTCTATGAGCTAGCTATTTATTTAGAAAACAAACTGATAACTTGCCATCTTTGCTTTTCTCCTTCTTCAGAATGATTTTAACCTTGTTTATAGAATGAACTTTCTTTGTACATGGGAGAAAACCCAGAGATGATTCTATTATTTAAATGATGCAATTGAGGAACATATAATTAAATAAGCCAGTTACCAAAGGATTGGTATAAAATATTATATGTGTAAGAGCCCAGTGAAATCACCTTGTCCAGCTCAATCATTTTCCATTGGAGGAGACTGAGATCCAGAAAGGAAAACCTGTCCTCCCAATGCCATGCAATAATTTAGTCCCAAAACAGGAATTAGAAGCCCAGACTGCTGTTTCCAGATCCATTATTCCCTCTAATCGGTGCTTTGGTGTGTGTTGTACATAGTGATATCTTTTTCCTAACACAGTTCTGATCATGTCACTTCTGTCCTTAATTATTTACATCATTCCCATCTTTATGGAATGGTACAAACAAACAACACTTAGCATGACATTCAAGACCCTTTTTGACGCGAGCCCTTGCTTACTTGTAGCTTTATTTCTACCACTCCTTTATGAGCTAGCACAACTGGCTTTTCCTGCCATCTCTCATACATTGTGGTATTTCTGGCTTCTGGTCTTTGCTCAGACAATCCCTCTGTCTAGAATACTATGCCTCTCCTTCTCTCTCATCTCGTAAACCTCTGCCCCTTCTCCTTCTCTAAGGCTCGGTTCATCTGTTACTCCCTTTGAAGCACCCTGTGACACACTCTCTTTCTGTAAACTTGTTGTGGGATCACTCTGTTTCCCTCATGGCATCTCATGATTATTTCTATGGTTGCTCTTACTAAGTTGAATAGAATTTTCAGTTTATTGAGTTAGCACTGTCCGTGTCATTTTGAATAAATGAATCATTTGATGTTAAGCTTTGTGAGAGACAAATCTGGGTACAAAAATGCTTTCCCAGGACCTCTGGAAATACACTAGAGCAGGCTAATGATTCTCTTTCTTGAAAGCCTGAGAAAAACTCCAGAATCCTCTACAATGTGATGTAGCCACTGCCATTTAATTGAAGTTGGTAACCAAATGGAAACTTAACTTACCATCTCCATATTTATCTAAAATAAAAGGCTTTAAAAAGGTATATTTCTTCTAAGATATCACATTCATTTGATACTGAAGTCATTGAAGATCTGGAGGCTACATCTTGGATCAATAGAAAAGAACACTGTGATTTGATAGTAATGTCTGTCAAAGCAGCAGAAGGTATGATAGTGACATATATTAGGTTCATTTGCTGACTCCACCTCAATTCAATTAAAAGATTCTCGGTCTTTTAATCCCTGTTCCACGTTTGAGGTTTAACTTTCACTGTTTGACACACCTTAAACACATCATAGTGATGGCTCACTATTGACCGTCCTTCCACAGGTAAAGCAAGCCGCAATTTACATGCACTCCCTACGTCTAACTATCATGGCACTCATTTCTCTCTTTCTGCAGAAAGTGAAATTAGACCTCCTGCAACCTAAACCTTCCATTTATCTGGCTCTCTCTGCTAAGCATCATAGTGATTTGGGTTCTCTCCTACCCGAAGTGTATATGATACTCAAGGATAAAGGAAGCAACTTTTCCATCTTTGCATCCAACTTCCTCCTCATGTAAGATAAGTTCAAACTATTTCACTTGTTCCTGTCCTTGCACCAGTACCTTAAAAATATGATCTCATTTCATCTTTACTGCAATTCTATAAAGTAAGTATGATCATCCTCACTTTCAGGAAAATGATGTTGGGATCAGATAAAATAACTGATTTACTCAAAATCAAACTGTTTATACATCCCAGAGTCGGAGTTTGAACCAAGCCATTCTAAATACAAAATGTATTTATTTTAATTCTGTTAGTAAGTATTTTCCAAATGACTAAGTGGACAAATGGATGAATGTCCAGACCTGTTTGAAATATTTTCCACCTTTGGCACAATTTATGTATCTGCCCAGAAATTTACATATTGTTCTACCTCTGTGCCCATGTCAAAGAGATGACAGATTATAATCCCACTTGGGATTTTTAAATAGGTTTAATTAGGTTTCTGTAACTAGAGGCTAAAGGGGTCCTGATTAATACATGTAAAAGAAGAGAATATATGGTACAGTTAGCTAAGAGTGGAAAGTCAGGTTAATAAAGAAAAACTCCTGGGAAAGTGCCAATGCTGAATGTAAGCTAAGTATCTGGCACCTCAAGTCATAAGGCATGTGTACTCTTCACAGTGACATAGATTAAATCCCAAAGAAATACTTGAAAATACTTCATCCAGCATTTCCCAAAGGACTTTGTTTCTTCTATAGGATGCTTTTAAGTGGTTCCATGGAAAAAATGAGTTTCACTGCTAAAGGATTTATCCGGGATTTTGATTGTTAATATGTATCATGAATCATATAGTGTTATGTGTGTTATTATATCTACCAAACTCATTTTACCACAGATTCTGTACTTACGCATCTTGAAAAGTGATGTCTTGAGGGATGTGCTCTGTGGAGTTCTGGCATAGTTTGAGTTCCTCATTTTAAAAGTGGGGGATCAGAGGCTCAGAGAATTTGAGTCACTTGCTTGTGGTATATAGGAGCAGAACTTGAGGACTGTTGCTGAGTTTCTAGTCCAAAGTTTTATTATTCTCCATCTGGCTGAAGTGTGGTCACTGTTAAACCAAGTAAACAAGGACTTGATTACTTAGGCTGAATTGGCTCTAATGCTGTGACAGTCTATGTAAGCAAAGCAAAATCTAAGCCTGTAAATGCCTTAAGTTTATGAAATAAAATGCTAAGGCCCTCAATTACAAATAGTCAACTAGGTGCTAAGCTATAGTCAATCAATAATTCCTTTACTGGGCTTCCCTGGTGGCGCAGTGGTTGAGAGTCCGCCTGCCGATGCAGGGGACGCGGGTTCGTGCCCCGGTCCGGGAAGATCCCACATGCCGCGGAGCGGCTGGGCCCGTGAGCCATGGCCGCTGAGCCTACGTGTCCGGAGCCTGTGCTCCGCAACGGGAGAGGCCACAACAGTGAGAGGCCCGCGTACCGCAAAAAAAAAAAAAAAAAAAAGAAAACAAAATTCCTTTACTTCACTTCTGCCTTTTCTCTATAAATGTCTCTCCCCAGCTCCTGTTGGTGGAGCGTTCCTAACTACTTCTGATTTGGAGCTGCCCAATTCGACTTGCCTTTTGCTCCAATAAACTCTGAAAATTTTAATGTGCACCAGTTTATCTTTTAACAGTCCTAGTGATGGAAGAAGGAACCAAAAGAGACTCCGAAGAGGCCCCAGGAGCAATGAGCAACAAGGCGTAGGTACCTGCTGAGCTCCTTGAACTCACTGCTTCCTTGACGCCTCTGGAGGTGGTGGGTAAGTTTCTCTCAGATCCTGAATCCTAGCTCCACAGCTTATCATCATGAACTTTTAGACTTTATTTGTGCTTTTATTTATTTTTTTTCTGGACAGAGTCCAGAAACCACTGGAGTTAGACTGGGTCCAACTTAAAAACCAGACCAGGCCTGCGGTCGGAGTGGTTCCAACTTAGAAACCTGGCTGGGTCTGGGGTTAGACTGGGTCAAACTTAGAAACTGGACCGGATCTGAATTAAATTTGACTGGGTCCAGTGTGAAGGTTCAGGTGAATAAAATTTTGTTTTAAGGCTAACCTTAAATGGGTTATCCTTACCAAAGATACTCAAAGTACAGTGGCCACAGAGAAGAACTTTTTTTTTTTGCGGTACGCGGGACTCTCACTGTTGTGGCCTCCCCTGTTGCGGAGCACAGGCTCCAGACGCGCAGGCTCAGCGGCCATGGCTCACGGGCCCAGCCGCTCCGCGGCATGTGGGATCTTCCCGGACCGGGGCACGAACCCGTGTCCCCTGCATCGGCAGGCGGACTCTCAACCACTGCACCATCAGGGAAGCCCGAGAAGAACTTTTAATAGTCTTAGATAAGCTTATCCATTTACAAGGTGCCCTAGAGAAAAAGGTGTCTCAGCTAGGCACTCACTATAAAGGGTAGGGAAGAAGTATGTTGCTTCCTCTATAGTTTCTGGTGACCAGGATGACATCCACTGGGATACCCCACTTGCCCTGGAGCCTGCAGATGGCATCCTGGAAAGCTTGGCAGAAGTTGGAAAAGAATTCTTACCAAAGCCTGGTTGAGAGAGGAGGGGAGAATTTCACATTGGCAGGGAAAAAAAAAGAAAAGAAGAAAAAGAAGAAAGAAAACAAAAAACAAACAAAACAAAAACAAAAACTACATTAGTTATATATCCTTTTATTTTCAAGGACAGCTACTGCCTTCTTGTTTGTCTCATTTTGTGTCCTGAGAGCTTGGCTTGGCAACTGTCATGGTGTTGGCCCCCAAAGTATTGCCAAACAGAAATATGGGTTGTACCTCACTTGTGGCTAAATATGGCTGGATTGTATGGTGTGGTTTGGTATGTCTTTATGGTGTGTCTACTTAAAAGTATTTTCCAAAATATTTTCGGTAACTTAAAACTCTAAAGTTATACTGAGATAAGTTAAATAATGAGTATTCACTGAATATCTAGATTACTTCCAAATAAGATAAAAAACTGAGACATTAATTAGTGAAAATAGTTTTATCCACTTTAGGTTTCCTTTTACATAGAAACTTAAGATATTTGGATCTATTCGTAAAAATGTTTTGTGCCACATTGAAAAATTTCCTATGAGGAAGAATATACTTCTAGAAATAGTGAAATATATTCATAATTTGCCAATCCACAGAATGCTAGTGTAGCAGATAGCCCACAATTGCTTACTTCTTAGTTTTCACTAGGAATAAAGGATTCTAATGGTTAAGAATTCTAATCAATATATGTAAGTTAATTAAAGTGATTTAGAAATAATAAGGGTGAAAGGAAACAACCATGTATGAAAAGTAGGTGGGGAAACTAGAATGACCAGCTGTTCCAGAATGAGAGAGAGAGAAAAAACACAGGACAAAACCTGAATGGAGAAAAAAAGCTGTAGAAGATTTGTGAAAAAGGAGGGTTTTTTTTTTTTTTTTGGTTTGTTTGTTTGTGGGCTCAAGCTGACTAAAATTGGAATGGGTTTATTTAAGTTTTTGAAGAATGAGTTTTACTATCAAAAGTATACTGGTGCAAAAATCAGAATTTGATTTTCTCTCCGTTAAAATGACAACGTGCCTTTGGACTATCGGTCTTCTCTTGATAAGAGATTATGAAAGGTTTTTTTGTTTGTTTTTGTTTTTGTATTTACCTTTTGGGTAATCGACCCAGAAAGCAAAGATTTTGTGTCTTATCAAAATAATATATTGTGCTTCATGTTGTCATTATCAGGTGTTTGATTATTTAAGAAAGCCCAGTCTTCTCAATATTAGAAGAGGTAAGTTTTATTCACAGCTGTGTAACCTTCTGTTATTTGTCTTTAACATCTTCTGTTGTCATAGTTAAATAGATAAATATCATTTCATAATTATCTGAGATGTTACTTAGTCAAATGTTCAAACCTTCTGACATTTGACAACTTCCCCAAATCAAATTCTAAACAGAAATTTTTTTTTTTTTTAACCTCAAAAGAACTTTGAGATTTCCCAGAGAGCTCCTGGAAAATCTCAAAGGTTTTGTCTCTCCCCTTATAAAAGAGAGATGTTAAAATAATTAGGTTTATTTGGAACATTAAATTACATGGGAAGCACTGTTAAATAAGAAGTGATGATTAACTTTCTTGGGTTATATGTGCATAGATGTATGTTACTAATATAGGTATTCCAGAAATTGTTTCAAGTTTCTAGAAATCTGTCAATACTCTCATTGTCCTATTATTATCTTAAATTATCATATGTCATGAAAATAAGTACATTTTCTTATCAAAAGAATTCTCATCAGATCTTTAACCATGACCATTTTTAAGTCTTTTATTTAATTAACTAATTAATTATTTATTTATTGCCACAGCCTGCAGCATGTGGGATCTTAGTTCCCCAAGCAGGGATTGAAACTGTGCCCCCTGCATTGGAAGCTCAGATTCTTAACCACTGGACTGCCAGGGAAGTCCCTGAAAGTTTTTTTTTGTCATTTATAGACAGTTATCATTTTACTCTGATACTTTTGCAAAGGTGCTTCATCTTCAGAGAGATTCATGGAAAGGACTCTGACAGGTACTCTAGAATACAGGTTGCTGACAATTTTAAGATCATAAAAACTGAACTAAAAAAAAAAAAAAACTGAACTGCCTAGTAATTTCCAGAAATAATGAAAAAACTGGATTCAAGCAGAATAAGAATTAAAAATATGGGATTGAATACATTTATGAGAATGATTATCATTTTTTGCACAACCTTTTCTTGAAACATTGCTGGTTCCTTAATGTTTTATTTTTCCAGATTTAAGGAAAGCTTTTTCTCTTAAGCTATCTATGACTTACAATAATTTTGTAAAGTATATCTCTATAAATAGAATTGAAACATTTACTTTTTCTCCCTACCTGATCCTTCTAGAATTCAGAAACTTGTTGAGTAGTCTTATTTTCATGGCAATATAGTTATTCACATAAGTTCAATAAGAATCTGTTCTCCTTATAACAGGACACAATTGGAAACATGGTTATATTAACAAGGCTTTGACTGGAATGTCACATTTGAGAATATGCGTAAAATCATATATGACCAGACAGTCTTAAGGAGCTAAGACTGACTTTATAAAGCCAATAGAAGCCCCTTGGAAAGACTGGCCTGGTATCTTGCTTACATGGTTCTCAGTAGCCTTACCAGGTGAATAAGGAAGGTCACTTCCTGGCATGCCCAGGAACCTCAGGATATCCTGGGAAACACAAGAAGAGAGAAATTTACCCAAATATATAGGTATTCCAGGCAAATTCTGATGGTGGTTCTTGTCGTGGCTTCTTAGCCTGCAGTGACTTTTAAAATCTATTAATTTAAAATTCCTTATGAAAAATTCCAGTGAAGCAGATTTTAAAAGGACCTGTATGAATAATCACTATTCTTGCTTCACTTATGTAAAAAATCAGGCCAAGTTTAATAGCACTAGACTTATTTTGCAAACAAATTAGTCTTACTGTGATTTATTATTATTTTATTTATTTATTTATTTTTTTGCGGTACACGGGCCTCTCACTGTTGTGGCCTCTCCCGTCGCGGAGCACAGGCTCCGGACGCGCAGGCTCCATGGCCTGTGGGATCTTCCCGGACCAGGGCACGAACCCGTGTCCCCTGCATCGGCAGGCAGACTCTCAACCACTGCGCCACCAGGGAAGCCCCGTGATTATTTTTGATAGAAATGAGAGTGACTGTTTTAACAGAAAATTATAACACAACCTTATGGATATTAGATCATAGTCGTGTTCATTGCCTTTGAGGCTTTGTTACATATCTGTAAACCAAACTGAATCCTGAAATCTTCTAGTTTCCTCAAACATCTAGCTACAACTCTCCAAACTAATGTTTCCAATTTCCCCCAAATTCTCTGATACGGAATCACTAAGAGTGACGGCTGCCTTTGCATCTCCTTGGAAGGGATTGTACCAAGTCCTTCTCACTACCCAGATAGAAGCCAAACTTCAGGGATTTTACACTTGGGTACACATCCCCCAATTCAAAAGGGCTCCTCTAGACTCTTAGAACAGCCACTGGAGATCTAAAATTAAGATTGACTCAGGAGGTTCTTTCCCCAAAGACAGCATCTTGTGGTGGACAGCTCTCCTAGGATCATGGGTCAAGATCTTCATCTCCAATATGAAAGCTTTATTCCCTTTGCCTCTTTGCTACTTGCTTTTTCTCTCTGTTAATGCAACAACTATTGTTGAAACTACTGCTGAGGCCATTGCTGTACAACAAAAGTCCCTAACTTTTCTGGCTGAGGTGGTTTTAGATAATAGAATTGCTTTAGTTTACTTATTGGCTGAACAAGGAAGCGTATGAGACATAGAAAATACTTCCTGCTGTAACTGGATCAGCACCTGTGGTATTGTAGCAAATACAAGAAATTAACAACTTACTCGGGTAAAACAGGTTGATGTGACTTCAGGTACATTCTTTATTTATTTGGTACCAACTGATTTGGTTATTGGGGGCCCTGCCTAAAGAATATACTTCAGTCTTGAGGTATTACCCTGCTAAGAGTTACCACTGTAGTCTCCCTGGTGTGCTATGTTCTCTCAAGGGTATTAAATTCATGATCACAGCCACACCAGTATATCAGATGGTCTCACTGTGCTTGGAGAAACAGAAACAAGATGAACAATGAGAATAACAGCAAAAATTCTTCCAGAGATCTGACATCATAACCTATGAAGTTCACCATGAGATGCTAGCCACTCAACTCTGATGGTGACTGACAGTGGTACTAATACCAGATTGTGGGTCAATCTCTCATGTATAAGAGGATGACCCAAAGGACAGAATGGTTAAATTAATTAAACAAGGAGGCCGGGGGCTTCCATGGTGGCGCAGTGGTTGAGAGTCTGCCTGCTAATGCAGGGGACACGGGTTCAATCCCTGGTCTGGGAGGATCCCACATGCCGCGGAGCAGCTGGGCCTGTGAGCCATAATTGCTGAGCCCGCGCGTCTGGAGCCTGTGCTCTGCAACAGGAGAGGCCGCGATAGTGAGAGGCCCACGCACCGTGATGAAGAGTGGCTCCCGCTTGCCACAACTAGAGAAAGCACTCGCACAGAAATGAGGACCCAACACAGCCAAAAATTAATTAATTAATTAATTAAAAGAAAAAGAAGTAACTGTTTAAAACAAAAAACAAAAAAACAAGGAGGCCATTAGATTGATGTGGCTTAACGCCTAGGTGACATATGTAAGCAAACCAAAATCTAAACATGTAAATGCCTCAAGGTTAAGAAATCAAAACACTAAGGACAACCAATCACAAACAGCCAACGAGGTTCTAGCTAGAGTCAACTGATAATTGCCTTACTTTGCTTCTGCCTTTTCTCTATAAAATTGTCCCAACCATTTCTGGTTTGATTTGAATTGATTTTTGCTCAAATAAACTCTTAAAAATTGTGATATAACTCAGTTTATCTTTTAACAACACATACCACAGGAGTGTGATTTTTCCTGCTACTTTAAGTTCCTTGACTCCTCTCTTTATTCATTCTTTTTACACCCAGTCCATTCTGTAAGACTCCACAACTGTGGAACAACAGAAAGATAGCCTCGTGTCAAGTTGACACATATCAGGCATTGGCAAGCATCCGGTCAGAACCTCAGTAACAGGTTTCCCCATGGTTGGAAATGTCATCGTGCTATTATTAAGAAATACCTGAAATTAGTGCTCTTTTATTACCAAAGGTCTTATAAGAAAGATTTCTCTCTCGAGCTCATTCTGATACTTCATAGATTATCATCTTCCACATATTTTTTGCAAAAACTTCCATTGTACTAAACCAACTTCCAAAACCTCCATCCTTTTCCTTGAAAACACACACTTTTGAGCACCTATGTGTGTTTTCCAAAAAACCTAAGTGATTTGGACGCATTCTCCTTGACAAACTTGGAGTTCTGGGCTTGTGTGAAAACATTCCACCCTTTCATGTTTTCCAGACAGTGTCTAATTGGAATGGAAACTAGCACAGAATTGGGTGTTTGGTGAAGGAGATGACATGTGGCCCTCTTAGAACTAAGGTGTGATGTCACTCACTAAGGTGAAGACTCTGTTGACTGATGCCTTTTTGACCAGGGATTAGTGAGGTGTGGTGGGCAGAGCACTGGACTGGGAGTCAGGAGGCTCAGATTCCAGTCCTAGTATAGCTGCTACCTTTCTGTTTCACCCTGTGCATTTCATTTTACACCAATCTGGTTGGATTCCTTATCCATACTATAAACCCTCCCCACCTGAGTCTTGTTTTCACTAAGCTAGATCTATCAACTTAGAAAGTCTTAGTATAGGGGCTAAGGGATATACAATTGAAAAGGAAATTGCAGGGGGATGGCAAAGTGTCAGCTTTCTACACAAACGCTAGATGGACAACAAACAGAAAGTTCTGTAGAAGAAACAGAGGAGGAATCACTTAATTTTGCTTGGTTAGTTCATTCATTCAAGGGAAGATTTTATGCAGAAGAGTGAAATAATCTGATTAATATTTTATGAGATCTCTCTGGCTTCTGTGTAGACAATGGATCATAGAGGACATAAGAGGAAGCAGAAGGGGTAGGTAGGAGACTAATCAAATACAGCAGGGCTCCCCAACCCCCATGCCTCAGACCGGTGCCTGTTAGGAACCGGGCTGCACAGCGGGAGCTGAGTGGCAGGCGAGCGAGCAAAGCTTCATCTGCCGCTCCCCATCGCTCCCCATCGCTTGCATTGCCGCCTGAACCATCCCCCTCCTGACCCCATCCATGCAAAAATTTTCTTCCACAAAACCGGTCCCTGGTGCCAAAAATATTGGGGACTGCTGAAATACAGGCATACCTCATTTTATTGTGCTTCACTTTATTGAGCTTTGCAGTAATAAATTAAGATACTGTGCTTTTTACAAATTGAAAATCTGTGGCAACCCTACATCAAACAATTCTACGAGTGCCATTTTTCCAACAGCATTTGCTCGCTTTATGTCTCTGTGTCACATTTTTGGTAATTCTTGCAATATTTCAAACTTTTTCATTGTTATTATATTTGTTACAGTTATCTGTGATCAGTGATCTTTGATGTTACTGCAAAGTAACGTAATCTTTTGTTATTGCAAAAAGATTATGACTCCCTGAAGGCTTAGATGATTGGTTCGCATTTTTTAGCAATAAGATATTTTTTAATCAAGGCATGTACATTAATTTTTAGACATAATGCTATTGCACACTTAATAGACTATAGTACAATGTAAAGCTAACTTTTATATGCACTGGGAAACCAAAAAATTCATATGGCTCACTTATTACCCTGGTCTCAAACTGAACCCACAATATCTCCAAGGTATACCTATAGTTCAGATAAGAAATGTTATTGGATTGGGCTATGGTGATGGCATTAGAAATGCAGGCAATTTAGAGTAAATAATGAATGGGGAATTATTAAAACTTACCAATAGATTGATTGTGGCTAGTGAAGAAAAAGATGGAATGAAGAATGATTCAAGGATTTTGGCTTTAACAATTGAGTTGGTTTTGTTCCCATTTACTAAAATGGCAGAGATTGGGAGTAGAATATGTTGGAAGTGAAATGAGAGTCAGTATTTTAGACATGTACATTTTGCAACTTCCAAGTACAGATATCAAAAAGAATATTGAGTATATGGATTTGACTCCCAAAGCGGTCTGGGCTAGAGATAAAATTCAGGAGTGATAAGCATTTAGATGATACTTGATAAGCCTCAGAGACAGGTACCGTTTGAACTGATTCTTGAAGGATGAGTAGGACTTTGCCAATGATTGAGAATATGGACAAGGGGTGTAAATGCAAAGGGGACTGAGTGAGAAAAGGCAGGGAGGTGAAGAGGCCAGGCCAAGGTCTACTAGGTTCTCTGGGCATGAGCTTAGACCACTGCAGAACACTCTTTGTGACGGCAACACTACCTTCTCTCTAGAAACATCCACTAGCCATCCTAGGTCCCTGGACAGTTGGGTTCAAAGCCAATAAAGCATTACAGCTAAGTGGTGGGAATGTAAAATGGTGCAGCCGCTATGGAAAACAGTATGGAGGTTCCTCAAAAAACTAGAAATAGAGTTGCCATATGACCCAGCAATCTCACTACTGGGAATATCTCCAGACAAAACTGTAATTCGAAAAGATACCTGCACCCCTATGTTCATAGCAGCACTATTTACAATAGCCAAGACATGGAGGCAACCTAAATGTCCATCAAAAAATGAATGGAGGGCTTCCCTGGTTGCGCAGTGGTTGAGAGTCCGCCTGCCGATGCAGGGGACACGGGTTCGTGCCCTGGTCCGGGAAGATCCCACGTGCTGCGGAGCGGCTGGGCCTGTGAGCCATGGCCGCTGAGCCTGCGCGTCCGGAGCCTGTGCTCCGCAGCGGGAGGGGCCACAACAGTGAGAGGCCCGCGTACCGCAAAAAAAAAAAAAAAAAAAAAATGAATGGATAAAGAAGATGTGGTATATGTATACAATGGAATACTACTCAGCCTTAAAAATGAGTGAAATAATGCCATTTGCAGTAACACGGATGCAACTAGAGATTATCATACTAAGTGAAGTAAGTCAGAAGGAAAAAGAAAAATACAATATGATATCACTTGCATGTGGAAGCTAAAATATGACACAAATGAACTTATCTATGAAACAGAAACAGACACAAACATAGAGAATAGACTTGTGGTTGCCAAGGGGGAGGGGGTTAGAGGAGGGCTGGAATGGGAGTTTGGGATTATCAGATGCAAACTATTATATGTAGAATGGATAAACAACAAGGTCCTACATTACAGCACAGGGAACTATACTCAATATCCTGTGATAAACCATAATGGAAAAGAATATGAAAAAGAATATATGTATGTATAACTGAATCACTTTGCTGTACACCAGAAACTAGCACAACACTGTAAATTAACTATATTTCAATTAAAAAAAAACTAAAGGATTATAGCTAAGGATAATGATAGAGCCTACAGTTGATTTCACTTTTCCTCAAACCAGAGAAAATTTCCCTAATTTTTAAAAATAACATTAAATTCATTAGTGTTTGTCTTTTCCCACGTCTGGCAACTTCATCCAGCGTAATTCAGTTCAGACTTCAGTGTCACTACCTGGGAGAGTAGGATAGATTAAAAGCAATTTAGAGATTACTTGTCACATTTAATTTGTCTTTGGTGAGGGATTTTGAGTTTATTTCTGAACTTTTTTGTTTCAAATCAGTTCCAAAAATAAGCCATGATGTCCTTCTTTTAGACTCTGCCCAGCAGAAAGTGTTCCTACAACACAAGAATTCAGGAACCCTCTGGCCCCATGTTACCTTAGGTTTTATTATCTCAGGATGTTCCCACAAGTCTCCTCCTCCATAAGTAGAGTTCTCGCTCTCTCTGCCCTCTCTGTCTCTGTCTCTCACTCCTGAGTTCATCGGCTCTCATTCTCACTCCTGCTCTCATGCTTGCCCTAGTAAACTAGAAGACTCTGATATGGTCCAGCTTGATATTTTCACTTTAGAGGTGATGCATCACTTTTCCATTGCTGCCGTAACAAGTTACTATAACCTTAGTGGCTTAAAACAACTCAAAGACTGTATCTTACAGTCTACACTTTGCAAGTTTGGTATGAGTCTCACAGGGCTAAAAGCAAGGTGTTGTAAGCCTGTGTCCCTTTTTGGATAGTCTAGGGGGAAATCAATTCAGTCTCACGTGGTTATGGCACTTAGATCTCTGTCTCCTTGCTGGGGACTTCTCTTAGACCTCCACATCTCAGAAACCACTACAGGGTGTCAAAACTCGCTCACACTGTATCTCTCTTGCCTACTCTTCTGCTTTTCTCCTTTATTCCTAAGGGCTCATCTAGAATAACCTCCCCACCTCAAGATCTTTAACCTTAATCCCATAAAGTCTCTTTTGCCCTGTTACCTTGGAATGTATTCATGGGCTCTGGGAATTAGGGGCTGGACATCTTTGGGGAACATTATTCTGCCTATCACAGTTGAGAAAACTGAGGCTCAGAAGATCAGCATGCCTTGTCCACGATCAATAAATAAAGTTTAAATCTGAATCCAGGAGTGAGATTTCTAACTTCAAGTTCCTTCCACTATGAAAAAAAAATGCATGCAGCTCAAGTATGAGTTTTGGTCAATCCTAAGGGTAGAATGATGTTTTGGGATGAATACAGTCTGTAAGATAAGGCACACATGGATTTAGAAGCTTATTCCTCCACGCACCAGCCACTTGACATTGAACAAATCAGTTTACACCTCTGAGCCACAATTTTCTCACCTATAAAATGAAAAGGATAGGACCCATGTAGCAGGGATTTAAGGAGCATTTAATAAGCTGTTTCTTGAGCACTTAGCACAGGGTTTACATAAAAAAAAAATTCACTGAAAGGGCCAATTTCAGTTCCTATATTGCACAGATGAGAAGACATGCCCAGAGAGGAGGAGCAATTGGACAAGGTCATACAGTGGGTTAGTGGCAAACCCCAAGCCAGATTACACAATGGCATGAGAATTTGGAGGGAGGGTAATTACAAGAATGAAATTCCACACCTGCTTTCTACAACATTCCACAACCAGCCTGGAGGCTGAGCCTCTTCATTCCCTTCTACCGGGGCATCCCACAGGAATTAGAGGCTGAAAGGCAGGCATGCTGGATTCATCTGATGTGACAACTTTGGTCTTCCTTGTCATTTTCAGTTTCCACATTCTTCTGTGAACCTCTGCCCTACAGCCCAATCGATGTCAGCTCACTTAGCGTTAAATGCTTCCTGCACACCGAGCCATTTTGCATGCGCTTAGTAAAAATGGAGCCATCCAGCATCAATTCACATGAAATAATTTTCCACTTCATGTCAACCGAAAATCACCAATTTCCTGCTACAAGTGACACTTAGTACTGGGAGGCACTTGGAGTCGCTATGCGTTATCGTCGCCTAGGCTGCTTGCCTTTGTGTGACCAAATCCAATATCTAGAGAGAATATGGATCAAAACTCTATTTTCATGTAATTAAATATAAGGATTAAAATCTAGCCCATCTTCTTATCAAGCTGAAATTTTTTCACCACCTAAAGACAAAAAATAAATTGTCATTGCGTTTGTAACTCCAATGGGGCAGGTCAGAGCAGAACTGTTCAATCATTCGATGAGCGTATAGAGATCTCCTATGTTCTAGTCACTTGCAAACACAAAGATAAATAAAATAAAATCTCTACTCTTAAAAGAATCTTACTGTCCAGCAGGGATTGTTAAATATGTATATAGTCAACTACAATAAAAGGCATATTTAATCATATGCAGCTGTTAAAATATTATGTCTTACGTTGAGGGTCCCCTACCCCCAGGCCGCGGACCGGTACCGGTCCTGTTAGGAACCAGGCCGCACAGCAGGAGGTGAGTGGCGGGCAACTGAGCGAAGCTTCATCGGCGGCTCCCCATTGCTACCCATCCCTCGCATTACCTCCTGAGCCATACCCCGCCCCCAGGCTCCCGTCGTCCGTGGAAAAATTGTCTTCCACAAAATCGGTCCCTGGTGCCAAAAAGGTTGGGGACCTCTGTCTTAAGCTAATGATGTTCAAATACTTTCAACTGTGAAAATCTTCATTTAAGTGCAATGCAGTAAATAAAACTGATAACAGGGGACCTGCAGTGGCTGAAGTGGGAACAAGAGACCTGGGGACCTAGCCATTAACACATTATAGTTTCTGATAGCTCTTCATAATATATTTAAAAGGATCTGTTTTTACAATATTTGTAACTGCTTTATTGAATGTACTGATCTGTAGATACAAGTAGAAAGTAATTCTTATCATTACCTCTTTAACTTACACTATAGACTGATTTTTCTCATACTCTTGGTTTGTATCTAGGGGGATTCTGTAGTTTCTCTGGTCCTTCTCAGGTATTAATAAATAATCTTGTTTCCCAGCTCATTGTGGAACTAAAGCCAATCTCAGCCAATTAAAAATTTGTTCCCTTTCCCAAGCTTTGGTCCACAAAATTGGAAAATGCAGGGAAAAGTAAAGAGACTTGTCATCTTTCTCTTCCTCATTTCCCCATCACGTTCTTCTATTCCACTTCCCCCACTTATTACGACTCCTATGACTTCTCCTGGAATGGAGAGCGCTAGGGTGATGTGACAGAACAAAGAGGCAAAGAATGTCTTACTTGGCCACCAGGGCTGCCATATACAGTTGTGTAGGTTGCGTACTGCACAAGGGTCCCCAGCCAATGGAACATGGAATGTAGCTCACTCTGCTTGGGAAGCTACACTTACCAAGTACTCTGGTGTGGAGCTGCATCCATATAAGGGAAGGAAACATTTTTATAAATTATCATCTTGTTTTATCACCGGGTTCTGTGCTGCCTCCAAAAGGAGGGTATGTCTTTTATAAAATTTTCACACGGTATATAGGGATAGAGGCAACCTTGTTGACCAGTACAATTTAAAGCTGACATTGGACTAAAGGTGGCAGGTGTTCAAAGACTGGTTCTTTCCTTTGTGAGGTGCTTTGGGAGTTATTAGGCATTCTCCAACTCTAGGACCCTCCCGTTTGTTGATCTCTGATTCCAATGGCTGAATATTTCTGATCACACTTCAGTCCTGCAACCCAAACCTTCACCCCACACAGACCACCTCTGTTGGGTCTCCTCATGCTGCAGGAGGTCTTTGAATAAAGTCCCTTTCAGGACATCTGGAGGCTTATTCCCTTGCCTGCCCCAGGGACAGACAGCCCTTCCTCCATCTAGGAAGTGGGACTCCATAGACACCCCAGCCCCTGACCCAGTTGCCAAAGACTCCTCAGCAAGTCTCTCCCTGTTAGGCCCTTTCAGGAATTAATCAAATTCCTGTCTCCATATTCACCAAAGTCCAGGACATTTAAATGATGTTCTGAAGTCTCCTCCATCTCAATCAATCCTCTAGCATCTCCTCTGTACCCACACCTGGAGGATAAACCAAGTGGCAAAGCCAGTTCCACAGCTCTTACCCTATCTGACATCAATAGGTGGTACCTGATAATCTGGGCCTTTGGAGCATCTGCTGAGACTTAAAGACATAAGGAAATGTCTTGGTACATAATGTTTAATGACATGAGTAAATTCTCAAGTAATAATAAATGGAAAGACAGATAAACATATAAACTTGAATGTATGTATATATGTGCATATTGTGTGTATACGTGTGTATCTATATACTTTATCTATTGATCCATCTATCATCTATATCTGTCCTTATAGAACCAGATGAGGTGGAGGAGTGGTGGATACTGTTGAGATCTCATTTAAAATATGACTTATGGGGAATTCCCTGGTGGTCCAGTGGTTAGGACTCTGTGCTTTCACTGCTGAGGTCCCGGGTTCAACCCCTGGTCAGGGAACTAAGATCCCACAAGCCATGTGGTGCGGCCAAAAAAATATAAAATAAAATATCAATAAAATAAAATAATAAATGGCTTCATAGAGCTGTCAGTGGTAATTTAAAAAATAAAATAAAATAAAATAAAATATGATTTATGGGGCTTCCCTGGTGGCGCAGTGGTTGAGAGTCCGCCTGCCGATGCAGGGGACACGGGTTCGTGCCCCGGTCTGGGAAGATCCCACATGCTGCAGAGCGGCTGGGCCCGTGAGCCATGGCCGCTGAGCCTGCGCGTCCGGAACCTGTGCTCCGCAGCGGGAGAGGCCACAACAGTGAAAGGTCCGCGTACCGCAAAAGAAAAAAATATATATATATGATTTATGCAGCACCTGTGAATGTCACTTAGGGGCCCTGCCTACAACTCAAAGACATAGGATATAAATTCTAGGCGCAACCTGTATTAGTTTCCTTTTGCTGCTTTAACAAATTACCACCAACATAGTGACTTAAAACAGCACGGGTTTATTATCTTAATGTTCTGGAGGTCAGAAATCTGAAAAAAAGGGTCTTACAAGGCTAAAATCAAGGTGTCACTAGAGCTGATTCCTTCTGGAGGCTCTAGGAGGGAGTCTGTTTTCTTGCCTACAATAGTTTCTAGAGTCTGTCTACATTCCTGGGCTCATGGTCCCATATCATCCAACGTCTGCTTCTGTCATCACGTGTTTTCTCTAACTTTGACACTCTTGCCTCCTTCTTATAAAGACTCATGATTTCATGGGACTCACCCAGGTAATCCAGGGTGGACTTCCCATCTCAGGATCCTTTTATTACTTCTGGTCCATTTTGCCATGTAAGGTAATGTGTTCATAGGTATTGGGGATTAAGACGTGGACATCTTTGATGGGTTTCTAGTATTCTGCCTACCACACTAGCCTTAACAGGATGCCATAGATAGAGAAAATGAAAAATGGTAACAAATATGACAGCTTTAAAGTATGAACTTGGGTGAGTTACTTAAGCCCAGTCAGCCCTCAGTTTCTTCATCTATAAAGTAATAGTACCTGCCTCATGCAATTGTTACTAGTGTTAAATGAGTTACTATTTTCAAAATACTGAGGACAGGGCTGGCTCATGGAGAGTGCTAGATAAGTGGTTTTTAAAAGTCACAATGGCGGGAATTCCCTGGTGGTCCAGTGGTTAGGACTTGGCGCTTTCACTGCCAAGGGCTCGGGTTCAATCCCTGGTCGGGGAAATAAGACCGCCAAAAAAAAAAAAAAACAGAGCTTAAAAAAAAAAGTCACAAGGGAGGACACTCTACATTACAAAGTAGACTAGGGATCCAGCTGCTTCTTATTTGGCCGACAATGTGTTACATATTCCAGGATTAATAGCAGCAGGGGCTTATTAACTTAATGGACGTTAATAAATCTCTGGAGTGAGTCTGATACAATAGTATATGCATTTACTATTTTTTTAAGAAAATAATCTAAAACATTAACAGTTCTCATGTGAGATTATGGGTGATTTTTATACTCTTCTTTATAGTTGATCTATGTTCTATATTTTGTTCAATTAACTATATATCAGTTATATCAGAGGAAAAAAATAATGCATGCAATTTAAACATTTATAAATATAAAGAGATCAGAGGTTTTTTCCTGGGTTCCTGGACTTGATTTCTGATGTGTGGAGGACAGGGTTCCCTACACATTCAAGCAATGCTCCAATACCAGCTGGGTGTCCTATAATTCAATTAAATTCTGACACTGTCTACCTGGAAATGGCATCAGATTCACAGGTTGATGGCTCAGTCCCACAAGACTGCCCCACACTCCCTTCAGATGTCTGTTGCAAGCCCAGGTTATTCCTCACATTTCTGAGCAACTGGCTATAGGTTGTACATTCCCATGATGTTCTCCTTGGACGTCAAAGTCAGTTGCAAGTCCAGGCTGTTACTTGCACTTCTGACTGACTGGCTATAAACAGGAGGCTCCCAAGACCCCTCCTCGGGTTCTATTAATTTGCTAGTGTGCCTCACAGAATTCAGAGAAACATTTCACTTACTGGATTACCAGTTTATTATAAAAGAATATAACTCAAGAATAGCCAAACGGAAGTGATGCATAGGGCAAGGGCACAAGCTTCCCTGCGCTCTCAGAGTACGCCTCCGTCCCCAAATCTCCACTTGTTCACCAACCTCGGAACCCAGTCTACTGGAAGCCCTTGGTACCCAGTCCACTGGATTTTTATGGAGGCTTCAATACAGAGGCATGATTGATTAAATCATTTGCCACTGGCAATTAAGCACAATCTCTAACCCCTCTCTCTTCCCAGGAAGTCAGGGAATGAGATAGAAAGTTCCAGCCCTCTTATCTCCTGGCCAGTTCTCAGGGCAGTCAGCCCCACCCTTAGGTGTGGTCAGAAGTCACCTTATTAACATAACAAAATATACCTTGATCACTCCGATCTATTAGGAAATTCCAAGGGTTCTAGGAACTCTGTGCCAGAAAGTAGGGGGCGGGGATGAAGACCAAATATATATTTCTTATTATAAATCACAGTATCATTAGTCATTGGAGAAAAACAGAAAAATAAAAGTGTCTACACGCTATTCAAGCCATGTAAACAAAACCAAGACAATAATCCTTAACGGACCTCTATCGACCATTGGATACAATCTAGACACACAGATCTAGCATTTAAGACTTTTTAGAAACCAGCTCAAATCACCCTGCACACTGTAATTTTTCCCATTCCCTTGTAGCTGTGAATCAATCTAGCAAAGCCCTATTTAGAAGCTGTGATGTGAAGCTCTACATTGTGTTCTGGGTCTGCAACCACTACAGCAAACCCTTTCTATGCTCAAGTAATTAATAATCTAAAAGAAGGGGTAGAGTTCTATACAACAAAAGACAAAAAAAATGGTCTCAATGGCATCTTTGTTATTGTTATCATCAAATGCTATGAGACATGATTGATCCTAATAGGGCTAGGGCTGGCTTCTGGGATATGCAACCTGGGCAGTGAGCACCCTGGCTTAGGAGGGCCCATGCTTAGTGCAGAGCTAAGTGCAGAGCTAAGAATTTCAAGCTGCAGTTGGCTTGAAATTCTTTTTTTGTTTGTTTTGTTTTTTTTGCAGTACACGGGCCTCTCACTGTTGTGGCCTCTCCCGTTGCGGAGCACAGGCTCCGGACGTGCAGGCTCAGCGGCCATGGCTCACGGGCCCAGCCGCTCCGTGGCATGTGGGATCCTCCCGAACCGGGGCACGAACCCGTGTCCCCTGCATCGTCAGGCGGACTCTCAACCACTGTGCCACCAGGGAAGCCCGAAATTCTTAACCATTTCTGAACAAGGAGCCATGCATTTTCATTTTGCACTGGGTGGGCCCCACAAATTACGTAAACAGTCCTGAAAACGGGTCTGAGAGTGGAGGGCAATTGGACGTGGAGGCTCCAAGTACATCATCATTGAGAAACACCAATCAAGTGGCCAAATCCACAGGGTTTACTTTGCCTCTCCTACGCTTTGGACACCACGCTAAGAACTACATGTACGTATATGTATATACACACATCCACTTTCTCTATCAGTATATATGCACACACACTTAAAATTTCACCAGTTCATAGCTAGCTACTTGCTTCTTCTCCACCAACCATCTACCTTACCATTTATCTCTCCATAGGTGCAACAGGAAAAGATTTTCTACGAATTTAACTTCCTTTGCCTTCTCACTCTCCCTCCTTCCCTCCCTCCCTTCCTTGATCCCTTCCTCCTTTTCTTCCTTCTTCCTTTTTGTTGATTAATGAGGTTCTATGACTCTTAAGTCCTTATGTCAACTTCAGTGGGCCTCACTTGGGCTGCTTATTTCAAATGCAGATTTTTATACTTCAGTCCTAGAAATTCTGATCAGTAAGCCTGAATTGGGGCTGCAGGAATCTACACTGAAAACACACACACACACACACACACACACACACACACACACACACACACACACACACACACACACCCCAGGTGATTCCGGTGCCTACCAGAACGTTGAGGAACATTGCTCAAGTGTGATCCAATCCCCTCACCTAATGGTTCTCAGAAACTGAAACCGAGAAAGTAACCCCCCTAAAAGTCAAATGTTGATTTGCTAACAATTTTGAAGAAGGAAGGTCCATACCTGACCATCTAATTTGTACTTCAGAGCCCTTAAAAGCATAAATTCTTGAAATCATGGAAATGCAAGTCTCCAAAAACGCTTGGGTGATCCCTAGGGGAATGCAGTGTTTGAGTCAAGTCACACCTTTTCATCTTCTTTTCCCACAGTGAAAATCAGACTGAAAAGAACACATGGGGGCATGCTGGAAGTGGGGAGAAATCAGAAAAGAGAAACTTGCAGCCCTGCCCCGGTGTGGAGACGAGAAGGCCTGGCTTCCCAGGGTCCAAGCTTCTTGCGCTGGGCAGTGCTCCACGTGCCAGTCAGGATGTTTTTTTTTTTTAAATACAAACCTCCCTGGACACCCTTAGCCCTGACACAGCACCTTCCACGTGGAGTGTGGCGTGATGGGGACACATGAACACTGAGATTGGACGGTCTAGAATTCACCTCCTGTCTCTGGCACACCGCCTTCAAGCTGTGTAACCCGCAGCAAATCATTTCAGCTCTCCGTGCCTTGGTTTCAAGATTTATCAAAATGACAGAATGGTAATGAACACACAGGGCTTGTGGTTGAGAGACTGTATATAATACTAACACATTAAGAGAACAGGCTGTGAAGTTGGAAACCTAAGTTCAAATACTGGCTCCTCTTCTTAATAGCTGTGACCTTGAGGAGGTTACTTCGCTCTCTGGGACAGATAAGGATTATGATCACACATTCCTTGTGGGTGATGGCTCAGATGAAACAATGTATCGAATGCTGTTGACTAAGCACCTAGCAAGGACTCAATGAATGTAAGTTGTATGAAGCATGGTAGATGCTCGATAAAGCAATGGGAAATCAAATGAATGGGAAAAAGGAGAATTTGAGGCAAAGTGGAGTTAACACAAAGCAATGTGTCTTTTCTCCTCTCCAAGAACGCTCTCTGAACCCAGTGAATTTCCACTGATGGGGGAGAAGCTGGGATGGCAGACCAGATTAGGGTAATTGCCTTCCTTGGAAGCTGAAAAGTTACAGTTAGTTTGCCTCCGGCACCTCTATTACTGCAACTTCAATTCAATCCCCACATCCCACTGAAATAGTGAATGAAATTTAAAAGCTGCAGAAGAAGAGAAGGGAGAATTGCAGAGTGAAGCCAAAGTGCTTCAGGCTTCATTTGGATCCTGTCCTGCCATCTCCCCCACCCTGTCTCTGGCCCAGGCCTCCGCAAGCTTCCTCTCCTTCTGTCCTTTTTCGGGGGAAAAAGTCTTTGTCCCTGCAGTTGGCCGTGAGAAGTTCTTCTTTTCTTTTCCTTATGGGCAAGTGCAGGGGAAGGGTGAGCACGCTGAGGCATTGAGGGGGAGAGCCCAGAGGAATAAGAGAGCAGGGCTTTGGTCTCGGACTGAAAACACAAATAATACAGCTCTTGGTCAAGGTTCTCATCAAGTCACTGTAGCTGCCTCTTTACTTCCTTGTGTTTTCACCAGGCAGGGGGGTGTCCAGGCCCCAATGTCAAGGCCATGAGCAGTCAGATTTGGTATAAAGCCAGGCCATCAACACCTGCACAGTTTATCTGTTTCAACATTTGTAACACGGGATAAGATGGGTACAACACGTGGCACCATACGCTCAGTAAAATGCCCTTTTCTCGCTCTCGTCCTCATTCTTCTTCTTCTCTTCCACTACCTCTTTCTTCTTGTCCTTTTTCGTCCTTATGCTTTTCCTGCTCTTTCACTCTCTGTGTCTGCTAGCCAAAGTCAGGGGCCATGTTTTACTCAACTCTGCCTCCCCTGAGACCTTGTACACAGCAGATGCTCCATGGGTCCTTGTATAATGGAGAAAGAAAGAAACTCTCCACTGCCCTTTCTCTGCATATTAGAAAGCACTATCATATCTGTGTTCTTGCCAATGAGTACTAGCTAGTAAAATGCAAAACTTCTAAGTAAAGAATTAGAGAAACATAAAAACCTAGAACAACCCATGCACTGGCTTTGGCTCCAACTCTGACTTTACATAAAAGACACTGGAGACTCAGAGTAGAGTAGGGATTTATTTACAGCCCTTGTGGGGGGCAGGGGCAGAGTGATCTGTTTTTCTCCTCATCCATTTCAATTTCTCTATACCACGACATCTCCCTCTATGCAGGTGAGTCTCCTGATTGTCCCATTGATACATTCACTCATTTATTCATTCAGGAAAGAAATGTCTAATAGCACTTACAATGTGTCATGTAGTCATGGTGCTAGGTACCAAGGTCAACTATACATAAAAATAGGCCTGGGGCTTCCCTGGTGGCGCAGTGGTTGAGAGTCCGCCTGCCAATGCAGGGGACACGGGTTCGTGCCCTGGTCCGGGAGGATCCCGCATGCCGTGGAGCGGCTGGGCCCATGAGCCATGGCCGCTGAGCCTGCGCGTCCGGAGCCTGTGCTCTGCAACGGGTGAGGCCACAACAGTGAGAGGCCCGCGTACCGCAAAAAAAAAAACAACGCCTGAGTTTTACCCTCATAAAGCAAACGAAGGAGACTGCTGTTAACTGAAAACATGTAAACTCCACTGTACTCTTCTCAACATACGTGGATATATATTCAGTTTTACATAATAATAACGTGCTTTAAAGGAAAACTCTAAGATGCTAGGAGAGGGGAAAATAAAAGGTGAACACTATTTAACGGAGGCATGGAGGAAAGCATTTCTGACTGAATGACTTTTAAACAGAAGCCTAAAGATTAAAGAATATTCTTATGGGCAAGTTCCGCTAGTCCTCTACACCTCTGCTTATGTGGCTGGCCCATCTGGAATGCCCTTCTTTGTTTCTTCCTTCATCTAAGGTCCACATGTTCTTCAAGTCCCAGTACAAAGGCCACAAGTCTTCCCTTATCATTTTATTTTATTTTTATGTATTATTTTTTTTTGCGGTACACGGGCCTCTCACTGCTGCGGCCTCTCCCATTCCGGAGCACAGGCTCTGGATGCGCAGGCTCAGCGGCCATGGCTCACGGGCCCAACCGCTCCACGGCATGTGGGATCTTCCCGGACCGGGGCATGAACCCACGTCCCCTGCATCAGCAGGCGGACTCTCAACCACTGAGCCACCAGGGAAGCCCTTCCTGTATCATTTTAGCCCTGCACTTTCTAAAAGAAGATCAAGTCTTCCCTCCAAAAATACAATCTCATCATTTCAATGCATACTCAGCGAACACTTTGTCAGAGATGTTTGACTCCGTTTGCCAAGACAAATGCATCTGTATTCTTTATACGGATGAAACAGGTCCATGTTTATCTGGTTAACATTTATTAAAGCATGTTGGATTTGTATGAGCTGAGGCCTGGTCTAAGAAGTTCTACAGGCAACCTATTATGTAATTGCTTCATGGATATATATATATAATAGATTGATAGATAGATCGCCAGGTGTTATATACTGGAACAGTGAAATTTGCTGAAAAAATATAAAATCTTAATCAAGAGATTAGAAATGACAGAGCAGTGAAAAAAAGAAGGGTGAATTTGAAGATGGGAGACATGAATATAGATTCTACTTCTATTTTTTTTAATGACTTAAACAGCAACAATAACAACGAGACTAATCTCTAGGCTTTATGGAGCTCCTAATACATTCTAGGCATTGTGCTAAGAATTTCATGTAAATTACCATGTTAATCCTATTAAATAGGAATTATTATGAGTTTTACTCCAGTTTTTACAGATAAGGAAGCGGAAGCTTGGGGAAGTTAAGTAACTTTCTCAAGGTAACACACTTAATAAGTAATAAATGCAGTGTTTAAACTGGGTGGTTTAATTCTAGAACCCACGCTACATACGCACTTGAAAGTTCAGGGCAAGCTTAATAAGCATCTTAGCTATGGCTGGCAACAATTTTTGTAACCTAAAATAACAAGGGGAGTGGACCCAGTCAATGACAACTCAAGCACCTCTATTTTAAAGGGCTTCTTCTTTCTGTTCTTTCACTGCTTGGGAGGATCAAGAGACGCTTCCTAGAAGAGTTACAGGAAGATCTGGAATCTGGAGATATTTTCAGTCTCTTGGGTTCCTTTCACTTCATTCAAACCCCGGTCCTGCAATTCTTTGATTATTTATAGAGGATATTCCCAAAGGAAGGCAGCTCCATATTCTGCCTTAGAGATTGCAAAGAGAGATAAATAAAACATTCCTCATTCTCTTACTCGCTGGGGAAATTGGGGGCTGTGTTTACATCGCTTCCTTGGTATTTATCCTCCTGCTGACTGTTCCATCCCCTCTATTTCATCTTGTTATTTTACTTCCATTAGGGGAGCAGAAAAAACATGAGAAGCCATTCTGATCCACCCCAATCCTCAGAGGGCATTGCTCGGTCAAAGTCAGCATCCTCTCCCTTGTAATTTTCCCTACAAACATCTCATTCAAGAGGCATTTTCCTCCCTCTGAGTACTAATGTCCTGATGATGATAAAAATAAATAAATATCACACACATACACACACACACATCAAAACAAAACAGAAGGGGAGAAAAGAGAACAGAAAATCGATTGCACGCTTGGTTCATTTCATGTTTATATACTTCTGGATTTCCTTCCTGGGCTCCTGAGAATTGCCTAGTTAGCAGTTAGGAAGGGCTGGCGGGGTCACAGCAGTTTTAACGTGGCAGGCCTGTCTTCCCGTGGCTTTTCTTCTTTGGGAAGGGGCTGAGGTTTATTAAGAAATCTCCTGAACATATGAGCTCCTTTATTTACCCATCACGTCCATAGAGACATTGATGCAGTCCATTTTGTGTGGGGAACTGACAGGATTACTTGTTATTTTCAGTACTTTTCCGGAAATAGCAGCTTCGCTTCAAGAAAATCCTGCGGTTGGTTAAAACAATTTTGATCACCGGAGCCCTTATTTGCTTAATTTTTCTTTGCCCTGGCTCTTCAGTGAAGGACACATACTCCGAGCATCTAGCTGTGTATTAAGATCTATACCGAGCACTTTCCATGTGTTATTCCACTTGATTAAATAAACAAATATATTGAAGTAAACAGCAATGTCCTAATGCTATAGATGGAGAAACTGAGACTCAGTATATACATAATTCTGATTGGGAGACTGTGAGAAATCTTTGCAGCTCATTGATATAAATTTACTTCCCTCTGATAAGTTTCTTTTTAAATTTTATTTTAGAGTTCATTTAAAATGTTGTGTTCATCTCAGGTGTACAGCAAAGCGATTCATTTATACATATACATATATCCATTCTTTTTCAGATTCTTTTCCCATATAGGTTATTACATAATATTGAGTATAGTTCCCTGTGCTATACAATAGGTCCTTGTTGATTATCTATTTTATATACAGTAGTGTGTATTTGTTAATCCCAAACTCTTAATTTATCCCTCCCCCCCACCCCAACATGTTTCCCTTTGGTAACCATAAGTTTATTTTCGAAGTCTAATAGGTTTTAAAAGGCAATGGGGTACAGCTGACATCACTGGGTTTTTGAATACTAGATTTGTGTCCCTTACAAGATACACGGCCTTAAGCAAAAAACATGAAACTATCTAACTCTTATTTTCCTCCCCTCTGTGGTATAAAAGGGACTGTATGAAAAAATTTTTTAATTTATTTTTTAAATTAATTAATGTTTTAACATCTTTATTGGAGTATAATTGTTTTACCATGGTGTGTTAGTTTCTGCTTTATAACAAAGTGAATCAGCTATACGTATACATATATCCCCATATCTCTTCCCTCTTGTGTCTCCCTCCCTCCCACCCTCCCTATCCCACCCCTCTAGGTGGTCACAAAGCACCGAGCTGGTCTCTCTGTGCTATGCGGCTGCTTCCCGCTAGCTATTGATTTTACGTTTGGTAGTATATATATGTCCATGTCACTCTCTCACTTTGTCCCAGCTTACCCTTCCCCCTTCCCATGTCCTCAAATCCATTCACTAGTAGGTCTGCATCTTTATTCCCATCCTGCCCCTAGGTTCTTCATGACCTTTTTTTTTTTTATAGATTCCATATATATGTGTTAGCATATGGTTTTTGTTTTTCTCTTTCTGACTTACTTCACTCTGTATGGAGACTGTATGAAATTATGATACAGAAATCAGATACAGAAATTCTGGCTCCACCATTTACTAATGCTATGTCTTAGGTTAGCTTTCCCAAAAGCAATGCTTGGAATGAGGATTCATGCATGTGTTATTTATTAAGGACATGCTCCCAGGAGAGAATGATAAGGGAGAAGTAGGAGAGGGATGGGATGAAATCAAGCAAGGGTGAGATGTCAGGTGAGTCCGCATCTCAGCCTGATCCCACAGGGAGCTCTGGAGCATAGTCCTCCTCAGTTTGTCCTCACTCAAGGCAAAGGAGCTGGATTTTCACACTGTCATCCCTGTCTGTCACTGGTAAGAGCCGCCCGAGAAGGCTATGAACTCCCAGGTACTTTTGACTCTCTGCTTGTGCTGGGCAGTGGCCAGAGGTAAGACAGACATAAGAGGATCTGGGTGGTGCACTCTGTGGTTCTGGGTATGACATTTCACGTTTCTATTTTATGTTCCTATCTTTAAATTGGTCAGCTAGGTTCTACAACTTCAATTTGTTTAATTGTTCCACATGAAATTGGAAAGAAAAAGTAAGTTCCTTCCACTGGAACTTAAGTTTCTTGGGCCAGGGATCTTGATTTTACTCAATCACATAGCCCATACTCCTCCAAGACTGACTAATAGTAGAAGGGGCTAAATAAATATCTAACAAAGAAATGAATGGTGAACAAATGGGTGTTCACCAATTGTTGGATAAGGGTTGTCATGACTATCAGATTAATCTGTTAATTAGATCATTAAAATATTTCGTATTCTCACATTGGGCTTGTCACACATATAGGAAAGACACCAATGGACCCAGAGAATGTAAAGATATCTTAATGAAAAATAACACAGAGGGACTTCCCTGGTGGCGTAGTGGTTAAGAACCTGTCTGCCAATGCACGGGACATGGGTTTGATCCCTGGTCCGGGAAGATCCCACATGTCGCAGAGCAACTAAGCCCATGAGCCACAACTACCGAGCCTGCGTGCCACAACTACCGAGCCTGCGTGCCACAACTACTGAAGCCTGCGCTCCTAGAGCCCATGCTCTGCAACAAGAGAAGCCACCGCAATGAGAAGCCCACGCACCGCAATGAAGAGTAGCCCCCGCTCGCCGCAACTAGAGAAAGCCCACGCACAGCAACAAAGACCCAACACAGCCAAAAATAAATAAATAAAATTTTAAAAGCCCCAGAAACATACAAAGATGTTTACTTAAAGAAAGGGATAACACAGTACATCCTAGACCAGGGTTTAACTTCCCAGTCCCCAAACTACCCACAAGAACAAACTGCTATGAATGATACCACTGCTTCAAATGAGGATTACCCCTTTTCCATTTTTATGGGGCTTTATGCCCTCCAAGTGCCTCCCATCTTGGAGGCTTGGCTAAACAATAGCCTTCCCACTAGGTACAAGAAACTAGAATTGGTAACAACCCCAGACTCCATAAATATGGATGTGAGCATCATATGGGTTTGAAGATTTAATTTATATAACAGCATTGTCCATTAATCTTCATGCTGAGAAAGTAATATAAAAATATTTTGCTAAGTGAAAGAATACAGTCATAAAAAACACGTATTGTATGGTATCAT
Organism: Monodon monoceros; assembly: GCF_005190385.1. Classification (NCBI taxonomy): domain Eukaryota; kingdom Metazoa; phylum Chordata; class Mammalia; order Artiodactyla; family Monodontidae; genus Monodon; species Monodon monoceros. Next base: position 95,063,532 of record NW_021703782.1, read on the forward strand.
TTATATGAAATGTTCCAAGTTGTCCTCTGCACCAATGGGGACAACAGTACCTACCCTATAGGATTTATTATAAGGATTAAACAAATAATAGCAAGTCAAGCATTGAAAATGGCGCTTGACGCTGACATGAATGCTGTGTAAATATTAAGTATAATTATCAACAACAAACACAAAAGCAATGGAAAATTGCTGATAAATGGAAATTGACACAGACATGTAACAATAATTCACAAGTGACACAGCTGAAACACACATGAAGGGGTGTTTGACTTCACAAGAAAACAACTACATGCACCTTAAATTTTAAAAGATGTTATTCTATCAGATTGGCAAAGATTACTTTTTGTAGCACACCCAGAAGTTAGTAAGGAGAGACAGCAAAGGGCTTTGTCATACACAGATGGAGAGCATGTAAACTGGAACAAACCCTTCTAATGAGCATTTGGACAAGTTTATCAAAAAGCACTTCATATCATCATGAAATTGCTCATTATATTTTTTCAACTGAGAGCCAAGGAAGAGAGAAACTTTCTTTAATGGAAAGTGACACAGAACACGTAGAGGTAGTTACACTAAAAGGAGATCACAGCATACTTTAGACTGGGTAGTAACTTCCCAGGCTCTGCTGGGATAGACTGCCATGAAAGATACCTTTGCTCAGGAGGGAAAATTCAAGTTCAGTTCACCTTTAACTGAGGTGTAGAATTTTGAGAGGCCTGGCTTATTGCAGAGATCTGAATTTCAACTCCTACGCATGAGCATGCCCAAATTCTCCTCTTCTGATCCTTGTATCACCAAGACCCCAAGAACAACCCTCCCTATTTCCCCCACCTTCCTAGGACAGCTACAGCATCCATTTACTTGCTTATTTTCTGGATCTCAATTGCTTCTTCATTTGTGTGTGTGTGTGTGCACGCGCGTGCTTATAAATTTCTATTTTCTTGTGAATTCAGCTGTGTATTTAAAAGGACCTCTCATATAATATCTAGGGTTTCCAAGTATTGTATAGCAGTAGAGCTTTCCAATTCTCTAGCCCATTCTATGGCCCAAGCCAGATATCTATTTTAAAATGATCTACAAATTTGCCAAATCCCATGGTCCTATGGTTCTAAAAGGAAAACCTAGAATCACACATAATTAAAGGCCTCTTTGTATGAGAATAAGCATGAGAACAAGAAAACGCTACATTTGGCCAAGCACTGAAGCAGTTTGGGTTTTCATATCTTTCTACAGCTATCAATATAGACCTCCACAATGCTCTCCCGGCCCCATGTGCACGTGCCTAGGACTAATGACACTCTTGGATATGATCTGTCTACAAGCCTGTCTGTCCCAGAAGACAGCTGCCTCTCTAGAAGCTAGCATTCTCTCTCCTATAAATCTGTATCCCAGTTTCTAGAACTACGTCTCCCACGAGAATACGTGCTCTGTGCATGCCTGTTGAAAGAATTAGTGACTTTTCTTTTAGAAATATATCTGACGGGGTGGTAGAGAGAAAAGGTCTTAGATGAAATGCTTTGGGTCAACTGTAATAAATGGTGCATTTTTAATTTCACAAATATCAATTGAACACCAAACATAACTGTAGCCACTTTCTAGGTCCTGAAAGATGAATACACTTTGTTTGAGAAAATGGCTGTTTTTATCAGGATTTCATTTACATTCCATAGGAAGAATTTCTGTGCATGTGTGTATTTTGTGTGTGTCTGTGTGTGTAAGAGAGAGAGAAAGAAAGAGAAAGAGATTTCTCCCTTGCAAAATAATATGTTTTTTATATGATCTGGAGAGAAATCCTTCAGTGTAGCAGCAGAAACATCTACCAGACAAGCCTGCCTGAGTTAGCTATTTTCTAGCTATGTGATCTTCAGCAACGTACTTCCTTTCACCAAGTATCAATTTTCTCCTACATGCCTTCCAGGGTTGTTATGAGAATTGAGAATTGTAAATAATGTCTATAAAAATACATGGCCCATAGTAGGTGCTCAATAAATCATAGCTGCTGCTATTACATCATAACATGAGAATCCTTCTCAAATGTGAGGGTTAACTCCCTTACTGAGTCTGTCTTCCAGGTTCAGGGTCTGGACACTTGTTTTCTTTAAAATAGGGTACAATGTGACTTCTTGTTACTAATTCTAATCCTCTGGAATGCATATTATGATGGGCAGTTCTGTCAGTTAGGGTAAGACAAGATTGAGCTTGCACATTTTCTTTAGTAAGCATGAAGCCAACCTCCTTTATTGGCATTTCCAAATCAGAGCCAGCAGCAGAAATATAGATAGTGCCATAACCTTGATGCCTTGAGATTCTCTAAAACCTATTTGATATGACAAAAGGTCGACCACATTGGTTACTAGGAAAACCTCAGGAAGTGCAGACGAGCCCTTAGGGCATCAAGGGCTAGGGTATTTCACTGCTCCCCTGTCTCTAAATGGATAGCATCTCACAGGGACGTTTTACCACATTACCACATTACTCTCATCTGGTGCCAAGAATGTTCAGGAAAAGCCAACAGGAAACAAAAACTAGCCAATTTGTAAAATTTTCTCATGCCTCTTTTATTTTCCCAGTGTATGCTCTCATTGATCTTGCAGAGTTCTTGAGGCTGGAATGGTGAATAATAACCTCAGGCCATGCATGGTCTGACCTTGGCAAAGGTCTTTCCTTTTGCCTTTCCTGGTTGCAGTGGGTCAGATTCCCATGCGTGTGCATCGTAGCCCCAGAAGAATCGCCTCTGTAGCTCCTCTGTCTACTTATTGAGAGGAAGACGTGGAAAGGGGTGGCAGGGAGAGTATCAGACTTGGAGTTCTACCACTCATGAGCTTAGAGGTCTTGGGTAAATCATTTTATATCCCCAGACCTCCATTTGTCATCTGCAAAATAGAATCAGTGTCTAGCTCGCCTGAGAACACATTTGTGAGAATAGTTTATAATATTAGATATAATATTTATATTTATTATATTATAATATAACTTAATCCCTATACATGCGGAGGCTTTTATTTTTGCCATGTCCATCACCAGAGGGAAATGAAACACCCTCCATTCTTCTTTCAAGCTAATGCCATTTCTAACATTGTCTTATCCACAATATGAGCAACAAGCTAGAATTATGATTATGAAAAGATCTAGGGAGAAAGAGAGAAAGTTATTAAGGAATTGGCTTATGTGAATGTGGAGCCCTCTGGGTCTGAAATCCTTAGGACAAGCTGACAGGCTGAAAATTCAGGTAAGAGCTGATGTGGATACTGCAGTCAAGTTCTGCAGGGTTGCAAGCTGGAAACTCAGGCAGAATTTCTATCTTCTAGTCTTGAGAGTTCCTTCTACTTTTGGAGAACCTCAGTCTTTGCTCTTAAGGCCTTCAAGTGATTGGATGAGGCCCACCCACACGATGGAGAATAATTTACTTTATTGACAGTCTAGTGATTTAAATGTTAATCACATCTAAAATATATCCCCCCAGGCATTCACATCCAGATTGGTGTTGACCAAACAAATGGGTACCATAGCCTAACCAAATTCACACATAAAATGAACCATCACAGCACCAACTACTGCAGAGGATTTCCAAGTGGAAAGAACTGGGTGGTGGTTTGGAAAGAAGAAGACTTACGGAGCACATGATCTCTGGTCTTCAATACCTGAAGGGCAGTTGTTGAATGGGACTTGCTTCTAGAGGTCACTGAAGGCCCAACAATGACCAAGAAGTACAGCTCCAGAGAGACCAACTCTGGCTGAAAATAAGGAAGAATATAGTATCAGCTACATGTGTTGGATGCTACATATTTTGATTCCATGGAAGTCTTCAAATAAAGCTGAGCTGTTGCACTTCATGAATGCCACACTTGGATGGGATGGACGGGATGCTGCATCCGATGGGATGCCCCTAAAAGTAGCATCTAAGGTCCTCCTAAAGTATGAGATTCCATGATGTTACATAGATATTCTGAATCATTTACATAGATATTCTGAATCATTTAGAACAATTTTTAAATTGCAGTTCATTACTATGTGAGGACACAGATTGCCTCTTTTCAAGAAGCAAATGTAAACATTTTATTTATTTAATGTTTTACTTTTCCCTGTTGGCATTTTTTTCAAAGGTGCTCATTCCTACCTGACATAAGACTCATTTTAGGCTGACTGTTTTTTTAATATTATGCCAGAGCAAGGGTGAAGTAAGTAGAAGATGGCATTACAATCATGAATTAGCATTCTCTTTGCTTGTTGTACTGATCATATAAGCCTGAAAGTTGGAATTGAATTGGTTTTAATAACATTTCAAATTAATGTACTCAACTATATGAGACAAATAAATATGATTATCTACCCACATGTTTCAGGTTTGCCTAAATTTGATGGTATGTGTAGTATTTCATCTTTGACTCATTCTCTAATCTCAGGCAAGTTAACTTCTTCATGTCTTAGCTTCTCCATCTGTAAAATGGGTATGTTTCATTGACTTGATCACTCAAATGTTCAGATTCTTTCTAGCTCTTACATTTGGTGACACTGATTCCAAGTTATCTTCAGAAATCTTTCAGAACTCTACTAAAGCACTATTGCTAAACCCATATAATATCTAGGATTAATCGATATCTTCTTCTTGCAAACCAAATCTGTTAGAATATCAGAGCTTCTCAGACAAGTGTTGGTTCATAAAGAAATCCAGTTTATTTTCCATTAAAAGAAAATGCATTTAATAGAATCTGTCATACTTTCCTCTCAAGTGAAAGGTATTTAGAGGGGCAATTGTGTCCCTGGGTACAGATCTGGTTGGAAAAATAATTTCTAAATACTCCCATGGGTTGACTCTCAGGGCAGCCACTCTCTTATCCCATGCTGTTCATCTTCTGCTGTGTTTGTCCCTTTGTGAGGCTCATGTATTCTTACTATTTTCAAGGTTTTACATTTTTATTTCCAGGGTAGAATTACAAAGGAGGGAGCAATTGGAAACATCTGCTCTGCTTTTGGACACTGGGCAGGCGCCTCCATCACGTGCCTTTCTGCTGCTGGGTGATTAGGTACAACTAGAGGCAGAATTGCTTTTACTTTTGACTGGGATTCTCTTCTTGGTGGTGAATGAATGAATGCACCAGACGGAGCTCTCTTTTCTCACCCACTGAACAGACGTGAACTGTCGGTCACTCAATCTGATTAGGAATACCTATCCCACCAAGACAGGAGTGGCAGAAATCTTGACGAGTCGAACACCCGAAAGCCTCTGTTTGTTTTCCTAATGCTTGGGCTGATTTTGAGGCACCATAATGGTGGATTTTGTCTATGTTGCCATGGGGGGTTTTATAAAAAAAAAAAAGATAAAAAGAGCTTCTCCTATCATGAGTTTCCAAAGTGAAAGAAGGCTGAAGATGCTGAACAAACCATGTACATCACTGCTTTAGACATAGGCTTGAGAGCTGTACCAACACAGTTACTTGACAGTTGAGCATACAGCCACAGATTATCAGAGCTGGAAAAAATCTGGAGACTTCTAGTCCAGATATGTTCATTCATAAACGGGCAAACCATGGCCCAGAAAAATAGGTTGGTATAATACTACTAATAACACCTAAGGTTTACTGAGCACTTATATTAAGTACCATGGAAAGCACTTCACAAAGACAAACTCAATTCTCATGAATTCCTTCAGAGTTTGGTACTATTTTCCTTCCTTCCTTCCTCCTCCCTCCCTCCCTCCCTCTTGCTTCCTTCCTCTTTCTTTCTTTCTTTTTCTTTCTTTCTTTCTTTTTCTTTTTCTTTCTTTTTCTTTCCCTCTCTCTCCCTCCCTCCCTCCCTCTCCCTCTCTCTCTCCCTCTCTCTCCGTGTCTCTCTCTCTCTCTCTCTTTCTTTCTCTCTTTTCTTCCAGATGAAGAGACAGGTTGTGAGGCCAGGGCTATACAGTTTCAAAGCAAAGACTCAGGGTCCAAACTCAATTCTAACTGATACCAAAATCTGTGCCCCTGGGCGGGGGGGGTGAAGCAAGCCTGGTTGAATAGAAGTTCTACAACTAACTTGCCCTGAACTTTGTACAAAATATCTCATCTCTCTCAGAATCAATTTTCTCACTTGTAAAGTATAGAAAGTAACAATTACTTCATAAGGTGTTGTTGGAATTAAATTAGTAACATTGAAATGATGGTTTTAGTACACGATGGGTCCTCAGAAAATGGGACAGGTACTTGACAGATACTTCAGAGGTCATTACATTACCACCCTCTGTGTATGGAGGGTGCGGGGTGGGTGGTAAGATGGCATTTCTAATGCTTTTCAACCTGGTACTCTCATGATGCTGTGAGTCGTTTGTTTAGAATCAGAGGAGCACTTCTGCCTGATTCCTAGCTCCAGAGTCTTACTCCAACCCAGTGATGTCAGAAAGAGAGAAGCATACATATTGCCCTAATTTTTCTAATAGAAATATGAAATCTCAAATCTAAAAGCTTTACATTTTCTACTAAAGTTTTGGTCTCTTCAATATATGCTTATAAAAACAAAACACAAACCTTTACCCTGAAGAATCAATGCACTATTTGATTTTTTTCCTTGGGAAAGAAGGAGCTGAATGGAGGTTAGATGTAGTGGATTCTTGTCTGGGTCCTGGCACTCTCTACTGGTGTGAATTTACCCTAGACTCCTACTCGGGCTTAGTTTTCCCATCTTTTAAATGAGCAAATCAATTTAGAACTAGATGAACTCTTAGAAACTTTCCAACACAGTGTAATATCTATATGAAAAGTAGAAAACTCTAGTCTCTTACCTAGATGGTAGCAGCCATGTAACAATATCTACATGTCTTGGATTGAAATGGGATTGAGTCCCTCCCAGTGTGCCTGGCACTGTGTCATTTAATCCTTGCGAGCATCTAGCAGTGAAAGCGATTTAAGATGACAGCAGACCTTATTGTTATATTCCCCAAAATCTTTCCCACGTCCATCCTGACCACTGTAAAAGTGTGTCTGGCATATTGCATTCCACTGTGGTTGAAAGATGCATCCGGGGTCTCTAGTATATTCCTCTTCCTCATGTTTCCATTATTCAGGGAACATTTTCAAAGGATGAGATCTGCTCGAGTTTTGAATAGTTTCCAGAGGGATGTGGCAGAGTGCCACCTCATTTGATTCACTCAAAATTAGACCACAGTGAGGAATCCCAGGGTCCCGCTGGGAGCAGTTCTGTACCGGTGGGAGGGCAGGAGGAGAGAGACATACCCGTTTGCTGCTGGAATACAAGAAGGGCTCTCCGTCATTACCTCACATGTCTCCCCAGTTCTGATTATTTCGAGCACTCTAACCCTCTCAATATAACATCATTTCTGAGTCCCCCCCTCCCTTCTTCCACCTGTCACCTAGCATTACCATTTGGAATTCACTGATACTGATTCTAGCAGAATTGAAGAGCACTTATTGGAAAAACAAAGTCATTGCAAATTCATGTCCTATTCCCAGTCTCTAATAAGTCAACCATATGTTATATTGGTTAAAGACTTAAAATGTACTCATACTGCATATGGGATATAATCCTGGGTGTCTTAGATAACTTGGGTTGTCATCACAAAATAACTTAGATTGGGTGACAAATAACATAAATTTATTTTCTCATACTTCTGGATGCTAGAAACCCAAGATCAGGGTGCCAGCATGATCAGTTCTGGTGAGAGCATATACACAGAGAAAGAAAGAAAGAGGGAGAGAACAAGCTCTTCTCCTCTTCTTATAAGGCCACAGTCCCATCAGATTAGAGCTCCACCCTTATGACCTTATTTAATTTTAATAACCTCCGAAAAGACCTTATCTCCAAATACAATCACACTGAGAGTTAGGGCTTCAATACATAAGTTTTGGCAGGGTGGAGGGAGAAACAATTCAGTCCATAGCACTGGGATTTCCAAAATTTTCTTTAATTTCTCTATCCTCAGAGATAGGTCCCAAAAGAGACATCAAACTTGGCTTAGATTTCCCAAAGATTTCCATATGTACATACGAAAAGAAAATTTGGACTAATTTGTCTAAAATGGGTAAGTTCAGTGATCTGGTTTTTTTTTTTTTTTTTTTTCATGTACCTATTTATGGGTTGGAAAGAATTCAATCTTTGGAGAGGGTAGATTTAGTTCTAATCCTGGTAATATTACTAACTTTATGATCTCAGCTTTATCCATCTGTAAAGTAAGGTCTTCTGGGAAGATTCCTTCCCACTCTGATATTCTGGGGATCTGAGATGTATGGATTGGCATTTGTGTTCCTTTTGGAATAGAAACTTGCTATCAAAATCCAAAGGATGCTCTAATGTCATTGGGCCTACATTTTCATTGGCCTCATGGCCAGGATAATGGAATAGAGATGACAAACAGAATACTGGAATCAAACTTTCTGGGGAGGGGTAGAAGATAGACACTGAGCCATAATCTAGAAGTGAAATTGGGAGCAGTCAGGTGAAAGATTCACGGGTCAAAAGGGGCAGTTCTTGGAGTGCTCTTCCTGCCTACTGGTTTCCGTCTTGTGGAGTGGTTGGGATAGAGCAGACATCACAGTGATTTATAGAATCTAGTAGTTAGTTAAAGGACAGAATAATGATGGGTGCTTTCTTAACTAGCAGGCATTTTCTAAGTGTAAGACACTTATAAGCACTTTACACTTATTATTATATGCAAATTAATTCTAACCACAAACATTGGAGTATCATTTTTATTCTTAAATTCCAGAAAAGAAAAATGACACTTAGAGAGCTTAGAGCAAGTTGTCCTAAATCATAAGGCTGGAGAGAAGCAGGGTACAGATTCCAAACAAGCCAGTTGACTTGAGATCTCCTCACGACTAGTCCATTCTGTCCTAGCGGGAAAACTGAGGAGTAGTAATGTGGTCTATGTGTTCTCCACCAGACAGTGTTCCAGGAAGACAGGGATGCATGCAACCTTCTACCTCCAACACTTAGGCAGGGTAAACAGTACTTGGGTGTAGAAAATACAGGATGATAGCAAACTCCAAATGAGTATCCTCAAACCCAAACAGAATGAGGATCATCCTCAAGGAGGAAACAACATCTAAAGTGAGACCTAAAGACTAAGAATGACTCATACAGGTGAGAATAGGGGAAATACAGTGGGAGAAGAGGGACAGAAGGAAGAGTGTCATACCAAAAGGTATCTGTCTTACACTCTTAGTTACTCCAATATCCCCAAAAGCATTATTTACTCAAAAGTACATTCTGAATAGCACAACAGTTATCGGTGCCATAGCATACTCATCACATCCTAATTGCATGTTTATTCATCTCTCTTTACTGACGGTGAATTCCTTGAGAACACAGCCATTTCCTTATTTATCTTTGTGTTCCCAGTACCAAGCATACAGTAGATGTTCAATGCTTGTTGAATGCTTACTGCTTGAATCACAGAATGCATTGAGGGTTCCTGACCTCCCCACTGACTGGCTATCTGTCTTGGATTTACCATTTTATCTCGTCCAGTCGATGTTTCCTTTTCACTCCATTTGTACCAGGTAGCTCTGCTAGACATCAGAGAGGTGAATAAATAAGACACAATGCGCTGCTTTCCAGGACCTATCGTCTCTGGTGGGGATGGAAGACAAATATGCAAGTTGCTGAGCCTCAGGGTCTCTTCCAGCGACCTCACGGGATAATGCAGTGCCCAGTAAGATAATGCATCAAAAATACTTCATAAAGTATCATCTGTATCTAAGTTAATAGTTATAAATTGCTAAACGGAAGAAAAGTAAAGCTCTTTCCTTAGTAGAATCTCAATTAATAAATGAGGAAGCATAGTTGGATCTCATCACTTAGTAAACACCATGGCACTAATTGTTGCAGGCGAGGTTCATCAACAGAAATGAAAATTAATGGGTTACGGTATAAAGAGAAATGCATTTTCTGGATTTAAATATGAGAGAACAGTAGATAACAGACCTTCTACCAACTGATTGACCTGTATCCTGTATTCTTCCAAAGTGTCACAATCATTTAAAAAAAAACAACAACTGTGGAATTGCCCCAGATCGGGGGAGACTAAGGAGGCATGACAACTAAAAGTAACGTGCAATACAGGATTGAATCCTGGGCCTGAGAAAGGACATCCATGGGACAAGGGGAAAGCTTCATGTAAGGTCTGTAGTCTATTTTACAGAGTCGCATCCATAATGTCGTAATTTTAATAATTGCACCAAGGTTCTGTAAGATGTTAACATCTGGGAGAGTCTGGGGAAAAGTACACAGGGACATTTTGTACTATGTTTTCAAATTATTGTATGCCTATTTTTTTTTCCGAATAATAATAATAAAAAAGGTACTTCACTCATGTATCTAGGTCCCTGAAGTTAGAAAAAAGTGATCATGAGATCTGTTACCAGAATCCTGAGGGAGTATTTTGTTGTTCCTATAATTCAATGGCATCATCTGTCCGACCTCCACAGTGTCTCAGAACCAACCAATTCATATTCAGAATCTTTGGGTGATAAAAACAGAAAAACACCAACACACACTGTGCCAGGCACTGTGTTGGCCGCTTTATTTACGCCCCTGTGTCACTCGTCATTTTGTATCATGTCCTTTCTGTGCCCTCTACCTTGTCCCATAATTTGAATTCTGTGTTATAGAAAGAGGTCCAAACCAGTCCACTCTGCCCTCTGAACACAGAAAGCAAACAGCTTAATTGGAAATTGCTGTTTTTCTTCTCCTTGGGATGGTAAAAATCATTTTCCATTTCTTCAGGCAGTTGAGAGTCACTGCCCTCCAGGAAATGAGGAACGTTTCCCTGGACTCTATTATAAAATTAATTACAGTTTCGTTTCATTTCAGGGTTGAGGTAGGGTTAACAGAGGAGGAGAGATGCATTAAGGCAAAGGAGTAAATAATATACAAACCTAAAAGATGTTTTGAAAGGTTGCCAGAAACCAGGTGAATAATTGATGATGCTGTGAAGCATCCAGATCTTTCCCATGAAATGGTAGTTATGCCAAAATGAATTGCAAGCTATCTCCCTCTCTTTTTTCCCTTACACACACACCCCCACCCACCCACCCACCCACCAACACACACACACACACACACACACACACGAGTCCTTTTATTGACCCCTCTCACAGATAAGGGATATGGTTATTCATCCATTCAGAGTGTCCTGAAAGTCAGACCCATTCACCTCTTCCCTCATTCCCAAGCCCACTGCCTTTGCTTGAATCTAGCCCACACTTATTTGCATGTAATCTCACGTACCCAGTCTCGCTGCCCAAGTCTGGATGGACCACTGCCTCCTATGGAGCTTTTCCTGCTCTGCTTTTACTGTGCTCTGCTCAACAAAACAGATCAGTCCTCAATGCCTTCCTGTGAACAATAATCCATGTCTGTTAATTCATCATGCCAGGCCTTCTGAAGTCTGGCTTTTGGCTTTATTTCCACTGGACAGTACAGCAACCCTGAGTGTCTTTTCATTAAATGAACATTTATTCCCTGAACACGCCTGACATTTCTCACTGCCCTGCCTTTGCCCACATAGCCTTTCCACCAGGAATGAATGTTCTCTGGCCTCATTTCAGCCTGCTGAAATTCTATCTTTCATACCTATGTTAAGTGATAACCTGTTTCCTGAAACCCTCCCCTAGTTTCAGTTATTCTCTTAGTAACCTGCCTGAGATTACATGTGTAGGTAGTTGCCTCTACTTGACTACAAACGTCTTGAAGGTAGGGAATGTGCATTCTAGTATCTATTCCTCTTAAGAATGTATAGGTATAGTTCAGAAAGATTGTAAGTGAAAAAGTTTAGAGAATGTTGGGAGATTGTATCTATTTTATATCTGATGAATAGTTCAGTAACATGGAAAATCTAATTCTGTGGAACACAGCATGTCACCGTGATTCTGAAAAATGGAGTGATGCTCTGTGTACATTTTCATAGCACTATTTTACAATATTTCTTTCCACATCATTAATTCTCAAAATCCACTCAGCAGAGTAGGCTTGATTCTCCTCATCGTTCTGATGAGAAAACTAGGAGTTGGGCAGAGATCAAGTCTAGCCAGGGGCAGAGTGAGAGGACTTACAGCTGTACAGACTTAGGTGAAAGTTGGAAGAGGAAGCCATAGAAAGGGATGGGGGTGGGTACACCAGACTCGGAGATCTGCAGACTGACTTTCCAAGCCCAGCTCTTCCATCCAGCAGCTTGGTGGTCTTGCATAAGTCATTCCAGGCTTTAATTTCCTGTCTATTTTTCTTATGTGTGTGGTATTCAAATATTTAATCATTTAACCATTTTTATATTTTTGGACATGGAGGATGTTTCTTTTTTTAAACCATGATGAATAGTGCTATGATGAATATCTTTTTTGGAAAAATTTTATTGGGGTGTAGTTGATTTACAATGTTGTGTTAGTTTCAGGTGTATAGCAAAGTGAGTCAGTTATACATATACATGTATCCAATCTTTTACAGATTCTTTTCCCATATAGGCCATTACAGACTATTGAATAGAGTTCCCCGTGCTATACAGTAGGTCCTTATTAGTTACCTATTTTATATAGAGGAGTGTGCATATGTCAATCCCACAGGTGGCACTTCTAGGCACACCTGCACTTAAAAAGTGATTCTTTTTCTTTTTTTTTTTTTCTGTACGCGGGCCTCTCACTGTTGTGGCCTCTCCCGTTGCGGAGCACAGGCTCTGGACGTGCAGGCTCCGGATGCGCAGGCTCAGCGGCCATGGCTCACGGGCCCAGCCGCTCCGCGGCATGTGAGATCTTCCCGGACCGGGGCACGAACCCGCATCCCCTGCATCGGCAGGCCGACTCGCACCACCAGGGAAGCCCTAAAAAGTGATTCTTTGAGATGATACATAATTTGGTGAGCTATGTCTATAGTGGAGGCCCCATTCAGCTAGGCTGAGAGGCCCCAAAGTTCTCTGAACTGTTAGGGGTGAGTCCTCTACACTACACCTTGCCCATCGAGAGGCCATTCTGTCATGTTCATGCTTCAACATTTCATCTTTCTTTATGCGAGTTGTGAAGAATGAGCATCACTGTGGTTTCAGGAGACAATCTGGTGCACTGGTTAAGAACACAACCTATGGGGCCAGACTGCCTGGGTTTGTGCCTCAGCATGTCACCCAAACTAGCTGTTAGGGTTAGGGTTAGGCTAGGGTTAGGGTTAAGCATTAGGGTTAGGGTTAGGGATTAGGGTTAGGGTTAGGGATTAGGGTT